>NC_092531.1:14086333-14400666 GCF_037038585.1 Patagioenas fasciata | reverse complement strand
GCTTGACGATCTGTCATGACAAGTGGGGACAAGTCGTGAGGGGTCTCAGAGCAAACAGAGCAAGGAGCAGCCCCACGCCCAGCTGCCTCCAGACTCCCAGGAGAAGACTTTCCGTCTGGCCCCATTTTGGATGGAAACCATCACCTGGCTCCACCTTGAATGAAAAGACAGGGGATTTTCACACTATTCTGCTTCTGTGGTATTTTCCCTTTTTCTGTAGAATTTTTCTCGCCTTTTTATTATAACAGACATATCCAAGGCCCTGGTCAGTGGTTTCAACGTCACATATAAATCTGGGGAGTTGAATCATGTCTCTGTTTCGCAGCTGGAGAGAATGAGAAGGAACCAGAGGCATCCCAGGGGTGCCCATGGGATCCAGACTGGGAGCACTGGGATGGGACATATGCTCGCAGGTGTCACAACACAGGGCATGTGGCCCAAACCCCTTTGAAGTTATTCCCCTTTTCCCCCTTGCCAAGGTGCCCAAATTTGAATTTTTGGTGCTGTTACTTTTCCTCCAAGTTCTCCCTTTTCCTGTAAGGGTGATTCTGACATTTGTTAAATTGAGAATCCTCTTGTTCCCCATAAATTCTAAGTATTAAAGTAGCTTTATTTTCAGTGCCCCACTGCCTCTGGTGGGAAAAAAAAATTACTGAAGATCTCAAAAATCTGCTAAGAATTACAACAATCTGTGCCAGGGAATGTTCTTCTGGGGTCCACTTTTTTTTTTTAATAATCAGGTTAATAAATTATCATCTGTGTCTTAGTTCCCCACTCTTCTTGGACCAAGGACACTCTGCTTTAGTTACAGTTGGTGCCCAAACCCTTCCACACACATCCCAGCACAGCTTCTGGTGAGACCATTTTTTATTGCAATGGCTCCCAGCCCAGACACTGGCTAGTAACACATGTTATGAGCATTATTACCTACAATAAGTACTTTTTCCTCTTAAAAAAATACATTCAAATATTCTCTCACACCTATTTAATAACACTTGTGCGTTTAACCATTATGAAAGCACAGCACCTCATTGCTCTTTGCTGTTGATTTTTATAGGGACCCACTGAGCGGGATGCGCCTGATTTTATGGTTCCTTCAGCCCTTTCTTTAAGCTGATTCCCCTAATTAAAGCTGAGTTTTCACTGAGCTCTGTTTGAAGGCAGCTCCTGTGGGACCAGCACTGGTTTTCCCAGACACCCTGCAAGATGTGTCCCCCCCAAAAGCTGTGTCCCCTCCCAAAACACCCACCTGGTGAAGAGCAGGTCGACTTCGTACTTCAGGTGAAAATTGAGGTGGGCAATGTTGTCCTCCTTGGTGCTCTCTTTCTCCTCGCTGTCGCTGAAACGGCAGTGGGACAAGCAGGGGGAGAGGTGAGAGTTGGCTCCTCTCTGATTTTTTGGGGAGTCATAGGAAGCAGGTGGTGAAGGGCTGAACTTTCTCTTTTTTGGCCAAAGTGTAAAGAGAAGCAATTTTCTTCTGTAACTTTTATTAGCCCAAAGCCATAGAAGTAGATCATTTGGAGAGGGTTTTCACACCCAGCAGCCTTAAAATGAATCCTTATCTGCTCTAATAATTGATGAAAATTAAAAAAAAATCCTAATGAGTTTTCACTTGTCTGTCAGAAAACTTTACCTGTGCAGGGCAAGTGAGTGAGAAGAATTTTGTAAAGCTGCCAGGAGTTATGTTTCCTGAGAGCGTTTGCAGTTGTGAAGGTGGGTAAGAAAGCAGCAGTGACTGGAGCCTCTGGCAGTGACTGCAGAGCCACCACATACACCAAAAAATGGTGGATATAAATATATTGATAAATAAAAATAATCTGGTTTGTGAATGCAGGGCTGTGTATTCTCTAATAACCCATGGCAATCAGATTTCCTTGTGTTTATTCCCCAAGTAAAGCACCTGCAGCTATGGAAGAAGGAAATCCAATGTGAGCAGGCAATGTCCTGTCAACCTTGCAAACAAGGGATGAAGGAACCACAAACCTGTTGGCGATCAAGTAGATCTCCATACTTTGAAGGAAAATCGACTTGCTGAATTCAAAATCCAGACGAAAAGCTACCTGTGGGGGTTGGAAACAGATTGGAGAAAGCATTAGGGGGAAAAAAACCCGAAACAGCAGAAATTGAGAGCATCCCCCTGATCCCACTGGGAGATGCTCCCTTGGCTTTCCAGGGAGAGAAGAGGCCACGCTGGGGATTTGCAGGATTGACTCTCAGCCCTGCACAATGTGGGTTGTTTTTTTTTTTGCTTTTTCTCTGAGATTGGAAGAGAAACCCTCCGGGGGATCTGCAGCGAGAGGCCGCTCGCTCCCATCTGCGGCACGGGGTCGGCTGGCGGGGGAAGGCAGCCGGAGAGAGGCCAACAACAATAAAATGTGATAAATGTCACATCTGTGGCAATGACCTCAAACTGTCTGGGACTGCACAGCTGAGGATAATATTAAAGCTCCTGCTGCCTCTTGGGCCAAACTTTCATTTCCAGCTTGTCTTTGTCTTGGCAGGACCTGGACTACCTGATGCCACGCAGATGCATTCCCAGCCCCCGTAGGTCATGGGGAGCCGAGCTGCTGTGCTCTCGTGGATGGCCACAGGCATCTGAGAGTGCTTTTTTGGGAGCTTTAAATTCTTAGTGAGGTGCCTGGAGCTCATCCCTCATTTTCAAGCTTCTGACAAGGAAAAGCTTCAGACAGACACGGTGGTTGGAAAAATTTTTCCCCTTAGATCCCGTTTTCCCATGGGGATGCAGGACGAGATTTCACAAGATGACCCTGGTGAGTGAGGTCCTGCTCTGCCCATGGCATCTCCTCGCTTTTCCCTGATGTTGCATATAACATTTGCAAAGGGATTTATGGCACCTAAAAAAATGATGCTGGGGTTACAGCCAGCGCTGGAAACAGTGGTGAGCTGGGGTCTGGATGGTGCCACCAGCCCGAGGTGCTTGAACAGGCTCAAAGGAGGGTCCAAAGGGACTCTGGGAGTTGAGAGCAAAGAAAACCTGTCAGGCAGGGAAAGGTGCCTCGTGCTGCAAGGAGGGAGCTCAGGAAAGTCACCAGCAGTGGTTTGAAGCTAACTTTAAATGGCCTCAAAGAAATGGAGTCAAATTCTTTGACTCTTAGGAGCTGGCTTTGATTTTGGTGCATCAAGACAGCATCTCAACCACACCAGCTCCCCTAATGCACCTTCCAAACCCCAACAACAGACAGAGAAAGGGAGGAAACCAAACATTTATATTTAAAAATCCTGTTCAAAGCCACCCAGCCCAAAGATGGATGGATGCAGCCCTGTGGCCATGCTGGGGGCAGAGGGGTCCCAACCTGTGGGTGATGCCTCTCTTGAGTGGGAGGGAGTAGAACCATAGAATAGTTTGGATTGGAAGGGACTTTCAAAGGTCATCTAGTCCCCCTAAGTTATCCAGCTGTACCTTGGCCTTGGCGCGGAAGAACGGGTAGCTGACGTTGCACACCTTCTTGTTGGGGTTCTTGTCTTCAGTCATGCAGTCGATGTTGATGTCTGTGTCATCCTAAAATAGGACATGAAGTGTCCATGACACTGGGCACTAGCCCCATGATCTGACTCTTTATGAAAGCAGCAAAAATACCTGTGGGGCTCAAAACAGGCTTTGACTTTTGGAAAAAAACGTCCAACCAAACCAAGCGACCAACCAACACTTCTTGCTGCAGGCTGGGAATCCTGCCTCTGCAGCTGAATTTCTAGGACCATTCCTGGAGAGGGACATTTCTAGCAACTGGCTTCCAGATTTCTGATTTAAATCCTCCTTAGAAATTTAACTACAGCAGTGAATGAACAAACTTGGTTATTCTTGGCACTATAGCCAGGAAGAAGAATATTTTTTCTGTAATAAGAAGTCACAGAGAAGTATCAAGAGATAACAAGAACTATAATATTATTCTGCCTGGCCACTAGCTGAAACATCTCACCACCAGCCACAGGGAAAATGCCTTGACAGCCATCATCAACAACCTGGAGCTTTCTCTCACTTGTCTTACGTGGCTGTGGACTTTCCGGGGCCACAGCTACTTTTTATTTGTGTCTCTGTATTGCCTCTGACACAAACATACATCCCCTCTGGTTGGCAATTTGCTTATTTATAAAGAGCAGCAGCCAGGATCCCATCAACAGCCTGATGCTTCTATAACCAGCTGCAGATATTTCCTGCTGCCACCACTGAGTGGTATTTCCCGTTACCGAGCACCGAGGGGTTTTTCCCCTCACTTAATTGGGAGTAATCTCTCAGAAAGGGCATTTTTTTTCTTATTTTGTGGGCAGCGTGCCCCACAATTTTCCCTTGGCACGGCTTGTAGAAAAACAAAGGCAGGACATGGGATCTGCGGGTGGGTATGAAGTCATTGGGGAATAAGTCGGGGCTCAGCAGCGTCAGCAGATTTCCCAAACCTTGATGGGACAAGAGAGGAATGGCACCAAGATGAGTGAGTGGTGGTGGGGGGAAATATTGGGGAGGGTCCCCATGGCACAGGGACAGGCTCATCCAGGGGACAGAAGTAGCATTGCCTAGCTCGATGCTGAGCTGTGGCCACATTCCCGTTATCAGCCCATACTTCCAGGAGTTATATCTCGGCTGCAAAAATTCATCCCTGACGGGAATTTGGCCATGTGCAGCAAGTATTTTTAAACTACTGGAGTAGAAAAAATAAAGAGGGAAATAATTTCATCTGCATTTGACCTTATTTCAGGCTCTTGAAATTCAAGTGTTTTTGTACTTCCAAAATAAAGAGCTGAAAGGGCTGTAAGTGCTTAGAAACTAAGTCCATAAACATGTCTGATTTATGAGGGACGGAGACGCTTTTGGGCTCTGGATTAGGACGCAGCTTTCTCATCCGGCCAGGATTAGAAGAGTCTCTGGAAACCCTCAGATCTCCCCCGGCAACCTCACCTTGGGGATCAAGCTGGCGAACTGGAGGTTTCTGGAGAAGGAGATGTTGAGGACAGTGCTGTAGGCGTTTTCACCCCGGTTCTCCAGCGCCGCCTCCACGGCCACCCTCCTCCTGCTGCTCTCGATGATGAAGACAGGACTGTCAAAGGAGAGGCTGAAGGCTGAGCAGTCCGGTGGTGGCCTCCGCAGTGCCCGCCGGCAGAACTCCCTGCAGAGGAGGGAAGGGAAGGAGGGAAGAAGGGGAACAAGTCAAAAAAGGAAAAAAAGGAAAAAAAGGGAAAAAAAAGGAAAAAAGGAAAAAAAGGGAAAAAAAAGGAAAAAAGGAAAAAAGGAAAAAAGGAAAAAAGGAAAAAAGGAAAAAAGGAAAAAAGGGAAAAAGGGAAAAAGGGAAAAAGGGAAAAAGGGAAAAAGGGAAAAAAAAGGGAAAAAAAGGGAAAAAAAAGGGAAAAAAAAGGGAAAAAAAAGGGAAAAAAAAGGGAAAAAAGGAAAGGGAAAAAGGAAAATGTAGGATGGTGCCACCTTTGGTGCCACCTTTGGAGCCACCTTCTGGCTCTGCCAGCAGGGCAGCCAGGGCACTGGTTTGAAGGAATAGCTCAATTCCAACAAGTCACCTCAAAAGTGGTTTTCTCAGCAGAAATCAACTCCATATCAGTTACTCTCGCAGGACACAATCCCCTCCCCAACTGATGCCACCAGGAAGGCTCCTCGGGCTTCAGGAGGAACCAGACTGGAGGTCTGGCACCCTGGTAGACCATGGCATCTGCCCGTGGTTATTCACAGGACTCCAGCTACTAAGATCCATAAATAATGCCCCACCTACAGCTCACTTCAACCTCCCGCAGAGCGGCCCAGCCAGGACTGGTCATGCTCTGGGTCACAGCCTTGGGACCAAGAGCTTTACAGGAGACAGAGCAATAAATGCTGAATTACGGGACACAAGTAATCCCCAGGTAGCAGCACTGGCCCTGAGCCCACTACTGTTGGTGGAAGAAAGAGGTTCAGGCTCCTGTGCTCATAAAAAACCTTTCAAAGCTCTCTAAGCAATCAGATGTAGCATATAATTATTTCTGCTGAGTGAGTCAGGCTTATAATTGCCAAGTGGGTAATGCCAGCAATTTATCCCCCCCTGTTATTTACTGATTTGTCTCCCTGGGACTCATCACCATGGCATCAAATATTAGTTGTTTTGTGGATTCCCTGAAAAACCACCAATTCATTCCAGGCGGGGAGCAGGAGGAGGCTCCGAGACCCGCTGTGAGAGAAGGTGCCGAAAAGCATCTCATGGGGATGCTGAATGGACCTTGTGGTGATGTTGGGTGAACTTCATGGTGATGCGGGATGAAGGGCCAGCTGTGATGCCAGTGTGTATGGAGCATGGGTTGGGACTGGGTTTTGGAGCCCCTCTGGTTTGTGATACTGGCTGGGAGTATGATCTGGGTGAGCTACTCACATGGCACTGGGTACATCACTTTTGGCGTCCAGGACCAGGTCAGGGACGCAGTGCTCATCCTCATTGCACCCATTCCAGAAAGGGACCTAAGGGGGACAACAAGAGCAGCTCAGTGACACTTTGCACCACAAGTTATACTCCAAGAAGAAGGGACACAAGCGGTGATTCCAGACTGCACTGGATACAAATGTGTTGCTATCACAGGAGGGACCAGGGATTACAGCCCCGAGGTTAAGAAGCAAATGATAAAAAGAAGAGATAAATATGCTGAATGCCTGATAAAAGGCGCCCTGGGACGTGGGCGCTGCTACCTACCGAGACCTTGAGTGAGGTGGGCCAGCCGTCATCCAGCATGGGACCATTCTCAGGGTGCTCCAGCTCGTAGTCGATGGAGAATGTCACCGGCTTCACGTAATCAGCTGTGTCCTGCGAGGGACAGAAAGCAGTGCTGAGAAGGACAGAGCCCATGGATGGGCAGCTGCATCAGAGAGAAAGGTAAAGCGGAACAGGCATGTGTGATTATTTTATGAAATAAAAGCTTTGTAGTCTAGCATACTTGGTGTGTGATCATCCTGTCTTCTCCAGCTAACCCTTCCCGAGGGAAAGGGACAACCTGAGCTCCATGGTGCTGCACAACACCCATCCACACCTGCATGCCTGACAGGGTGGGAAATGCTTCACTCTGGAGATGCTGGGCCCAAAAAATGGATGCTCCAGGGGCAAGCTGTCCCCAGGTCAGAATCCTGGACGGGGACAGAGATGCCCTGCAGCCCCTACATGGGGCTTGTCCACCCAGTAAAAAGCTGCACCTTTCCTGCAGCTCTGTGAGCTCTTTGCATGCATTGTTCCAGCCATACAGGGTGCAGTTTGATGCTCTGGAGTGAGATGCTTCTCCGGCTAAATCACAAGCTCCAGATTCAAATTTCCCAAAAGTTCACGGCAGTTCAGGCCAGCACTTGGGGCTGGGCCAGTCTGGCAGCTCGGTCCTCCCTGGCCACTGCAATATTCTCATCATTTGCTGGGAATGTTTGATTTTGGCCAGGTTTGTGCATCAGCTGTTCCCTGTGAGCAGTGCAGAGGGTTTCTCCAGCTTCTGCACCCAAAGAAGGGGACCCTGATGGTCAGAGGGGTGCAGAGAGTGCGAACAACAAGGACTGGCATGGAGGAATTTGGTTCCTGATGGAAAAATGAGTTTTCACCAATTATGGAGCAGGAGAAGCAGCCTGACCTGAGCGTACAGAGTGCACGCCCTCCCTGAGGGCACGGTCAGCGGCTCACGGAAAGGAGCCCAGCGCAGGCTGGGGCTGCGATGAAGTCAGTGCTTGGGGATCCAGCAGCTGCTGTGTGCGGGCAGCTCCATCCCTGACCATAGAATCACAGAACCATTTAGGCTGGAAGAGACCTTCAAAATAATGAAATCCAACTGTTAACCCACCCCTGGCACTACCCCATGTCCCTGAGAACCTCATCTTCTCGTCTGTTCAACCTCTCCAGGGATGGTGACTCCACCACTGCCCTGGGCAGCCTGTTCCAATGCCTGACAGCCCTTTCCAGGAAGAAATTGTTCCCAAGATTCAACCTCAACCTCCCCTGGTGCAACTTGAGGCCGTTTCCTCTGGTCCTGGTGCTTGTTCCTGGGGAGCAGAACCCGACGCCCCCTGGCTCCAAGCTCCTTTCAGGCAGTTCAGAGATCAGAAGGTCTCCCCTCAGCTCCTGTTCTCCAGGTTGAACCCCCCAGGTCCCTCAGCCACTCCCATCACACTTGTACTCCAGCCCCTTCCCCAGCTCTGTTGCCCACATCAATCCCAGCATGAAGAAACGTGGGCTGGGGGATAATTCTCATTTCCAGCCCCATGAAGCCATTGGGGTGCATTGCTGTTTTGTGTAAGCTGGAGAGCATCTTTCCTTGGGCAGTTTGGTCCCCTCCGTGAGCTGACAGAGGACGACACCCCATCCTTGTCCTCCTTCTCACTCACCAGGACATGGAACCGGAGCCGGTCGCAATGCTCCTGCCCACCAAGCAGCACCAGCCCCTTTTGCGTGTGCCGTTCACTGCTCTCGTCCAGGTGCGCCCGTGGCGTGTACCTGCGCTCATCGATGGTGGCATTGTACCGCAGCGCTGGAGGGAGAACAGTGACAGGCACACTCACTACATGGCAACACCGGGTCAAAAAATTGGCTTTTGTGCACTCAACTCTCTATTGTCCTACTAGGAGAAGCATGGGAGTGAGCAATCTAAGGGAAAATCAGGTTATAGTTATTGCTACTGGTTTTGTAGAATCATAGAATAGGAAATCTCGGTCAGCTTTTTGTCCTGCAAGCTCTGCAATGACAGCGGTTAGAAGGAAAACATTTGATAGCACAAATCAAAATTCTTGCTTTTCCTTTGGCTTTGCTTAGGAACCCATTTGCTGCCGAGTTGCAGGAGGTTGAGCTGCTGTTGCTCCCTCCGGCTCCAGCTGAGTCACGGGCATCCGCCGGGTAGATCTGGGGTCACTGCAACATGCTTAATAGAAGATCTGCCAATAATTTCAGAGAGATTCCCAAGGGTATTGGGGAAAAATGCACATCTGGTCAGCAGATGTGTTGTGCCCCTGCAGTGGGGAGGATGAATGAGATCTGTGGGACGTGGTCTGAGCACGTCCTTTCCTGCCCTGCTGGCTGGGGAGATGGTGGTGACATCCCTGTCACAAGTACCATGGCAAGGGAAGCTGCAGGAGAGCTTGGCCCCAGGGCACAGGGGAGAAAAGAGGTCAAACATGGGTCAGGTTGTGTCCTTGGGGTGTCTCTTGGCAAATGCTTAATGGCAGAGCCACTGTCCCAGCTACATCACCCAGGACAGGGACAAATTTGTGGGAAAAAAGGGATGTGGCAGATGACAACATGCACTCCTCACACCATGCCAAGCTCCTCGATGGTTTTTCTTGGCAGAAGCTGGGTGCTCCCTCGGGGCTGGAGACCTAAATAATGCCTGAATTGGGTTTTTTTTTTTGCATGAGCCACTGTGCCACTTACCCACGCTGGCCGTCTGGAAGTGAGCCGAGAGGAAGACAGCAGTGAAGCAGATGAAGGCCGACATGCAGGTGGCATCCTTCCCATTCCGCTTGCAGTCCTTGGTGAAGATGTTGATTTTGACGGGCTCAAAGCGGATGCTGGCATTGATCTGGACCACACTGCGGGACCTGTGGGGACAGCAGGGGCTGGGAGATGTGCTGGGGCATGGGACACCTGCAGACATCTGCAGCAGCCTCCAAAAGTCTCCAGATTCACCCTTTTCACCCTTTTACCCAATATCAAGAAGGTGCTGAGGAAGACCAAAGGCTACCATGGCATGCCAACCTACTCTCAGTTCATCTATGTAGTATTTGAAGAATAAAATCTCTTGTGCATATTTGGCTCCTGCTAATGTCAGTGAAGTGGCTCAGCACCGAGAGCAGAATTTGGCCCCCTGAATGCACATAACATTTTCAAAGGCAAACCTCATCACTGCAGGGCACAGCTTCCCTCCATCCTCACAGCTTCAAGTGACTTTCTAAACATTAATCAATATTTGCAAATATTAAGTTGTTCTTATTAAATAATACAGAGGAAGCCTGGGCAAATCACCACAAATCAATCAGTTGGTCTGAGACTCTTGGTGAACTAATAATGAAATTCAAAGTAAAATTGACTCTGATCTCCTTCTAGGGTCCAACTTCATTGAAATCGTATCGCCCTGCTGGACAGGGGATCATAATTGTGGGAAAATTGTTGGGAGATCAGTTTTTCCCTGAAAAACATGATATTGCAATGCACTTTGGGCAGAGGAAAGTCCCGAATGAGATGCAGCTAACCATAGCAGCACGGCGTTCCCCAGAGAGCCGACGGCCAAGTCCACAAGCCCGTCTTCATTCAGGTCCAGCTGCCCATGGATGCTGCATCCAAAATACATCAGACCCGGCACGAGGTCGGCAGCCGCTATCCGCTGAAAAGCAAAGGGGAGAATCCAGATGTGTTTCCAGCAGGAGCATCCCTGACTGCCAAGGAGGGGTTCACCACCCCACCCTCCCCCGTGCTACTGATGATGCCCCTTTCCAAGCGATTGCATCCAAGATAATTTTCCAGGGAATGTGAGCAGTTCAGAGACACAATCCAGAGATTTCTGCTGAATTTACTCTGCACTGCTACCATTTCTGACAAGTGTAAGAAATCCATTGCACTGAGTGCTAAGCATTGCCCCTAATTTCAAGCATGTCTTTCATACCTTATGTTTGCTTTGTCTTGGCCACCTTGTGGGAGAAAATATCCATCAATAATAATAAACAACACAATCCTGCATATGAATTTATTATAGAATCATAGAATCATCTTGTTTAGAAGAGAACCTCAATATCATCAATTCAATCATAATCCAACTCTAGCACTAAGCCATGTCCCTAAGAAACTCGTCTATGGGCCTTTTAAACCCCTCCAGGGATGGTGACTCCACCACTGCCCTGGACAGCCTGTTCCACTGCTTCGCTACCCTTTCTGGGAAGAATTTTTTCCTAATATCCAGTCTGAACCTTCCCTGGTACAACTTGAGGCCATTATGCTCTATCTGTCCTTAAAATGGGCACAAATGACTTTTATTCTAATGAAGGATTAGGACAACCAAAGCACCCAGTGGCTATACCTGCTTGTACTTCTTCAGGATGGTCTCTTTGAAGCCGAGGTAGATATAGATCGCTCCTTGGTGCTCGTCCTCCAAAGGTGCCCCGACGACAAGGTCGTTGTAAGAGTCCTGGTTGAGGTCAGGCACGGCGGCAATGCAGGAGCCGAAGCGGGAGTTCTGGTAGCTCTGCAGATCGATCAGAGCACCGCTGGAAACGAAGAGGTTCTGCTGGGCCAGCCAGAGAAAAGGGAAAAAAAACCCAAAAACCATCATCAGCAAGCCTGGCAAGAGGAGAAAATCCTCAAAGGTGACCAAATGAGATGCAGTGATGTGCAAGGAATGACATGAGAGCCCTCCTGGGACTGCAGGACTTTCTGCTCCGCACGTTCTTGGGAATGAATGAGCCCCACACCAGCTTTGCCTCCTTTTATAGTAGCCTACATAAGTAATTGCATTAAAAGTTATGCTTTAGATATGGGGGTTCTTGCTGCTCTGGGCAGGCCCCGTGGCCTTGAGTACAGAGCACAACCTGCTTGCTGTCCCGCACAACTCTGGAACCTGAGGGATTTGGCTCAGAAACTGCATTTTGAGCCAGATTTGAGGGAAACAGGGAAGCTGGTCCTGCCCCACAGCGCTGCTGGGTGCCAGGGAAGGGGAGAGGGGTGGCACATGTCCCATCTGTGCCCTGAAGCAATGGTGGAAGAACTGACCTCACTGCTCCCCACAGCCCCAGGCAGAAGGGTGCCCTTGGTTTGGTGGGAGGCAAAATGGATGGGGAGTCTGCACAGCCCAAACCCACCCCAGGGAGGTGACACAGCTCCTGTGCTAGCACTCAAACATCCCAACTCCTGCGGCATCCCCATCTCACCCCACGGTGCTGCCCTGTACCTGACGCAGGGTGTAGACATAGACCTTGCCCCTCTCCCTGCTCTCGCTGAAGTACATGGGTGCTCCCACCAGCAAAACATCGGTGACACCATCGCCGTTGACGTCGAGGGAGTTGATCTCACTGCCATAGTAGGAGCCGATCTGGAGGAGGTTTAGGAGGGGGTGGGATGGGAGCAAGGACCCCAGTGTGCAGGGGCACTGCCACCCTCCCTGGCGGGGGTCACAGGGATATTCCGAGCCCCATCCCTGCTACAGCATCGTGATTTGGAGGTGCAGGCCCAGCGACAGCCAGGGCACCCCCAGCTGCCTGTGGATGCATCACACTGCTCAACTATTCGAACAGAACAATTTGCAAAATGAAGAGTGAGAATTTATGGAGGACCACATGCACCAGGTTCAAAAATCCCTGCAGTATCCTTGACAGCGTATGCCCTAGCATTACCTGTTCCCCTTTCAGTGCCTGGTGGATGGTGAGGTTTTGGTTGTTGTGCATGCTGAAAATGATGACTTTCCCAGTGTGATTGAACCTGGGTGCTCCCGCAACATAAATCCGCTCGTGCTTGGTGGATATGACGGAGGAGACGGTGTAACCTGGAAGGGAGACGGGCACAGAGTGAGCACAGCCAAGCTGCTCCCAGCCTGGTGCTCTGCTTCCCATTAGCCCTCACAGCTGCTGACACAAATCTGGCCACCTCCCGGATTGGGAAACTAGAAACACAGATTTCTTCAAAGATAAAGTCGTTCAAATAAACCTCAGCGCCCTGGCCCTGGACTTTGGGCGGCTTGCTCAGGTCCTACCTACACCATGAGCAGTGCAGCTGCACCAGAAGTTTTGGCACTGCCTAACACAGTCAGCAAATCCTGTGCAAAATTTTTCTTCCACAGAATGCAAGCCCAATTCCCAGCCCGATAAGTGTTTTACTTCATGGCTCACACCAAATTAAACAAACATGAGTGATGTGCATGCACTGGGAGGCTGCGGCACCCGCTGCTCCGCTCCTCCGAGACCTCAGCATCACCGCGGCTGAAACCAAGCGTGAAAGACTTTGCTGATGCTTGACGTGAACGTTCCCAGGTCAATAAAAGCCCCAAATCCATCAAAACCACTGCTCCTGAGTCCTTGTGGAAATAACCCTGCATAAGCAAATGACTCTGCACAATCCCTCTTTTCTACCCAGATGGGCTATTTTCTGTGCTGGGGTCACCGACATCACACGTTGCACACTGGGATGCAGCACTTGCCGCTGGTTGCAGATGGGCTTATGTAGGAATATAACACTGAGGCCACAGAACCCCATCTTTTACACTCAGCTCCAGGTTTCTGCACACTCACAGTCAGTTTTAAATGCTACTTAAATTATTAGAAACTCAAAGCACAGCCAACAGTGAAGCTGGATCAGATCACTCAGGGTCACATCCAGTTGAATTTTGAGTATCTCCAGGGATTACCAGGGATCACAGACCGCTTTCCCAGGGTGAATAAATATTCCCCTCCATGGAGGATATTCCTAAGCCAAGCATCAGCTTTGAAATGCCCAGGTCCCAGCGCTGGGTGAGCCAGGCTGCTCTGCAGCACGATGCACCAGCATTTTCCTTAATGTTTCTGTTTTGGTTTGTTTGTTTTTTTTTTTTTTTTTGTTTTTTTTTTTTTAAATGGAGGCAATGGGAAAGCCAGAGCCCAGCTGAGTTCCCACATACTGTCACGGGAACCCCTGGCACCGTTGCAGCCACCCCTACTCCAGACACTCACAGCTGAGCCCGGGGGACACTCTGCTGTCACCCCAAGAGGTGACCCACATGTCCAGGAGCCATTTGTGTCCCCACCGGAGGGAAGAGCCCCGACACACCATGGGTGACCCCACAACATCCCACCCCCTCCCTGCCACGGCGCAGCTCAGCCTGGCACGCACATCGCTGGAGAGGCTTCATTTTGCAAACCAGGCTGATATTTTTACTCCCAGGCTTCAACGGCCGCACATGGAACGGATTAACCCAGCAGGTATTTCCTCCCTAGGCATAAAATTTCATCAGTGCTTTTTAAACCATTCCAGTAAGTGCTGTAGATGACCCCAGGCAGAGCTATTTCTGCATTTAAATAATTTTTGTGCTGCACACTATGCTCGGCACTGGACCCTTCCCAGCTGAGGATGCTCACATATGCTGCATCCCCGAGCAAGAGGCAACATGGGTCTCGTACAGATGGGACCTCGCAAACCGTCGGGCACAGTACCGCCTACACTGCCAGTGCTGGCTGCTGTTAGTCATTTGAGAAATATGTTGTGCTTCCTATTATTAAGCATAAAATAATGAATTCAGGCCTGGCAGCAGAGCCTCATCCGGCTTTCTTACCTAAATATGCTCCGTGATTTTTCAGCTCCTCTGGGAACTCCTGCAGATAGGATTCCCGCAGGGGAATGACCTTCCCACTGCTGGTTTCCTTCAGGACAGCTCCATTCCAGTCGTAGGCACCCACTGCCCCCAGCAAGATCCCGTCCTGCATGAGAGTGGGACTGGTTTTAGGGTATTTCTTGCCAATTCAGCCCCTTGCTGCTTGTACGGGCAAAGTTGATTCATGCTGAGATGGATGAGGGGACCTGACTGGCTGTTTTTGTGTGAGAAAACATGTGGGGTCCCGAAAAGCCCAGATCTTGGACTGTCTACTGCTTGGAGGCTGCAGAGTGCAGAAGGAAAAAACAGCAGATGGTCTCTCCCAGAAATCACACGTTTTATGGAAAAAGGGGAGGAATGTCACAAATGGAAAATAAAAGGAAAATAAAAAAGAAAAAAAAAGGAAGAAAACAAAAAGGAGGAAAAAAGAAGGAAAAAAGGAGGAAAAAGGAGAAAAGGAGAAAAAAGAAAGAGGAAAAGTGAAGGGAAGGAAAGGGAAGGGAAGAAGAAAGAAAAAAGCAAAGGAAAGAAAAAAAGGAAAAAAAAAGAAAATAAAAAGAAAAAAAATCAAGCAAACCATTCTCCAAAGCACACCTGGAAAGACAGAGATTTTCAAACACACTGGAATGACATTTCTGCCCCACTCATATCCTTTCACCATGCTTTCCCTCCCCAGGGAAAGCTTGAGCAGAAATTCCTGCTGCTTTTGGGTCAGACCTGCCAGCCCGCAGAGCCTGTGGCTGGGAGGGGACTCAGCACCCTGTGCATCCCACCACCAGCAGCAACAACACTTTTTTCCTCATGCTCGTGATAGCAATTTAACTTCATGGTTAATAACTTGCCCAAAATGTCCATCTTACCACCTGCAGCTGCTGGTGATGGTAAAAAACCTGGAGCACCCGCTTGCACAGACAGGAGCAAAAAAAACCCAACACATTTACTCTCTTACTTCCACAACATGCGATGAAAATCCGGTCTGGGACATTTCCAGGCCAAAGGAAATTTCATTCTTGTTGGTTCCTTTAAAAAAAATTAAAATAAAAAAAAAGGGAATTAGTATTTAATGAAGAGCTTTACTTTCCTGAAGGAGCTGGATGGGTTGGGGTGGGATGAGCATCCACCTCACCTGGGGCACAAAGGGCCCAATTTCCCACAAATGAGCTTGTTTTTCCCTAAATCACCATGATTACACAAACTTGTGCTGCTAATAGGTGCTGGGAGCTCTGCCCTGCTGTGGTTCTCCTCTACCCTAGCTGTGCAGTCACACAAAAATGTGGATTTAGAGGATTTTGTGTCATGATAGCAACTGAGTGACGCTTCTCACCCAGGGAAGTTTTCTTTCACTGAGAAGCATTGGGCAGGATGGACCGAGGTAACTGACAAACTGGTGGGGAGTTTGTGAGCTGGTTTGACCAAAATTTCCCCAAATCCTGAGATGCTTAATTTTTAGCAAAAACCCTCCATTTCTGTTTGAGTTGTTCCTCCCAGGATGTGTTTTTCCTATGATATTTAGATAAATTTAGTTTTGAAGGTCAACAAACTTGTCACAAGGTAGTGAGAAGCACCGTCATTTAGAAAAAAACCAAACATTTCCTGATATTTAATTCCTGCCAATAAACTAAAAAACCTCACATTATTCCTATAACCCACAATGTCCCTGGCAATCAGTGTGGGGTTTTTTGCCTGTTTATAGCCCGACTGGGTTTGGATGGACCCGAATGACCCCCATGCCAAATTTCAAAGGTTTGCTATTAGTGACAGAGCTACCACAGCAAATACCAGGGGCCAGGATGAGGGGTGACCTTTGGAGGAGAAAGGATTTGTGCTCTTGGTGCTTGAGGGGTGCAAACCACTCAAAATAATGACATTTCTTTGTATATGAAGGTAGTCCGAGTATGCTTTTTGGTTCTATGTCGAATAGATTTTAGGGAAACTCTTGGTGTGACCTGTTCAAAATCACTAAACTGAGGACTGAGGGAATATCTGAAACATCTCTCTGCATCTTGGCTGCCTGGGACGTGTCAGGGAGGATCATCACTCACCTTCCAAGCTAAATATCCTTTCACCCAGGGCATCCACGATGTCTTTGAGTGCTGCTTCGTCTGTGACGTTAAAGAAATGCTTGTCATCAGGGTCACTTGCTATGAATTTTATCTCGTTCAAAAAGGCTTCGGGATTGATTCCTCTTCTGTTATAATAACCCAAGACCTAGGTTTGAAATCAAAATGCAAGACTCAGGGATTTGCATGTGATAGAATCAGAGAATCATTTTGGTTGGAAGAGACCCTCAAGGTCAATGAGTCCAACTGTTAACCCACCCCGGCACTACACCATGTCCCTGAGAACCTCATCTCCGCGTCTGTTCAACCCCTCCAGGGATGGTGACTCCACCACTGCCGTGGGCAGCCTGTTCCAATGCCCCACAGCCCTTTGGGGAAGAAATTGTTCCCAAGATCCAACCTCAGCCTCCCCTGGTGCAACTTGAGGCCGTTTCCTCTGCTACTGGTGCTTGTTTCTTGGGAGCAGAGCCCGACCCCCTCTGGCTCCAAGCTCCTTTCAGTCAGTTCAGAGATCAGAAGGTCTCCCCTCAGCTCCTGTTCTCCAGGCTGAACCCCCGAGGTCTCTCAGCCGCTCCCATCACACTTGTATTCTAGTTCCTTCCCCAGATCCATTGCCACCTCCATTCACTGACGAAAGGTCCCATCCCCCCACTTACCGCTACTGCATATCTGGTGACATTGTCCTTCTCACTGTCCTCAATCACCTTCTCCAGGTCTGGGCTGTCATGCGACTCTCCATCTGTGATGACAATCATTACTCTCTTTGCCCCTTTCCGGCCACCTTTCTGAAACGCTTCCGAGCTGCAATTGAAGAGATGCCCTGGGCTGCTCAGCCTCGCCGGGGGGGGTCACAGCTCCCACCGCCCCACGGTCCCCAAAACCACCACAGCTGCTGAGACTTGCGTCTCATTGCACACATCCTAAAGTTCTGAGGCATCTTTGGTGTGCTGCCAGCCCCTGGGGAGGTGCCATCGGTATGGGACTCTCAGGGAAACATTTTAGGGCTCTAAAAAAGAATTTTTCCACTGATGGAGTGGGCTTCTTGCAGGAGAGGAGCCTGTAATTCAGCAAAATGCCCTAAATCTGCAGCAGGAATAATGGTCATGCTGTGGCAAAAAATTGAAGGAGCAGGGACTTGTCCCAGATAATCACAGAATCATTTTGGTTGGAAAAGACCCTCAAGATCATCAAGTCCAACCATTCCTCACCCCTGGCACTGCCCCATGTCCCTGAGAACCTCATCTCCACGTCTGTTCAACCCCTCCAGGGATGGTGACTCCACCACTGCCCTGGGCAGCCTGTTCCAATGCCCGACAGCCCTTTGGGGAAGAAATTGTTCCCCAGATCCAACCTCAACCTCCCCTGGTGCAACCTGAGGCTGTTTCCTCTGCTCCTGGTTCCTATCTGTTGGATAACAGAGATGGAGCTGTGGGTCGGGGCTGTACCGATCTCCGAGGTACGTGACGGGTCTGCGAAAGAGCTACAGTGCCTGGGGCAGTTGTGGGGTCACTTTTGGGGGCTGAGAGCTCAGCTTTGGCTGCTTTCAGGATGAGAATGCATTTTCACAGTCTCCCTCTGCAACCTCCTTCTGGTCCAACTGCAACTGAGAATGGGGCAGATTTGCAAAGAATTGTTTGTAAAGCACCAATTAAGGACTGAGCCTTTTTGCAACATCATTTTTAACCTGGTGGTATCCCCTGCTTTCTAAGCATCAAGGAAAAGTGAAGGAGGAGAGAGGAAAGAAAAACACACAGTGATTTAAAATTTGTTATCAGGAGGAATGGGAAGGTGAATGATTTTTACCGAGCAAACTCTATCCCATAGGCTGTCCTGGTTTCTGTACCTCCTCTTTGCTCTATGTGACTGGCAGCTGCTACCACATCTTTTACAGACCTGTAGTCATTTAAATGGAACTCATGGACGACATCTTCTCCGTACTGAACAACTCCAACCTGGGGATTAAAGGAATATCACAAAGGACACCAGCAAGTTATAGCAAGAGCCTGTGACATGATCATGCTTTCTCAACCACACAAAACCAGTGAAAATCAATTGCTCTGTCCAGATTTGCTCCAGTTTTCCCCTATGGGACTGTTGAAAATGCTGGATTTTATTTCTCTTCTCTGCCAGCTCTCCCCCCTGCCCTCCCATAATGGGTTGGGGTGATGCAGATGTGCTGTGTCCCAGTGCAGACCCACAGCATCGCTAGATAGGACCACATGGGGGTTATTTGTGTAAATCACCGAGGATGTCCTTGCACAAACACCTGCCGAAATTTGCCCACAATTACTGATAGTATGAGGATGGAGAGCTCTTCACAGCTGCAACAAGCTGCCTCTGCACAGGGCAATATTTCTGTATTTCCACAATTTCATCCTCCCCATGCCCAGTAAAGAGGTAGGATGCTGCTCTGTCCATAACTCATTTAGGGACATTAATGTGAGCATTATTTCCATTGGCCTGGCTTTAAAATCCAGACATGGATAGTCTGTTTTCGAAAAGCACAGTGCCAAATTACAGCATATTGGCATAAAATGTTGAAAACAGCCCCGCAGGCATGGCCAGGGGTCTCGGCACACAGGGGGTGGGACACACGAGTTGTGCAGGGGCTTACTTGTATCTGGCCGGGGCCGATATAAAATTTTTTCAAGATGTTTATCAGGAAGTGCTGAACTTCAACCCAAGGATATATGCTGTTTGATCCATCCAGGACTATGATTATGTCCATGTAAGTCTGGCATCCTGTGAAAACACACAGCGTGTTATTGAAAAGACCTTGGCAATGCTCTCAAAGGGGAGATTTACAGCTTCATTTCTCACAGTCAGGTACTTGCTCTTATGATTTGTTTGAAAAAAAAAAAAAAGGTCTTATTTCAATAATTCATGAAGACCCTTCGGCTTTAATAAGGGAGAGAAGCCACAAGCATCCTGTCTGCTGAGGAAAGAATGGATAACTTTCTAAGAATAACACTCAGTGATACCTTTTCTGATTCAGATTTGGACCTTTATTTGGTCTAATATAGCTGCATATTTCAAAGGATCCACCCGCCACTGCTCCCGCCAAGCGATGCTTCACCCCGAGTCACTTCTCAGCCCTGCCTCTACTAGCCATATAATACAATCTGGGCATTTCCTCCCCTTCCTGTTAAATCCTCAGTGATGATGCAGCCAAAAACCCCAGTGAGGACCCCAGGACTCAGCTCCACAGTACAAGCTGCCAAGGACTTAGGCAGTCGACTGGTTTTCAGTGGGGAAAATTGCTCAGCATCACCTCTCTGTCTTGCTTATATTTTAAAATATTATTTATAAAATATACAGAAACCCAGAAGATACTGAATTTTCCAGTGACAGATATTTACTGGTTGTTTTTTTCACCTTCTGTAGGCATTTATGTGTCTCACCACCTCCATCCCCTGCTCACCCCAGGACCAAACCCAACCCTCTGCATCTCACCCACTAAATGATAAAACTCTGATCATTAACCACCTTGTCTCTAAAAAAAGCAACTACCCATTTGCAGCGAGAGCTAAAAGCATCTACTGGCTGCAAAGAGAGAAGTGACACTGAGAACTGGGTGATGGGCTCTTCCTTTGCCACCTCTGCATCCCAAAAGTCCGTTTTCCTGTGCCCTGCTCTATGCCGTGAGAATTAACTGACACCAAATGGGTGATGGAGCTGGGGCATCGCTGTGCCTGTGCCCAACTTGGGCAAGGAGCTCTGGGAGCCCCAAGGGTGCAGGACAGGCTTCTGCAATTTTTTACCATCTCCAGGAAAGCCAGGAAGCTTATTTAACACTTTAAAATAAAATCACGCATCCAAACTTACAAATTTGGGCCAAAATATTCAACTTCGAGTGAATGAGCTCTTTGTTTTGTGTGGCCCAGTTCTGAGTTCTTTCCCTATTTTGCCTTCCTAGCTGTGCTGATAAAATATTCTGGATACTTTTATTTCTGGTTTTGGAAGAATAAGATATTTTTTGTCTTCCCTGGGTGTCAGTCAAAAGGAAAATGTTTACCAGATGTCTGTGTACGTAACCCACTTTGAATCACTTCCCTGCAACCATTTCCTCTGCTCTCTTGCCTTCTGCTTAAACACTGACATCGCTTTGTTTTCTCAATGGGACTGAAGAGATTAGAGAACAGAAATTCCCTCTGACTTCAAAGCCAGGGTTAGAGCTGCAGGGCAGATTGTTTCTCATACTCTGCAGAGCCGGAGCCACCGTCTTGGAGAACCTGAAGTTGGAGTTGACGCGGGAGCACATGCCCGTGGTGTAGTAGGAGCTCCCGCACTCGTGGGACCAGAGAGGGCTGCAGGCCTGAGGGGTGGAAAATAAATCATATAATGCATATAAAACAAATAAATGGCCACTTCTCAATTGCTGCTTTGCAAGGTTGTCCTCTCCTTTGGCATCTTTTTCCCCATGGAAAGTGAGGTTTCTGAGCCCCACGGTGCATGCAGCATATGTATAAATACACAGAGCAGTGTATTTGCATGATATACTTGCATGTCGTTTTGCATGCTTTGTGCATGCATCTGGTTTTGCGTGCTTTTACATGTTTATGTACACGCATCTGGTTTTGCATACTTTTACACACTTATTTACATGCCCCTTGCAGTGACCCCCCCACACAGGGAGGCTGTGCTGAGCCGAAGCCCCCATTCCTCACCAGGAAGCTGTTGTCCTTGGGGTTGGTAGCCAGGCTGAGGCCAAGGCGCATGTTGTCCTTCCGCTCCGAGACGTTGGAAAGCGTTACCCGTCCTTCAGAGAGAGGATGCAGTTAGGGACAGCTGCCGGGCAGGGTTGCTGGGCACCCAGCCCACATCCCTGTGGTGCTGCCCGGCATCTCTGGAGCAAGAGGAAATGCCGCTGAACGCCAGAGGAGAGCTGTCCCTGCCTGCTTACACTGCAGACTTTGTGCTTTTGGATTTTTTTTTTTTTTTTGAAGCAGTTGTTAAGATAAGAATTGTTTGGGTTTTTTTCTTAGATGCCACAACAAAGAAACAAAAAATTCCCCTAGGGAGTGAAGCTGTGAGGCAGAGCATCTCTCACGCAGTCAATCTTTAGGAAGAAGGCCCTCTGAGCTGTCTAGCATATCATCTTTTATTGCTGGGCCAGCAGGCATTTAGCAGCTGATTTATCTTTGTTCATTGCTTTTGTTTCCCATGTCACAGACCAGAAACTGGGAACAGCCCCCAGGGCAGCCCTGTCTTTCTGTTACCACCGGTATCATTGAGCTGTGACACAACTGCTGCCCGACCTGGCTGTTCCTCCTCATCAGGGGTTCTGGGCGATGCAGCTCCCCTCAAATAAGGGCTCCCCCTTTGCCCTTTTGCCTGAGAAACAAACTGAGAAGGAAGAAATTGGGCAACTAATGGCAAAATTTGGGAGGTTAGTTTCATTGCCCGTGACCTTTGGAAGTTTCTTATCATACAATCCTAGAATATTTTGGATTGAAGGGACCTTCCCAGCTCCCCCAGTGCCACCCCTGCCATGAGCAGGGACATCTTCACCAGCTCAGGTTGCTCAGAGCCCCGTCCAGCCTGGCCTGGGATGTCTCCAGGGATGGGGCATCCACCACCTCTCTGGGCAACCTGGGCCAGGCTCTCACCACCCTCAGTGGAAAACATTTCATCTTCTTGTCCGGCCTCATCTCTGCTGTGTGCTCACTGTCAGTTTAGCACTCCCCCAGGGCGGCTCCGTGTCTGGTTTTACTCAAATGGCCTCAGTGGATTGTGCTTAACTAGACAAGTTAATTGGGAAAGAAATAGAATAGGATGTGCTCATGGAAGTGATCTGTTCATTGGAAACTAATTTCTAATGGAAAAAAAGATTATTTTTTAGCAAGATTCAAATTTACACTCACAGGAAACTTATTTCCTTGAAGAATCTCGATGTTCTCATAGCAAATGACAAAAAAAAAAAAAAAGGAGGATAAGAGAAAACAAAGTTTAAAAAAAATTTCAGTCAATTAATCAAATATTGCAGATGATCCAAAGTTCCTCCTCTCTTATCAGTTCTGGTAGAAACCCATGATAGTTCAGATTCATAATGATGAAAAATAAAGTGAGAACAGCTGCTCCAATGTTCAAAAAATCCCAGACTTTGCCCCCAAATCCCAGCGATGTTCCTCAGGACCATGAGAAAGTCCCTGGCTCTCACGTTCCCTGCTGAGATGGGGACGTGCCGTCAAGTGTGACACTTTGGGCAGCAAAGAGGACTTGTTCCCTCATGCCCTGCGCTGCCCAGCTCAGGTGGGGCAGGTCCCCATATCGCAATATTGTGCTGTCGGCACAGTTGGTGCTGGACCAGACTCAGAAACCCTGAGGAAGGTCTTGGTATCTCCACTGGGGAGATGGGATTGGGATGTCTGGGGGACCAGAGCACTCTCAGGGTCTCTCCTTCTGCAGTGATGGGGCTGGGTGACAGTTCCCCAAATACTGAAGCTGCAGGGACAGGCTGGATGTTGGGAGCAAAACTTGCATGTGCCCAGGGAACCTACTGTGGTGGGACATCATCCAAGCACCCTAGAGAGGGATCAGACACCACCATGTGCAGGCAGGTACTTGCTAGTGGGACCATTATCCACTGATAATTTTATCCTGATGGTTTAATAAACAAACCAGTTTAATTTATGTTAAACAAATAACTTTTTAACTTTAGCCCAATTTTCTTAATTTTACCCTGACGTTCTTAAAGCTCAGCACCAGGAGCGATGCGATCACCTAAAATAGTTCTTTATCTAAAAATCCTCCCAAACCACACAGTCCTCATACTTTTGGGGACAATCTGGGCAATGCAACAGGGTGTATCTTTATAGATCAAAACAGTGATAAAAAGCGCTGTATTAAAACACCCCAGCTACCCTGGTACCTAGGTTGAGTTTGGTGCAGTTGCTGTGGGTGTCACTGGTCACCGGGCATTTGTAGACATCTCCGGTCTTCTGCTGGCCATTGGTTTCATAGGGAGCTCCCACCACCAGCCTGCGGGAGAGAGGGATGGGAAACATGTGAACAAAGCCACCGCCACTGCTGAGGGAAATAAAATTATTCTCAAGCCCAAAATCCTGGTGCATGGGTCAGGAGGTGTCAGGAGGCCTGACCTGACTCGGTGCAAAGAGAAAAAATCACTGTTTTGACTTCTTCCCATGAGAGCAGGCAGCAATGAGCCAGGGACGATGACTCACTGCTGCTTGGAAGTAATGGCCATCAGATGGAACTGCGGAGAGCAAGTACCTGGTGGTGAGCAAGGTCTGAAAAACCATCTGATGGTGCAGGGAGGAGCCAGGGACTCCCAATTACAACCTCAGCTTGTGGCTTGGTACCATCACCAAAACCCTCAGTACCCATCTGAAGTCTTGTGGTGGGCACGGTTGGCCCCAGGAATAGAATCAGAGAATCATTTTGGTCGGAAGAGACCCTCAAAATTGAGTTCACCTGTTCCTCCACCCCTAGCACTGCCCCATGTCCCTGAGAACCTCTTCTTCACATCTACTCAGCCCCTCCAGGGATGGTGACTCCACCACTGCCCTGGGCAGCCTGTTCCAATGTCCAACAGTCCTTTGGGGAAGAAATTGTTCCCAAGGGTCAACCTCAACCTCCCCTGGTGCAACTTGAGGCTGTTTCCTCCCATCCTAGAATGAAGGAGGGGGCAGAGGTGTCATTTCTCACTGCTGCTTCAGGTAGGAACCCTTCCATGCCACTGGTGTCTTCAGAACACAGACATATACAAAGAATTCCTGCCTAGTAATAGCCCAAGCAACAGCAAGGAGCTGGTTCAGCAGTGATAGCAAATCACACTGGGATCTGTGGGGAATTTTCCCCACTAAAAATCTGAAAAAGTTAATTTCCAGGTGTTTTGCTCCAGCCTGGGGTTGTTCACTGATAAGCAGCCCAGAACCATATATCAGGATCTCCCAGCTCAGCAGCAGGTGAGGGTGTTTGGCATCTATCTGTTCTTTAAAATAAGAGGAGCTCATAAAAACACGTGTACCTGCCAAGGGTGCAGGCCACTAGTCGGGGTGTATCTGGGACATTGCAAGCATTTTTCTCCCTATTTCTTCTGGACTTGACCAGGATAGTACAAAACAGCAAACCAAAGGAGGAAGAGAGCAGGACCTGAGGAATGTGGCCATTCCTTCCAGGCTAGTTCAAAAATACTCCGAACCACGGGTTACTGGCACCTTCTGTTCCCACTGTGTTAGCCCCAAAATAAATCTGCTCCGTTGCCATTTTTTTAGCTTTCAAAATCCTATCAGTGGATGCAACCGTCTGAGGCCGGATCACCAGATAAACAGGACATCTTTTGTTCTGTGTCACTCTACCCAGCAGCTGGCAGAGCAGCCATCCCCAGCCCAGATGTTCCCTGTTAGACCAGAAATGTTCATTTTTAAAAAAAATGCTGCTTCTACAAAGACACTAAACAGTCATTCTTTTATTCCACCACTATAAAATGGAATTGCTCACCAAATTAAAACCTCCAAAATCTAAGCAGTGTTTAAGGATTCTGATGCAAATACTTCCTGTCTTATAGCTTCATTACAGAGATTAATTAGGGGAAAATAATAGTCACCTGGAACTGTCCCCAGCAGCATCCAGAAGTTCAGAGAAATCTGGTACCTTCTCCCTGACCTGTACAAGGTGTTTGCTCGTGTCTCTCCACTGCAATATCGATGCCCATTTGCTCATGGTCAGAGAGGGGAGGAAGGTGGAAGATGTAAAATGTATGAAAGGGTAAGGGAGGGGGGAGAGAAAAAGACCTTTAAGATGAAAGGAAATACAGGCTGAGACACCTCAGAAGATGATGTTCTCATTTTTAGATTCTTCATTCCAACAGAAGAATTTAACGTAAACAGGATTGAACATGAACTTCTCAGAGCAGCTCCACCTTGGTGCCCTCCCCACCCTGATTACCTGCCAAGTGCAGGAAAATCTCAGCTGAGACTTTCCCATTAATTAATATTCACATATCACTATTATCACACTACCCATTAATAAATATTCCCACACACCAGCAGTTATTAGGTCGAAGCATCTCTTTCAAACGCCAGACGAGTACAAACCACCCATTCCCCCAGTTCCCCAGCCCCACCTTGGGGCTGGAAGCTCAAAGAAAACCCAAATATTTACAGCCGCTGCCATGAATGCAAAGAGGTTGTGGAGCTCATGAAACCAGAATTTTTGTCTCCCATAGACAATGGCATTGTTTTCCCTTTTCAGTTAAATTTAAATGATTCATTGGCTGAAGCTGTCAGATTCTCATGGAAACTTGGCAGCTCGGGAAAAAGGCTTTTCCAGCTGCTTGAAAGGTGCGGGTTGCGGGGATGCTGTAAGTGTTCCCTGAAGTCGGTTGTCAGAGACAGTTCTCAACTCACCAGTTCACAGGTTGCTTGCAAAGCTTTTCCTTTATTTTGTGGTTTGTAAACCTGTACTGTAATTTTATTTTTTTTTTCTAAAAAAAAATAATAAAAAAAAATCCCATCCCAAATCACCTAAATCTAATTGGAGCATCCTGCTGCAGCAGGGACCATCCCCTGCTCCATCCCGGTTCTCCTCATCCCCATGGTCACCCCAAATCTCCCCCCTTGCACTCCCTGGATGCTTGCAAAATTCCCCCAGTTGTGACCAGATGCTAAATAAGCAAAGTCCTCTGCAAAGAGCAAAGCAGCAGGCCCTTGCGTCATGGCTTGGCTAATAAATGAAGCGTTAAAAGAAAATAAGAACCAAACCAGCCCGCCCTCGCCTTCCTTTTCATGTGCTCCTTATGGGGAAAACAAAAGCAAAAAAAAAAAAAAAAAGGGGGGGGGATTAAATATGAAAAGCACAGACTGCTCAGAGCAACATGTCTGAGGACATATTTTTAACTTTCATCCTGGAAAAAAAGAGAAAAAAATGGAGAACCAAGCTATTGGTGGAAATACCCAAGGAGCCTCCGCTCTGCCTGTGCAGCGAAGGGTGGAAACTCAATATCTGCTTTGCCAGCAAAGCCCCAGGCTGGTCCTTCTTCCTTGTGTCCTGGGGACGAGATGGCTGTGTCCAGCACCACACGCTGGGCAAGTCTCACAGCAAAATTCCAAATGATGAGTCAAGCTCCATTTGCCTTTTCTTTTTTTTTTTTCCCCCAGTATTTTAAATGATTTCGTTGCACGTGCACACGAGCAGCGTGCACAGTGCTTCTAGCACAACAGGGCAACACAAAACCTGAAATGCTGCCACACCTCGGTGTCTAAAACACTTTGAGTCACAGCTGCTCAGCACTGACTGAATTGTTGGTAGATTTTTTTTTTCCTTAGTCAAAACATTATCTGGTGAACTTCCCTGTATCACAGACATTAATTCCTGCCAGTTATCTCAGTCCTGAATCCAGTGAACTGTGTTTGGCTGGAGCACATCTCTGGGGAAAACGACACTCCCTGATCTGAAGGCACCAAGTGATGGAGAAGCCAATATTACCCTGGGAAATTTGTCACAGAGTTCAGTGCTTAAAAGTTCATGCCAGTTTGGATGTTCGTCCAGGTTTCCACACTGAGACAGAGGGATGTCCCCAGCATCCCCACCCCAGGAGTGTCCCACTGCCACCAAACCACCTCCTGGCTGTGGTTCTGCTTCACTTCTTTAGTTTCTGTTTATCTTCATTTATGACCTTAAAGGTCTTTTCTAACCTAAATGATTTTATGATTTTCTCTATTGTATAAATTTTTAATTTCTGCTTATTGCCACTAAAGTGCTGTTGGCTTTTAACCTGCACTGTCTCCTGCCAGCGTTGTATTATCTTTACCTGGAGGTAGTTCAGCCCTTCACCCCATACACATGATGATCCCACACCCCAATCCAAGGGTCCCCCCAAGACCCCTCAGCCTTTTTGCATCCAGCAAATTCCTGGTTTTTTAAGGGAATAACCCCCCTGGGTACATCGCAGAGAGGTTGCAAAGCTCATTTTGAGCCTTGAGATATTTTGATTAAATGGAAAGAAATCAGGAAAGGAAGGTATGTCTAGCTGGTGATCCGGGAATGCAGGGATTTGGGAGGAATGGAGAAGAAACTATGTTTTTCACAGAATTTTTCAATCAATGGGACACTTAATCTCCTGCAAGGCAAATTCACTTGCAGTTAATTTATTCAAGATGGAACTGGATGAAGAAGTGATTAAGGAGGTTCAGGAAAGGGAGAGTTCAGCTGTGGAAAAGTTTAAATGGGATTGGGGCTCTTTGGAGGGAATGTGACAGAGGAATGGGCTTTGAAACATTTTTCTCCACATTGGCAACGGTGGAAAAAACTGCTTGGTGGGAGCCCAAGGAGAGGCAGAAGAGGTGGAGGAGTCAAAGACATGGAGGCACAGGAGGATGTGGGGCCTGAAAATGAGCCCTTGGTCTGACAGCAGCTTTCTGTGCAGCCTCTAGCAAATCATTTTATCATTTTCTGGTTATTTTTTGATCTTTAAATGTGAGATAGCTCTGCTGAAGAGCACAGGCAATGCAGGATGTCTCTGCTGGTGGTGACAACCCCACCACATTGCATAGGCAACAATGGGCAGTGCTGTCCTGGCCAGTTCTGCTCGCCACGAGCAGAGAAAACCCACATGTCAGTGACCAAGGGCCACCACAAAAACACTACTGGGACAAACAGCTGCGACCAGGTGTCCAGCGAGCTCCAACATGGTCTCACGGAGGGAATTTGAGTTGATGATGATTGTATTATTAAAGCCAGATCCAACACTTAGCACTGCCCAAAGCCCTTGGAGGTACAGCAGGGACATAAGAAGATGACAAACTGCTTTTTTTGGTCTCTACAGAGCAGCCCCACAGGTCAGGGACTGGGGGAGGGAGCTTGTGGCATCTAGGAGAGGAGTGAGAAGAGGTGCTGGGTCTGGGAGCACCAACAAGCCTTCCTGACATGTGCTGGGTTAACAGCATATTAAATAATATCAGTTGGGTACATTTAGTAGGCAGTTTTGAAACAGCACGGTGCAGAAAGCCAGGAGTGATGCAAACATCTGCTTTCCCACCTGGCAGCAGCAAGACCTTCCATCAGCTCAGGGTGCTTGATGGGGGAGGAGGAGGAAGACGATGGTTACAGCAGGGAAGTATTTGCAGTGTCTGCATCAGGTTTGCATCACCCTTCGTGAGGGACAATGTCCCCAGGCCCTGCCACCCAGGAGAAGATGCTCCTCCTGGTCATGGTTGTTCCATCCACATCCTTCTCTTCTGCGTGAAACATCATCTCATCCCGGTCCCTTCCCGAGCATCTCTAGGCCCAGCACCGCTTTTGGGCTGACGTCCTTCACACAGCTCCTGGGGGTCCGGGCTCCAGCCCCCACCTTTGGGCTGACTCATTTACCAACCAGCCATTCGGGCTCGTTATTTTGCAACAGTTGCAGGGGAATGTTACACACAGACTGTTTTGCTCACCTGATAAATCACTCCTTGGCAGAAGCACTCCCGGTGGAGGTGTTACAGCCTCCTGCTCACTCCCAAGTCTCCCTGTGCTCCCCAGTTAACAGACAATCTATTAATGACAAAGCAGCTGCAATGCTCCATCCCCACACTGAGTGAGTTTTAGGAGATTTCTCTCCCAAGACATACCACGTCCTTGCTCTGAGGTTTGGGTACCCTCTGTAGGTTACCAGGTCCAGACACTGCCCAGCTCCTGCACGTGAGCTTTTTCCCCATCCCTGTCCCACCTTATCACCTCCTGCTCAGGACTGCCTGCAGAAGTCCATCCATCTGCCACCGCTGCACACAAGCACCCTTGTTTTTTGTTTTTGTTTTTTTTTCTTAAGGCTGATAAATGTTTATCCTGCTTTATAACAAATCCTCTCATTGCAAAATGAAACATAAACACGACTGTAATTCAACCAGCTGTTCACACACTGGAACTAGCCGGGAATGGATGCTCCTAATTACACAGCCCGTTCCCACAGCACGTCTGCAAACCCCTCCCATGGCCAGGCAGGGCCAGCGGGCCACGTCACAGGAACAGCCCTGAGGGACCCAGCACCAGGACATGGGGACAAGCAGCATCTGAGCTCTGTGCTGCTACAGCCATGAAAGAGAGCAAAATTACCAGCTCTCTCCTTAAAATAGCAGATGACGGGTGCATTGCAAAACATGTCAGAGGAACTCGCAGAATATTGTGGTCGGCAGTAATGATACTTTCTTATTTTTTCCTGGTGTAATTTTTTCCCTTTTACTTGGGGATATTGTAATAAAGAGGTGTTTACAGGCGAGGCCAGTCAGTGACTCTTGGCCCAGCTGTGGTTTCCAGTGCAGTGTTTGGAGCTGCTGGTCCATGCACGCGTCCATCAGGACTTGCGCGATCTCTGGCTTTCTTCTGGAAGTTTCCAAAACAAATGCTGATCTGGGGCTGTGGTTTCTACCAGCTGCTTCTTGCTTTTTCCCCAGTCACCTGTTATCACCAGTTAACAGTGTTTGTGGGGGGTGTCCCACCCCATGCATTTCTGCATCGCAGGGACTGTTGTCTCCAGTATCACAGCTCCATCCTTCTGCCTTTCAGTGTGCTCAGACCACAGGACGAAGCCCCCAACCCTAAATAATGAAGATGCAATTGCAAGGGCTTTTTTATGGGCAGATAACATGGGATGCAAAGGAGCAAGACCCCCTTCCTCCATAGACATTTTCATAAATAAGGCTATAGATGTTTTACAGCATGTGTAATGTGATGGCACAGGCAGGACCTGGTGTCCATCCACCTCCAGATTCCCCTGATCTCACCAAAGGAGGGATCTTAGGGCTGCTCCTGGATGCTAACACTATGGTGCAATGAGAATACTTGAAAAAAAAAAAAGACGAAACACACCTCTAAGGAGACAATTTTCTGGGCCCTGACTGCTGAAGCTCATGCTTAGTGGAGCCTCCTCCAACTCTTCCTAAAGATCCTGGTGCATCCTAGAGAGGGAAGCCCAGCAATCATGGAAAGCAAAGGTAGTTCAGGGAATGCTGTCCTCACCACAGTGGTTTGGAAAGCCCCAAATCAACCCCTAGGGTTGGGGCAGAGAAAAGTTTCAGGTGCTTACGATAGGGAAGGTGAGATAGAGATGCTGGGATGACCAGAAGCTACAGGGCAGCTACTCTCTCCCTGTGAGAATTGTCATGTAGCCCAAATTCCGCATTTCTGCACATGCCTCCCATTGGTTCCCTTACAGAAAATAAAAATACCAAGTGCTGTTTTGCTATTTTTGCTGGACAGGGTGGCCAACATCTTCTTTCCTCTTCCTCAGTGACTGAGAAAGTGTGTCTGGGTTTGTCTGCAAGGGGAGGTTCTCCTGCAAGCCCCAGTTGTGCAAACCCTACAGCAAGCAACACCACACCACACCACATCTATTTCTCAGATTTGACCAAATGTTTTCTAAAAAAATAAATATATCAGAAATGAAAGGGCCTAACCTTGCAGCTGATGCAAACTGACACTGGGATGTGTGATAATCACACTGTTTTATGTCAAGGAAGATCCATCCCAGATATGTCAGATGTCCTGTGTCCTCCAAGGTGCCCTGGGAAGGCTCCAGGCAAGGACAGACCAACCTGCAGAGCAGCCCCAAAGAGCCCAGCGATGCTCACAATAGAGCTGATGGATTTTCTTGAAAAACAGGCCATAATGTGCCAAAAAAGGGTCAGAGCCTAAACATGCGAGATAGGGTGGGCTGCGACAGCATCCCTCAGCCTGTGGCCCTGGTGCGGTGGGAGGGAGAGCCGGGAGCAGATGCGATCCCTGCGCCGGAGGAATGCTTTGCAGTTATGTACCCTTTCACCAAAATAATCCGAGCGCTCGGGTACGGGCCAAACCACAGGAGAATTACAGCCAAGAAAGTCTCTCGCAGTAGTAGGGAAATAGCAAACCCTTTAACTGTTTTTCCAGATCAGCACAATTATAGCTTTAAGTCCACCGAGCAGATATTTTTTTCCTCTCTTCTTTTTTTTTCCCTTTGGCCACGCTCAGACTGGAAACGTCATGTCTGTGCCCGGAGCAGCTGTGGGGATGGGGGTTCAGGGTTCTCCCCCTCCAGGCACCCCTGGAAGTGGGTGGACAGCCCTGGGGTGCTTGCAAAGTGCAAAACCATGCACAGGGGTGTTCCAGGGGACCAAACCCTGCTCCAAGGCTTCCTAGCACCCCTGTGCTGCAAAATAGGGCCGGGACAGCACGAGACATGAGCTCAGGAGGGAGAGAGCAGTTAGAGAGCACCCAGCACCCCAAATCCTACACCCAGTCCCCAGCCGTGCCACCTCGCCAGCCACATCACCAAACCCTGGCCTCAGCCAGCTCGGGAATGCTGTATTTATTATTTTTACAGCTTCTGAAGGCTAATGGATGTTTATTCCCCGAGTTTTCCTTCCACAGCTAGATCTTCTCAAGGTTCATTTTTTACACAGCTGGTAACTTTCAATCCACAGACACAAGCTGGCGTGCAGCAGGAGTCCCTGCATTGAGCATCACATCAGCTGCCATCTGCCCTGTAGAGTCACAACCCACCCTCCAGGCCCTTCTCCTGCTTCTGTCCTGGGCTGGCTGGGTGGCAATGGGAAGCCAAGGGCAGGGGTTGGTGTGTCCTCCAAGGGAACAGGTCCTGTTGTCCTTGCTTAGGGAGTGACACAGCTCCTGCTCATGGGATGATAGGGAGCAATCAAGACAAGCAATTGTGAGAGTGAAGATGAAAAATGGATGGAACATTTTTCTTTTTTTTTTTTTTTTTTACTTGATTTTGGACCTCTAAGACTGTTTCCTCTCCAAACTCAAGGTGATTAAAATTCCTATTGCTGCAAACATCCATGTGCAGCACAAGGAGAGCACACATGGGGATAGGAGCTTCCACATTTGAGGGACATGAATCCCATGAGCATTTGAGAAAACTCTTTGTATATTTGAACACATCTATTTTACCCAAATAAATCCATCCACACCACTAAACCTGCCTGGATACACATGATTCACACCTTAGATACCCTCAAAATGGCATGAGCCAAAGCATGACTTGGGACAGAGGAGCAACTCCAGACCAACTCAACACTACAGGTCAACACCACGATTATCTCTACCCTTACAACAATTCTGTTTCCTTCTACCAAAACTGCTGCCAGGCCACTTTACCCCAGCAAATAATACCCCCACGTTTCACCCGAGATGCCCATCTCTGGTTACTGGGGATGCTCAGACCCCATAACTCCGGGTACCGCTTGCCCTGCCTGCACTGGCAGCTGCTGCACGAAGCTTTGTTGCATTTTAAGATGAATTTCAGTAACCTGTTGTCATTTTTTCCATTCACAAACTTGGAGAAAGCACTTGGGTTGCACCTCCAGCTTAATGAAAAAAGGAGAAAATGTGTTAAGAGGGAGGTCTGAAAGCCACTCGAGAAGACAGTGAGCACAGAAAGTCACCCCACAAACCATGAGCTTCTCAAGCACTATATGTCCAAGTGTTTTTTTTCCTCTGGAGTTAAATAATCTGAATTCTTTCCTCCCAGATTTTCCACTATCAGGGTTACAGTTACAGCCCCCATGTGAAAATGATCTAGCGCCCTCCCTCAAAGGTTAGAAAAAGGGAAATAGTTACAACTGAAAATATACCTAGAGAATATTAGATATAAGTTTGTATACACTCAAATATGCCTCTACACACACAAGCATATATATAAATATACATAAAAGCTGCTTTAAAACCCTTCTGAAACCATCCACACTAGCCAGAAACAGCATTAAAAGACTCAGACTGAAGGATAAGTGCCAAAGTCCTCAAATTCCACATTTGGTATTTGGCAGCTGGGTGTCCACACGTTGTTATAACCATCACTTCTATATGAGATAACCATTTAGTTTCTCTGAGCTCTTTTGCATTTCGGTGGATTTTATTGAACTCCTTGGGACCGGTATTCAAGGATGCTGGTCTGGCCTCTGCCTTACCAGCAACTGGGTTTTCATCTCAGCATCTCTCTTTCTCCTGCCAGCTCCTGGGGCTGGCTAAGACTCACCACAATTAATATTCCACTCTCTCTGTACGTTCTTGGTTTATACTATAGATATTTTGTTTGTTCAGTCATTTATCCTTTAACCAGAGTGAGTCATGGTGGGCTTATTTTTTAACTGCATACACATATTTAATAGACATTTTATACTACATAATTGCATCTTCAAATACATGCTGTGCTTATGTATATACATTCATTCTGTGCGGGGAACATTCATTTTTTTATGCAGAGGAGAAAACTACAGCTGTGTCCTGCCTGATGTCAGCAGGACAGATGTGACAAAGGACAAAAATGAGCCAGAGCTGGTCTTTGTTGGGAAATATGGAAAAATATCCTCCCTTTGCTCGCCTTCAGGAAAGGCAGCCCTTGACCACCCTGTTGGTGATGGTGGCAGCTCAAAGGTATGAGGAAAAAAAGCCTGAAAGCCCTCAGATGGCACGGGAATTGCGGTCCTTGGGTGCAGCTGGGATTACACCTATAACAGCATCTATAGCTACAATTGGGCTGAAAATATTAAAAAAAAAAAAAAAGAAAAAAAAAAGGTGTTTTCTACCAGTCTCTGCAGGGCCTCCCCCTCAGAGCGCCCACTTTGGGCAGAAATGTCTGTGGAGCAGTAAAAGCAGGTGCTGAACACCCAGCAGCTTTGCCTCCCGAGGGGAAGGAGGGAATTTCAGGGGATCCCACATAAATAAATGCCTTGGGCAGCACCTCTGCAAGATAGGTCAAGGGATGGGACAGGCTCCATGTCCTGCACCTCCTGCCCTGGGGTGGGTGAGGAGGGTCCATCCTTGGGGACAACATTCAGCTGGTGTCCCAGGTCCCACCACCTGAACCCATAATATCACTTTATCATTTGAGGAGCATGGTGGCACATGAGCACCTTGGAACAAGGTGCCTGAGTGACGCTCACACGTGGACATACTGTTCTTCTCCACGGGGTGATTTTTGGCATATTTAGGAAGAAATGAGATACAGAAAAGGGATGTTCTCTAGAAACATCAGATCAGTCATCCTGGAGAACATGGTCTCCATCCCAGCATCTTGCAGATGTGCCTGGGAGTAAGTGAGGGATGGAGACACCAGGCTTGGCTGAAATTCCCTTAGAAATTAAGTGCATGGTATTGCCCACATGTGCTCCAGCATCACATGGAGGGAGAAGAGGATGGAAGACTTCACACCAAGCAGAGTAACATCATCTACCAACACCAGCTGCCCCTACCTGGGTCTCAAGCATGGGACACTGCAGGAATTCGCTTTATTTACTGTAACTACTTGACACCCGTGTTTGTGCCACACACCAGTGGCTTGGGCCAGGAGCAGTTGTGCTGTCAGGTTCCTCAAAATTCTTTACCACCCAAAAAAAGCAATTCCTTGGATAAATATCCACATTCTCAAGTGAAGGAAGGGTGGAGGGCAGTGTCCTGTGCCAGATGTTTCTGGTTTGTTAAATTTAAACTGGCTGTTTGAGAAGCAGTCTCTTAAGCTCAGGTTCATGAACAAGGATGAAAAAGGCCCCAAGAAAACACCTAGTCCTCAGTATAGTTCCAGGTAGGGTCAGCTCTAGGAGAAAGCTCTGAACACTGCCTGCAAACCTGCTCATGGACCACAGGGATATCCTCCTGTAAAGATGCACTCATACCCGGTACAGCCACACTTCTGGGGAGTCTCAGCCCAGAGGAAAGCTGAACCTTATCCCACCATTCAAAGCTTTAACTTGAGTTTCCACTGGACAGCAGAAGGAAACTGGGACCCCAAGAATGGAAACATCATAATGGATTTAATTGCAAACACCTCTCTGAGATGCAGCTGGGAGCACTGGAGCCTGGATGGGTCCCACAGCCCTGATGCAACACAGTGTCCAAGGTTAAAGCCAAACATCCTGCTCTTCCTTGGAGTGAAATATCAGCTGGGCTTGTGGGCACAGGACAGGTTCCAGCCTTGCAACCCCCACCAACACCAGTAAAAGTCAGGCAAAGTCAGCACAAGCCTGTTATACCCCACCCCTGGCACTACCCCATGTCCCTGAGAACCTCATCTCCATGTCTGTTCAACCCCTCCAGGGATGGTTACTCCAGCACTGCCCTGAGCAGCCTGTCCCAATGCCCGACAGCCCTTTCCAGGAAGAAATTGTTCCCAAGATCCAGTCCAAACTTCCCCTGGGTCATCCACCCATGGGGCAGATCCTTCAGCTCTGCAGTAATTGAGTTGCAGAGCATTTAATGAGCTTTTGAGTTTTCCTCATCACTGCAGCATCCAGATGTGCTGCTGGGGAACACCAAGGGTCTCTGCCAACATCTGTGCAGGATCTTCCAGTGGGGATCAGCCCTGGCGAGGAGCAAAACCTGCCACGAAACTCGAAACATGAGCAAAACCCATCCAAGTCTCATCTTGCACTCCTGACGAACGTAGGCCAGTCTGAGCACTTCTGCAGACCGCAGCTTATTGTTGGAAACTATATAAAATGGGATGGCCTCCACCCAAAACCCTGATGGGTTTCCAGCAAGTGTCTAAGGCTGAGAAGCACGAGGCAACCATGAACCTGTCTGAACCAAAACCCCAAACACAGCACCTGTCACCTAGAGGCAGTCTAAGCATATCACCCTCCATACACACACACACCCCCCTATCAAAACCAAAATATACTGTCACCCCCCACATAAAACTCCTCTTTCTGAAAGGAAGGTTTCTGCACTCTACTTTGCCCAGGCTGGTTTGGCAGGAGCATCACCATGATCAAACCTTAGTTTCCCTTGGAGCCGCAGCTCTGCCCACCTCAAACCAGTGGTTGGAAGGAGCAGGAGGAGAACTTCAGTATTTTGGGTAGGATGCTTTAGATCCCCTCAACTTCAGAGCCTGGTGCAGAGCTCACTTACCATTTTTTTCCCCCGATGTCATGTTGCTGCACCGTGTAGCCAAAATATGCTTCCTTAGAGCCAGCTATGATTTTGGGCCTCTTGGTGTCAATGTTAAAGGTGTCGCTGAACCCTGGGGAGAAAAGAAGAAAGGATCCCATCAGCCAAGGCACTGAGATGGGAAGACAAAATGCTTTTTTACATGGTCAGAAATGGAATAGGCCACCCCAAGAGGCTGCACAGCCTCCACTCATGGAGATATTTAAAGCCCAATTGGACACAGCACTGGACAAACTGCTCCAGATGACCCTGCTTGAGCAGGACTTGGACTGAGTGAACTCTTGAGGCACCTCCAACCTCAACCATCCTGAGAGTGCTGCTCTCCCAAATTGCCTCATACAGCCCAGGAGGGTCCTACATGAAAGAGGGGTGTTTTTATCCCATGGCAGCAGCTCTATGGCACAGCATTCCCAGAGGCAGCGAGGATGGAGAGGAGGATGGAGAGGAGGATGGAGAGGAGGATGGAGAGGAGGATGGAGAGGAGGATGGAGAGGAGCCAAGCCCCGCCCCACCCCACCCCACCCCACCCCACCCCACCCCACCCCACCCCACCCCACCCCACCCCACCCCACCCCACCTCACCCCACCTGCAGCCACCTAACACTCTGAGTTCCAGCACCAAGCTCCCAAGAAGCAATCAGCTCTGGGGCTCCAGATTCAAGTGGGTTCATTTAGAATTAAGAGGCCACAGCTGCTCAAACCCTGGAGGCCAGGTCCCTTTCCCAGCCCACCTGCAAAGGGTCTTCACCCCAGTTGCACCAATGTGCCCCTCGGGGCCACCACTGCTACCAAAACGAAGTGTGTTTCTGGTTTACAAGAAAGGAAAAAGGATTTTTCCTCTAGGCTGCTGTAAAACTGAATCAGCTGAAGGCAGGGCTGGCAGGTTGGGCAGGGGGAGGGCAGAGGAGAGCATCCCCCTTCTCTCTGACATCTCCTGAAGTCCCTTGTGATAGGACAGCTGCTCGTGGTGGGGATGGCCACGACCATGTCCCCATGCACCCCATCAGGGACCATGGGCTGGGGATCCATAGGAAATGTATGGTGTGGCAGGTCTGGAGCCCATCACTTGTCCCATCTGTCCCCATGGGCCACCTCCCGCCATCCCCAAGGGTTCTGCAGTACCAAAGAGCCAAAACTGGGATTCACTTTTCCTGTGTGAGCAAAAGCTGGTGCCTCTGAGGCTTTGTGAGGGAGAGATGGCTCTGGAGGGGGGATGGCTCTGAGGCTGGATGCTCAGACCCAGACAGGGAGATTTTTGGGCTCAGTCCTCTCTCCAAGGTCACTCCATGGGACATCCCCGCTGGACAGCAGGAGCAGGATCTCTGGCTGTGGCATCCTGCTCCAGGGACCCTGGTGCTCATGGGTCAACCTGCAAGAGCAATTTGCTTGCCAGGGAGCAAATCTGGGGGGTTTGGTCTGGCAGCTCTGCCAGGAGCTGAACCCTGTGCAGATGGGCATTGGGTGAGTGTCCCCAGGACTGGACCATTCTGAAGCTGCTGGAGATGCCCCTTCACCCACCCATGGGTGCAGGAGATGACCCAGATTGTGCCCACAGCCCCTCTGGGTGCATTTGATGGGGAAATGAGCTGGGGGCAAAGACCATGTCCAGGTGGGAGGGAAGAGCATGATCTGTGCCAAGGAGCTTGGGCACTGTGTTGCCTCTTTTACTGCAAAATGCAGCCACCCACGTTCCACATCCCAGAGCCAGCAGGTGTTAGCCCTAAATATCGCAGTCTCTATCTGAACACACTTAAACTTTGGCTCAGGCCAACATCACGATCAAACCCTCCACGGGTGCAAAAGCTGCACAGCTTCTATGGGGACATGTATTTAATTTACAATATTATTTTCCCCACAGGTTATTTTTAAGTGTAGAGGGCCATGGCCCAGGTCCCAGCAAGGCAGACAGTGCTGCAGGGGAGATACGCGATAGCCAGGATATCCCAGCTCTTTGTTTGCCTCCAGGCAGAAAGTAGCTGCAGTTGCAAATAAAAAATCCTGGCATCCCTAGTAAGGATGGCTTTAAAAGCAGCAGAAGGCTCACGTTTGGTAGTTATAGGAGTATAAAGAGCTTTTCAACAGGAGAGGCTGGGAATGCTGCTTCCCAGGCAGAAAAATTCAGGATGGAAAGGGTTTTTATAGGTAGGAATGTTAGGGATAAACCTGATTTTTTGCAGTCATAGGAACAAATCTGTCACGTTGGCTCTGTAAGCAGAGAACAACAGTCTCGCCAAGGAGAACTGAGGTAAAGAACTTTAAAATCCTACAAAAAGAAATTCTAGAAAGCAGGGGAGAAAAAAGAAGAAAAAAAAAAGGAGACGGGTGGGATGAGAGCCAGCATATTTTGTGGCAGATTGACCTTATTTAACATTACAAAACAAATTCAAACCTCCTTTGAGTTAACCAGTACCCAGTGGAGAAGTGGAGGCCAGGACCGGCCATGGAGAGCATAGGAGGTTGTGGGGAGCTGGGAGCACCCCCGGGTGTCACTTCACTGGCACCAGTGAGATGGGGTGACAGCTGGACCTGGCTGGAGGAGGGGGCTCTTTTCAGGGAGGGAATCTTGTATTTCAAGCAAAGTTCAACTCGAGGTAATACAGAGGCATCTTCATCACCTGGGTGCAGAACAAGTGTCAGAGAGGATGTGATGGGTTTTTTTCTGATTAATTTTTTTTTGCGTTCAGCAGAGTTTCTCTGATTTTGCACTCCAGAGCCCCAGGCAGAGGTTTCTGGGGAGCAGGAACACTGGGATAATTTGGGGACCCCTATCCCATGGACACCATTGTGCAGTGTAGCCTCCTGCAAAAGGCAGCCAGGCTGGTCACGAAAAACAACATAAACCTCCAAACAAATAGCAGGAATGCTTAATTGAGTGCAAAGAGCTCTGAATTTTGGGAGGAGGAAGGAGAAATGCTGGAAGGGGCTCGTGCCGCTCCCCGTGCCAGAGCATCCCACTGGTGGCAGGTAACAGGGACCGGGAGGGAAAATGGAGCCGGAAAAGTAAAATAATCTGGAAGCAAGTTTCCAGGCAATGGATGGCAGAGGGGAGGAATTTCAGACAGCCCACAGATGTGGGTGCATTCGAGGCAGTGAGAAACAAAAAAATTATCAGAGAATATTTAAACTGGCTTAAACTAATGGGAGCTTTTTGAGAGGTTGTCAAGGAGATTTAGCAACCCGAAGAACGGAGGCTCATTTTCTTGTCAGGAGTGACATCACGGTCATAAATAAGTGACCAAAAGCCACATGTTTTGCTTGCAATGCAGCCAAGGCAGGAAGCCTCAAATACCTCCTTTCCAAACTGGAGCTTCTGCGGAGTCCAAGCTTTTGATTCTTGTCAGATCAAATAGTGAAAAGAAAAAAGACCAAAACATATTTGGGAAACAATACTGGGAATAAAAGCCACCTTTTCTGCCAAAAAGTATAAAAATAAGTCCTCCCTGTAAGGGAAACCTCCGGGAAGGGGGATGCTCAGAGGGTCCCAGCAGCATCCTCCTGCCCACACCTCTGCCTGTATCCTCTGAGATGGGATTGCAGCGGATTCACCTACATCAAAGGAACTCTGGGACGATGCCATTCACATCCTGGTGGCACTTGCTGTGACACATCAAGGCTGTTGCTGGGAGAGTTTTAGGACTTTAGCTCCCTGCCTTTACAATTTAAGGAGCTGTGAGCTGGGCAGTGGAGCTGTCGGAAGAATTTCCTCTTTTTTGCCTTTTGCTGTGGGGAAAACCAAGCCTGTTTCACTGACCTCTAGCACTTTCACAGCTCAGGAGAGAGTTTCTGGAGAGAGGTTGAACCAACATGGAGAGAAAAAGCAACCTGGAGGCTGAGTCCAGCCCATGGGAACCTGTATTTGGGTCCACACAGGCTCTTCTACCAAATTCCCCAGGGCAAATACAGTTTGTCTGCTCCTGGGATGCTGCAGGTCCCCAGGGATAGCACGAGAGGAGACACAGGATTTGGGGACACTACAGGTGACCCAAGGCAAAGGGCACAAGAGAAGAACGTGTGCCACACTGGGCTCTTACTTCCTTGCAGGGATGAGGAGGAGCCTGGGAGCACATGGCAGTGTGGGAGCTCCCACCTGCCAAAAACCTGGAGTGTGCTGGGGTCAAGCAGCTTGGGCTGGCACTTGAAAACTTGCTCTTCTCATGCCTGTGTCCTCTCTCATCACTCAAACCCACACAGGAGAGGTGACATCTGCAATGGGACAGCAGGTCCATGGACCCTGGCATGGCCACTGCAGAGGTGCATCCTCAACATCCATCCTATGACCCCATCCCTACCACCACAGCAGCTTTGGTGGCATCGGGTGCTCCTCTGCAACCCATCTGCCATGATACAGGGTATTTTGGCAAAAACAAGCAGGCCACACGAGGGGACAGGGTGGGCTACATTTCACAGAATCACAGGATGGTTTAGGTGTGAAGGGATCCCCAAAACTCCCCCAGTGCCACCCCTGCCATGAGCAGGGACATCTTCACCAGCTCAGGTTGCTCAGAGCCCCGTCCAGTCTGGCCTGGGATGTCTCCAGGGATGGGCAACCTGGGCCAGGCTCTCACCACCCTACTGATGCAGAATTTCTTCCTTATATCTAACCTAAATCTCCCCTCTTTCACTTTAAAGCAATTAGCCTTGTGTCCTTATGCTTCCCTCTAGCTTTAATTCCCATCAAACACTTTTTGCCAGATGAGATGCTGGAAGCACCAAATCCCTCTCCAGGTCACCATCTCAAAGCCAGCATTTGTCACCAGCTGTTAGGAAACAAGCCAGTGTTTGGTGGCTGCCGCAGAGGTGGATGGAGAGCCAGGGAATACTGAGGATGAACAGAGGATCAGTCATCACCGGCTCGTGTCTTCTAACATTCCTGGTTACCCACAAAATCTCTGACAAACAGTCCCAGGGCTTTAGCTACACAAATACCTTGTACTTCCATAATTCCAGCTTTCTGACCCCCCAAAAGCCAGGGAGGAGCCATTTGATGGCCACGTTTTGCAGCTCTAAGGAAGGTGTTGATTATTCATTTGCGGTGTATTTATGAGCTGTAAAGCAAAAATCATCAGGAATAAATAGCAGCGGGTCTGCCCCTTTCCCAGGGAGATGCCAGAAAAGTGATTGTTGGGGGGCCATAGGGGGGTTGGCTTCTCAGAGCCCCATGCACCTCAGGGTGGGTGTTGGACTTTCGCTGGCCAATTTTTGGCCAGAGGATGGACAAGTGGTAGATAAGGAGGTGGGATGCCTTAATTCTGCTGTTGGGACTGTGCAAGCACCCAAAATTAAGTACCCACTATCAAAGCCTGGGCTGGAGGGTCCCCTGGGAACCCACCTGGACAGTCCCAAACATGCCCCATGGGGCGAGTACAATGTTTTTGCCATTTGGTGACCCCTTAGAGAGGGAAGGAACCAACTACCTTCTCTGGAAAACGAAGCCAGGGAAGGAAAGGAGACACATAGGCTGACACAAGAGAGGTTATCGTATCTCAGCAAAGGGACCATTTCCAAGGATGCACAACCCAGCCCAGCACCCTCAGCTCAGCCCAGGACCACGGGGGTCCTGCATATCACCCCAAAATTACTTTTAGTTTGGATGGTATAACACCAGTGTGAGTCCTCTGCAAAATACATCGACCAGTGGTCACAACACACCCCATTGGAGACCCCCACAGGGTGCTGGAAGCGTTAACCGCTCCCGCTGGCACACGGCTCACATTTGCTGCAATGGAACTGCCATCGCTGGCTGCTCCAGGAGCATCAGAAACCCCCGTGGGCAGAAACACCTGAGGCTATGTAGGAACCTCTGTGGGCAGAAACACCCGTTGGTGGGCAGGAACACCCATTGGTGGGCAGGAACACCCGTGGGTGGGTAGGAACCCCCGTGGTCAGGAACCCCTGTGGACAGAAACTCTCGCGTGGGCGATTTCCGTTCAGCCCAGGGAGGAGTCACGTCTCGACCGCATCCCCCAGCCATGCTCGGCAATCACCACCACGTACCCCGAGCAGCATCTCTTTCAGTGGGAGTCACCCCACGGCCCCGTGGCCCACGTCGGCATGGGGGAACTGCGCTCCACGCAGGCAGCCCCGCCGCCATGCGAAGGAACACACATGGTCCCCATTAAGCAAAGAAAGGCAGCTCGGCTGCGGCTTGCTTTAAAGGATCAAGCAACAGTGCAATTAGAAAAGGAAAAAAAAATATATAAAAGAGAGGAAAAAAAAAAAAGTAAAAAAAAACCCCATACCCTAGCGTGCTTTTCCAACAGGATGTTTAGGAACGTGTACAGTGGCAGAAGCGCTGCAGGCCAGGGTAGGTGGGAGCCGGTGGCAGAACTCTCGGTAGCAGGGAAAAGCTTTTTTCCTCCCCTTTGCAGCACTGAAAAGCCCCAGCCTGGCTGCTCTGAGACTGGGCTGAGTGCGGGAGGATGCCAGATGGAATTGCAGCAGAAAACCCGCTGCCGGGGAGGATCTTTCTGCAAGAAGCGAGCCTGAATGTGGCCCAGCAAGAAGCACAAACACCCCTCCAGCCCCAACCCCCAGCCGAGCTCATCCCGGACCCCCGGAGCCAAATTTGGGGAAGCTGAAACCAAACGCTCGCCTAAAGCCTCTGTTAACTTATTTAACCCCAGGCAATTGTCTTTTGCACAGCCCTCCTCATGTGCAATGGGACAAACCACCTGTGGGTCACAAAAGTTTAAGTCTAGGTAAAAGGTTCTGGTTTTTACTTCTGGGGTGTTCCCCGCCCCCCGTATCCGACGCTTTATAAAAAGACTGGCTAATCCCACTGCAAATGCAGCCCAGACGAGAAAGGGGACCGGAGGACATCGTGCTGCCCCCCCCGTTCATACCCAGGAGCCCATCAAAACCACTCATCCATTCCAACCCCCTTCACCCACCTCGCACCACCCACCTCCCTCCCGTTCCCGGGAAGACTTTTCTAACAGCCTTAACCGTGGAGCTTTCTCCAGCACTTTTCGCAAATAAGAAAAGTAATTCCCCTTGCCAGGGGAAGAGGGGTGGGCGCAGGGGGGCAGCGGGCACTCACCGGGCAGAAGGCAGAGGGAGCAGGCGAGGAGCATCCCGCTGGGGAGGTCCATGGGCGCTCCCCGGCCCGAGCATCCGCGGAGCCGGCCAGCCGGACTGGTGGCCTCACTGCGGAGTCCTTTCCTTATCCCCAGCCTTTCCCGGCTCCCTGACAGAAGGAGAGCATTGGGAGGGAGTGGGAGGGACGAGCGGAATTTGTAGGAGGTACAGCAGGAGAGGACGGGAGAGGGGACAGCCCTTGTGCGGCCACGGCACCCTTTAGGGATCGGCTGCCCAGCAGGGATGTGCCGACTGGGGACTTCAACCCCACGGTAACACCCTGCGCTTCTCCCTGTGACACCCTGCTGGGGTCCCCGGGGACCCCTTGCCTCGATGGGGGTTTGGTGATGGGAGGTCTGTGTGGAGTCATCGACGGTTGTGGAGTGCCACCTCCAGCCACCTTTGCTCCGTGTCACCTCCACTGAGGTGCCCCCTTCAGCCACCTCTTCTCGGTGTTACCTCCATTGAGGTGCCACCTCCAGGCACCTCTGCTTGGTGTCGCCTTCGTTCAGGTGCCCTTCTGCTCGGATGCCATCTCCAGTCACTTCTGCTCAGTGCCAGTTCCATTCAGTTGCCATTTCTGCTTAGATGTCACCTCCAGCCACCCCTGTTGGGTGCCACCTTCCTACAAATGCAGCCTCTGCTGGATGCCATCTCCAACCATCTCTGCTTGGTGCCACCTCTACTCAGGTGCCATCTCTGCTTGGGCAGATGCCACCCAAGCTTGGGTGTTACATCTGCTCAAATGCCACCTCCAGCTGGGTACCACCTCTGCTCAGGTGCCACCTCTGCTCAGGTGCCATCTCTGCACAGATGCCACCCCCAGGCTGGAAAAGATCAGTGCCAGTGCCCATGGCACCCAGGATATTGCTGCGATGCTGCAGGGCACCACACAGCACTGGGTCACCCAGTTGCACCATTTACTTTTCCCAGCACCCACCCAGGTGTGAGAACGTTGCCACCAGCACCTGGCAGAACCTGGCTGGGAAGCAAAGACCAAAGCAGCAGGAGGAAAACTGCTGGTGAACATTTTCTCCCCTCTCCCAGGGTTGTCCTTGGGCACAATGAGAAGATCCTGCTGCACACAGCCCTTGGGCCAGTGTCCCTAACATGCCCTCAACAGCCACCACTGTCATTTAGGGCTCCCCCTCCTCTGAGCTGGACTAAGCAGCTCAAAGCATCTAATGCACAGCAGCATCCCCAGAGTGGGATTTTCTTCTTCCATCCTCTTCCTCCCTGGGCTGGGACACTCTTCGGAGCAGGCCCCCAGCAGGCAGCTCCTGCAGGAGCTCTGACCACGGCAAGGCTTTGGGGCTGGGACACATCCCTGAGCATCCCCAGACCAGGTCACACAGCCCAGGTGGGGAGGTAGGACCAGCCACCACCTCGCTTCCACTTTTTCAAGCAGTAAATGATAAATCCAAGTCTTTGGTTTGTTTTCAGACAGTAGATGTGACCCTGAAGTCCTCCCGAACCCCTCCTCCAGCCCAAGCCCTGTTTGTCAACAGGAGCATCTCCACATGCAGTTGCTACCTGCTTCTCTCCAAGCAGAAGAGCAGGAGAGGGTCCCAGACAGGTTTTTGTCTCTCTTCCCACCCAGCCAGGAGTGAAAATCATTTGAGATGGACCCAATTGTCATTGTCTCTGTCTACTGAGTGTCTGTCAGACGGTTTGGGGTCTGTGGGAGAGAGATAAGCTCCACTCGAGAGACTCTTTGATGAAACAGAGTGTCTGAGAAATTCAGTTTATTTTTCTTCTCCCCTCTTCCCGCCTGAAAATATATGTTTGGGGTCTGCAAGAGGGAGAGGACACATGTCTGGAATGGAGATCAAAGCGGCAGAAGGATCCAGAACGGCTGAGAGATGTGGATGCGCTTTAGCTTGTTTGTACAATGCTGCTTCCACCAGCAAAATGCTACTTGACAGATATTTTCAATTCTTAGCTACATTTCCCAGCTGTTTTCCCCCCTATATAATTCTGGAGGATAAAACAGAATTTCATGGGACAGCAACAGCCGAAGGGAGCAAAATGCATTTCTGGCTTGGTGAAAGTTAAAAAGTTTTTAGGGAATAAAAGGAAATATTAAAAAGCTTGGGCAGGAAGTGCAGATGAGATTTCAAACCCAGAAAAAGCAGAGGGGGGGACCCCTGCAAGGGGGATACTCTGAGCAGAAGCTGCAGCTCCTGTTCCCAGCCTGGGGCTGCAGACGGGGCACGGGAGGGGAAATCCCTCGCTGGGAACTCAGCTCTCCCATGCGCTTGGAAGCCAAACCAGATTTTCACGAAGAAAAAAAGAAATACAAAAGGCCTATATAATAATGATGTTCGCATCTTGGTTCAGTTTTCGAAGAGGTTTATTGGAAGCAGAGTGCTGCAACCAGCTGGCTTGAAGAGTTATAGAGGAAAGATGGGAAAAATAAAAGCAGAGAAAGGGTCCTGGGCCTTGCGTTATCTCCCCCTCTGAAACAGAGCAAGTGTGGTCTCAAGCACAGAATTGCAAAAGTTAGAAAACTCCATGTAAAACCAAGTGGCAGCAGCTGCTTCCTGCCTCCAGCTGCCCAACCTCAAAAATGGGGGAAATTTGAATTTACAGGGTTCTGCTTTTCCACTCCTGCCAAAGGACTGGCCATTAGCAAATGGAGAAACCCCAGGAATTTCTTTGGGTTCATACGCAAGGTCCATCAAACCCCTTCTGCTCTGTCTCTCTTTGCTGGGTGTCTGCAAGCAGCTTGCAAATCCCTGGGGATTTATCATTAGTCTAGACTGGACCCAATCGGGATGGGAGTGGGATTTTATTAGGCCAATCTTTTGCAAAACTGGTTTAAACTCTACAGTCACTCACGTGGCTGTGTTGCTTTGCAGTCCCCTCCTCTGCTGAATTATCGGCGCTCGCCCTTGGATATCTTAAGGCAACCCAGTGAGACATGCCAAGAGTTCAAAGGAGAAGAACTGTGCTGTGATAATATTGATGCAATACTTCCAAAATGTAAACAGCTGTCAGTGGAAGTGATGGATGGGGGAAAACAAAAAAATGAAAAAAAAAACCACAAACAAGGATATAATAGTATTTCAAGCCCTTGCAAAAAAGTTTTTACAGGGATATCCCATGACATCCAGCAGAAATCTCAGCAGCAGGACCCCTTAGTATCTAAAAAGCCTATAGAAGATAATTTTCACATGTTCATCATGTGACATTAATATTGAAAAAAAAGAAGAAAGCTGGGCGTGTATCAAAAGCTGCCTTCCCACTTCATTTTTGGATGCTGATCTGATTTCAGCGCTATTTCATCCAGCTCAGGCAGTGCTTTCCAAAAAAGCTCTGCCTGCAGCAGCACCAAGCCACGGGCAGCCAGAGTGACCCCTGCATGCTGCCATGGGGCAAAACACAAACTCAGGCAGCTGAAGGAGGGGTTTTTTTATATCCTTTACTTTTTTTTCCTTCACCTCCCAGCTGCTGACTGCAACAAATGCAGCAGCTTCATGCACGAGCATCACAGGGAATGAGGACCAGCCAGCAGCACCACATCCTCGTGGGGCTGACATCTCCAATAGAGACCGGTGCTGCTGCAAACAAACAGCCAGTCCTCATGCAGCCACTTGGAAGGGTGGTAGGAAAACATTTGCTGTGAGCTCTGCCTGGCTCTCAGTGAGCTCTGGGGATGGTTTTCTTTCTTTTCAGTTTTGCTGTAGGGGTAAGGGGATGCTCTGGGTGCCAGACTTCGCAGGTGCTTGCAGGATCTACCCCATTAGTTAGTTGTGTATCCCACCGTGCTGCAAAAATCAACCTGATGAGAGTAGTATCGAGCCCTCAGGGACCTCTGATAGCCAGGAATATATTGGTGGAAAAAGTGAGAAATGAGAGTTTTCTCCTGAAAACAGAACAAAGCAACAGCTTTTGGTGAAGAAGGGCAGCCCACAGTTTCTGACCCCAAAAAAGTCTGACTGCTGAGAAAATTTTCCTCTTCTGCCTCAGATGTCAGAAGTTTGCAACAAAAACCCTTGTATTTTCTCCACAAGCCTGACAGGTTCCAAAAAAAAAAAGCAGCAGCGTCAAGGTGCAGTATGAGGCTCGTGCACCTTGGAGATCATCCATGCTGAGGCCAAACACCACCAAGCTTAAATCATCTCATCCCTTCAGCAGAAGCAAAACACAGGAGCTGAACTCTGCACCTGAGCCCCAGGCAAGGTTTTTACCTTCACAACCATCGCCTTTTTCTGCAAATGAGTTGGTAAAAAGCAAGGAGAGAGTAGGGATGGTTTCAAGTTCATCTGGCTGCAGATCTGGTCAGGGAATTACACAAGTCATGTCTGAGCCATCCCCAATGGAAAGATCTCATGTCTTCTTCAAACTAAAATCCTTGGATGGGCTTCTTATAAGATCTGGCTAAGGGGAATACTGCACTCTGACCATGCGAGGATAACCCTGAGCTGCACGGCTGAACCAGGCAAACCTTCGTGCACCATTTAAATAGAAAAATCTACAAGTAATTCACTTTAACTTCCATCCGTGCATCCGAGTCCCAGCTCAAGTTGTCACCCTCACACCTCCGAACCCTCCATGAGCTCATGCCACCGACTCACCAGCTGCCCAACCTTCCTCCCCTATATTTTGAAGCCATCCCAGCAGTTCACTGTAGGTTTTCCCACGTGTGATCAATTTTTCCAAACTTCAGCCTTTTCCCGCGACAGATGCCTCCTTTTGCCTGACCTTTCTGAGGGTGTCATGAATTGGATGCTGTTGCTTCTGGAGTTTTGGAAGAATTAAGCTAGGATACAAGGAATGTAAACAGAGCCCAGGAATGAAAACAAAAATCCCTAATTCACTAACAAAAAGGGAGAAAGGGCTGATGGTGTGGGGGTTTAATCACAAGTTGCCCCAGGGTGATGGTCTGGGATGCAGTTGGTGCTCCCAGCGATGCTTCTCTCACAGTTTCGGAAGAAGGATGGGTGCAGGTTGGGTGTTCAGGTTACACATAACAGCCCCCTGGTTGGACACAGTCGGGTGTGAGCAGATTTGTCACCTGTGAGTGACAGGGAGCTGCTCCAAGCTGTTTGCCAAAGGCGAGCATGGGCCAGCAGAGCACGTGGTGCTGTCATACAGCCCGCTGAGCTCAGAGCTCTGGAGACTCACTTGTCCAAAACAAAAGCTGATGTCAACAGAAAGCCAGCCTCTCCTGGAGAGTCTCATTGGCTTTGTGCTAAGCCAGGAAACTATATGTCTGTCCAGAGCATGAGGAAGGCGAGAGCCTCTCCTGCTCTGCCAGCACAGCAGCCAGGGGCAATGATCTGGAGGTTTCCCACTTTGGGATGTTCCAGGGTCTCCATGTCACTCACCCTACCCCAAGGTCAAGAGCCACATCCCACCAGGGACATTATCTGCTGCTGGGGAGGCTGAACAGAGCCTGGGAATGGGGGAAAGATGCTGAGCCAGGACCCAGAGCACCCATGGGAGCAGGAAAATCCTGAGTTATGCTCCAAGACCAGCATTTGGCATCTGCCTCCTTGGTGGTACAGCTCAGGGTTCCTGCTCTCAGCGTCCCTGATGAGCACAGAGCCCCATCCACCCAGTTCCCTGGGAAAACTAAGGAGGAGACAGCCACAAATAACTCCCAACTCCAGAACCAACACTAAGGTATAAAATATACACTAACCCAAGAGAAACTCCTCTGGTGAAGTGGTACCAGAGACCCAGTGGATATTTTTTTTACTCTCTAAAAGAAGAAAGTATTTCAGCCTCTGGAAAGCAGAGACTTGGCACCTCCACTGTGTTTGGAAGAACTTTGGCCCTCAGCTCCCAGCACTCAATTAGCATAAACTGTATTTATTGGCCCTCACCAAAACGATTCTCTCCTCTCCTTCCATGCCATCAAGCTCGTGCTGGGGCCAAATGCTTTTGTAGCTGGACCAGGGCTCGGGGAGTCCAGGTGGGCAGAAAAGCCTCGGCCAATGATATTTTCGCAAAAATATATACAAAATTCAATAGCCGAAACATTCCTTGTTGGATATTTCTTGCTGTCTTGGCAATCGGCGCCCAGATATAAACATCCACCTCCGAACGGATGACTTTACACTGTGAAAGCCACTTTCTGGAACACTCTAAAACTCCATTAAGAATCATTGGATCCCCGAGACCTGATGACCGCAGCCTCCCTCTGATATTTAAGGTCACTCCTCATCCCAGGTCCCATGTCCCCAAGTGCCTGGCACTGCTGCAGTGACTTCACCGTTCAAGCAGCTTCCCCAATGCCATATTTACAGACCGCTAACTGTGAAAGAAGTGTTTGCTACTGAGGAATTTCTTTGTTTACTTATCTAACATATTTTTTTTCTATTTATTTAGTCTCTCCCTGTTTATTTCTTACTTTGGATGAACAAACATTATGAATTATTCAGATGAATCCCCTGGGGCAGACCTTGTGTTGAGTAACTACAGGCCCAATTCCCTGCCTGACCCAGGGCACACGATGTCTAGATGAGTTCCCAGGTACCACGGCTCAGATCCTGCTCACACCACTTCCACACATACAGCACCTGCACAAAATAATATAATTGTTTTTTTTTCCCCTGATAAAGAAGTGTCAGGGGTTGGTCCTGTGCATTCTCAGTGCACCAACCTAGAGAGACGCTGGAAAAAGCCTTGCATCCCAAGCACTTAACCCAATCTCACACCAAAGAAAGACATTAAGTGTCTCACCAAAAGAGATTCTTTCCCCTGGGAAATTTTCCATTGCAGAAAAACAAACAAGCAAACAAACAAACAAACGCCAAAAAAACCCAACAACCACCACCACAAAAACCCCACAACCAACCAACAAAAAGTAAACCAAACCTTACAACCACCAAACCCTCTTGGGTAACTATTCTGAACTATTTATTACAAATATGATTTTATCTCCTGCCCCACAGCTCTGCTATTCCCAGCTGCAGGTTTCTTCTACCTCTATTTGCCCACACATCACAATTCTTCCCTGTCTGGAGGCAATCATTGTGTAATATTAATTCTGATTGTATTTTTTTTTCCCTCCCAGTTTAATTCTACTGAAGCGACACAAGGAGCTAAGCCCTAAATACAAATGGTAAAGCCATTGAAACCTTAACTTGTTAGAGAAGATGCCAAACTGGCTGTGCACAGTTGGCAGCCCATAAAAATCACAACATCAGAGGAGAGCTTGATTAACACACTGTTGAACCTCCAGGAGGGGAAAATATGCAACAGTAAAAGTAACTCTAGGCACAAAAATCTTTGGTGAAGGAGGAAGGAAAAAAAGGCTTTTAGAATCCATTTTCCTCCCTGTTGCGTGAAAAAGGGAGATAGAGCTGGGAGAAGGGTTCTGCATCCCTTTCCTGTGCAGCATCCATCTCCTGTGCCCGACATCCCCAGGGGTTTAAACAAGGGATAGCACTTATACCCACACAGCTTCATGCTTCACTGGACCTACCAAAGGGAAAAATTGAGTTAATGCAGACAAGGTGGGAGAAAAAAGTAGCTGATGGGCTCTGAGTGGGGATGATGTCCTGGCAGCATCACCCAGGCAGCTCTGAGCTGGGGGGTTTGGCTGGACGTGCTGCAGGGTGGGTGAAGGAACAGGATGGGAATTTCTACGCTGAGACCACAAAATGTAGTTTTTCCTTCTAAAGGAAAGCAATATAATGGCCTGTCCTAGCACAAGCTAGGAGGCTGGAGATCAAAACCAGCACAAATGCCACCAGTTTGTCTCCTGCATGCCAGCTTCCAACATGCCCTCCAGACTAGCAGCATCAAAAGGGTGACCCCAGCCCTTGCATCTCCTTTCTTGGTAATTCTTGCTCCTCTGGATGCAGGTTAGGAATTGAATTATTCTTGGTCATTTCTCCAGAACAGTCCACTGCAGAAAAGAATCGTGTTACCCACTCCAAAACACAATTGGGTTACTATAACATAGCTTTATACTTTCACAAAACACTTCCTTCAGGCAGCTCAAATGCCTTTCCAAACCAGAAACACCATCGAGCAGCAAAATCGGATCCCCAGCTCCCCATTCACCTGGCGCCAAGGGCACTCACTGCTGGCATTTTCTAGACAACCCTCTCTAAAAAAATAAAAAGAAGGACGAGCCATTTTTAGACTCTGGAGACAGATTTAACACATTCCAGGCGTCTGGAGAGTGCTCTGCTTTGCATGTCCGTGCTCTGGTAAGGTCATTACTGGCCAAGTGCCCTGGTCCCCTGCTTTGCTGACACCGATGCTTGGGAGCATCCCGGGATGTTGTCTCTGTTGTAGCATTTGCAGCCTGGTGATGCATCCCTGCTTCCCTCTGATTCATCGCCTTAATTAATCTAAGCATCCTGTGATGGAGGATTTACTCCATTCACTTGCAATGAACAAGCAGTGAGGGTTCTGCCCCTTGCGAGTGCAACCCTGGCAATTGCTCTGCCAAAAGACAAAGTGCTTGACTCTTCCCTCCCCATGACTTCTGTTACAGAGCAAATACCTTCCCACACAGTGCTTTACGGTTTTTAATGTGCCCCCACTCTGCTTTCCATTTGTAAATCCGCTTGCAAATAGCTTAGTACCCCTTTGGTTTATCAGAAGGTCAAAAGCTTTTCTACCACCTTGAGTTTCAAGCACTGAGGTGCAAGTTCAGCTGCATTTGGTGGCCTGTTGGCCATAATTTCTGAAGCCAACGGACTCTGCTGGGAACAGTGTTGAGCCTCTGGTTTCCAAAATGCTCTCCTGCACAATGCAAACTGTGCCCATGCAGCAGGAAAACAGCTGTTTAACAGCAATTAAACAAAAAGAGATGGGTCTCCCTTGCTCCAGCTGCTGTGAGAGGAGAGGGGCTGCACATTGACCTTGGACGTGACAGCCTGGCCACAGCCACGCTGTGCGGAGCAGCACCTGGTCGGGTGATGGGGACAGTGGAGCAAGGCAGACAAAAAGCATCCTCAAAAAAACCCCCAAAACAGAACAAACCCCACTCTCTCAACCTGCACTGCTTTAGATTTGATATTAGAGTTAGCACAAAATTTCCTGCTTCTGCCAAAAGAGAACTGGAAAGTTGGATTTTTAAAGTAAAGAACAGCCAAAAGAAGGTGCTTTCTTTGTTAATGAAATCAGAGGTTTTGCTCCAAAGCTGAATGCCAGCACATTCTCCAATTATTTTTTTCCTGGGGGGAAAAAAAGGGGTTAAGGACATGATAAAGAAAGTCAGTTCTTTATAGAGAACGCTGACCATACTCTTCACTGTCTGTGCTGGCCGGATCACTGACGGCTCTGCCATGAACCGTTGTCTGCGGAGCAGGAGACACCATCTGAGGGCATCCAACTACAGGATCCAGGAGAAATGGGGAGGAAAAAAAAAAAAAAGAAAATGTGAAAGCATTTAAGGCTGCAGCCGTCAGACTGGCTCTCACCAAAACAGTCTAAGCGTCTAAACAAATGCCTCGTGGATTCTGGTGATCCAAAGGAGAAATATTTTGGGCTGAGGAATGTATTACCTCAGCGAGCAGGTGGTTTCTCTTCCTCCGTCCATAAAATCAGCCCAGAGACATCCCAGGGACAAGGTCACTCAAACCACAACATCACCAGTGCTACTCCGGCTTCTGTCTGGGAATTCACTGAAGCTTTAACTCCATTGCTTGCTTAAAATCATATAACAGCATTGCTAAGCTTTTTCCTTGTTCTTTGCTTGGATTTTGGCTCCGTCCATGGTTTTCGGCGTGAAATGGGATGGAGGAAGAGTCACCCCTTTGCTGTTGCAGCTGCAGGGAATAAACACCCCCAGCCATGGGGATCTGTACTCACACCGCTTTTATTTTTTTGCATAATGCATGTTTCCAAACTACAGTTTCCTCTGACTTCTCCTACTTCTTCCCACATGTTATTTAGGCATTATTATTATTTTCCAAGCTGCATCATTATTATTTTCCAAGTTATAGCCTGTGCAGAAGCCTTCCCTGCTAGTGCAGCTTGCAAAGCCCCTGCTACCCGGTGGTCCTGTACCTATTCCCCAATGCCTGTTTTGGGGATCATGGCCTTGGGACTGTCCCCAGCTGATGCTTCCACGGCCAGACGGGAGCAGAACCAGGCGAGGGGTGGTTAAGCGACTGTATTTCCACAAGCGGCGATGAGTCAGTGTCACAGAAATGCCGGCTAACGGGGAAGGATGCAGCATCAGCAAGAAACCTGCCCTGGCTTGTAACAGGAAAAAGATGTTTTCCTGCCCAAACCAGCTCAGGGCATGGGATGGATTAAGAACAGAGAAAAGTCCCTACCGGCACGTACCAGGGACGTGCCAGTGGCTGCCACGGGCTGGGACCCGCTCGGGAGGACAGGGCCAGGATTAGTTAATTCCCACAGCCACCCGATATCCTGGAATTTGCCTGTTTTAACCCAGACTCCAGCATCCTGGTCTGCATTTCTCCACCTCTCCCTGTAGCCTGGATCTCCCAAAAATAAGTGGCTGGGTCTTGCTGCTGATCCTGTGTGAGACTGTCCCCAAGCTGGGGATGCTGCTGGCCTCAGAGCAACCCAAGCATCTGTAATGCTGATAAAATCCCATCCTAAAGAGATTCATACACCAGAATGAAATAAAAGTAAACAGGCTGCCTACTTTGTATTTTCTGAGTTACGACAAAAGAAAAATGATTCAGTTCACAAAATATATTCATACTGCATGCAGCACTGTAATGAACAAGCATCTTAATAAACTAAATAAACAAGTCAGGAAGCAGGTTTTAAGATCTTTCTGTGGACATATAGCTTTTTTCTATGCCATCTGCATGCCATATTTGTGATGGAGTCGAGTATTAGGGATAAAGGCACTTCTTCCGAAGTCAGGATGCTGTTGGGATGGACTAAAACCCATCGGGAAGCACAGCTGACCGCCACACACTGCTCATCCCATGTAGATTGACAGTGGTATCTAATATGTAAAATTACTTGAGTTTAGGACTAAAAAAAAAAAAAAAAAGGTGTTACATAATTTAATAGCAACTTCAGCAAATCTCATTTTCCAGAGCCCTGAAAACATAACAAATTGGTATCCACATCCACTTCTGTCAATGTTCCTGGTGCAAGATGGCACCCAACCTTCCCTGCCTTCCATTTCAGTCAAAAAAAAAAAAACCAACAAAAAAAACAACAACAAAAAACCTGCCTTTTTTTAAAGCTCTAACCATATTTTGGTGGTTATAGATTTTAAAAGCTTGAAATAATTTTATAAACCTGGAGTTTTAATTATTTCCATGCCGTTTGCTTTTAAAACCACCTTTTTCCAGCACGACTGGCTGACGCACGCCAGGGAGGGCTCTGCAGGGGAGACCCTTGGCTCAACATGGGAATTTACCAGCATCTCCTTGGCTTCCTTCTTAATTAAGCATGTAGTAAGGAAAGACAACTATCATACCCCACAAGTGCTACCCATATACAAGCAGACTTTCTCCTGCTCCTCCATGGTTGCTGCCAACGTTTAGCACATTTACTTCTCTCCCTCCTACCCTTGAGCTGGCAGAAGTGGTCTGGCTCTTGTCTTGAGGAGGCTTTAGAAAGAAAATAAATAAAATAAATACAGTTTTGCAAACTGTAACTAGAAGAATATGCCATTTTACAGACGTTTTCCTCCAGGCCAGACTGCTGGGAAAACATGTGCTTCATGAGATGCAGTAAGTGGTGCAGGTGGTCAGGGCGAGGGGAGCCAGCCCCGTGGCAAATGTGCTTGTTTATTGTTTAAGGGGAAAAAAAAGCCTCGAATGATGTCATGAAACCTCCAGACACTGCACTCCCCCTGCTCTAAAAACGAAGAGGGACTTGCCAAACCTTTTAAAGGTGCTTTTTCCCCCAACACCATCAGAATTGTATTGGGAATGTTACACAGATACTGGCTGGAAGATGCAGGGAGTCGGGGACACCGGGTGCAAGCTCAGCCTGACCTCCCTCCCTTCAAAACGTACAGGTGACAGAAGATATTTTGTTTGTTTTGACTCAATTTGCACCAAAACTATGCATTAAATACAGTAGAAGCTCAGAGTCTTAATTTGGCTGGAGAAGCCAACAAAAGAAACAATAGGAGCTGGAAGCAGCAACATTTGATCTTAGTGAGTAATTTGCACTTAGCAAAAGCTCTTCTGGTTCTATAGAAGTGATTCACACAGCACAGGTCCAAGACATTTGCACCATGAAGGCTACATATCCTGGACGCTGTATGAGTACCAGGAACTAAATGCAGAAGTATCTAACTGGATGCAGCAAGACCCTGGGGACAGAGGGTGACCAGACAGGAGCTGGGGTGACATTTCACCCTGCTCCATGGTGATCCCAGCACAGGACACCCCAACAACACCTGGACTGTGCTCAAACAGCACAATCTATCAGCTGATGGCTGAGCACATAGATCCAGACCCAGCCTGGGCTCCCCCATCCAGAACACCTGTTATAATCATCGCTACAGGACCTCATGACTACTACTTCAATTACTACTTCAACTCTTTTTCCTTCAACTTTTTTTTCCATATTCCTATCGTATAAAAAAACCTCTTGGTTTACATAGCCAAGTCTCTACGGCTCTGAAGTATGATGTATTGCTAATACATTTATGGAACCAAAGCCATTCCTTTCATTTAGTGTTATAGCCCATGTTACGCTACCTAGTCACACCTGAAAACCATTTAAGTGACCTCTAAATTATTGTTCTGCTGCTGTGCTCGCCCAGGACTGTTAGAAAAATCAAACGAAAGCGGGTGGATTGTTTTCTCTGCAGCACTTGGCAGCCTGTCCCAGGCCCCCATTTCAGCTGCAAGGATTTAGAGAAGAGGAATCTTTTATGGTATTTTTCACTTCACACACATGCCCCTTTTCATCACCTTCGGAAGCTTTAAGTGAGCCCAGAGCAAACGTGATTGCCTTTGATCCAGCTCTACGGTTACCCAAGCTGGTTTGCAGCCAGATCCCCCATCCACCTTGGACTGGGGAAATAGAAAGCAAAGCCAGAAAGAAATTTTGCAAATATTTCTGGCACTTGGGGGGACTGCTCTGGACTCCCCAATACCACAAGTGAACTTGCCGTAGCCTGGCAGTGGGGTTTTCTCATGCTCGAGGTGTTTTTATTTCTTTCCCTTGCAAATTTCTCCTCGCTCTGGCCTGGGGGAATGATGCATGAAGGTGGAAACATTCAAAGCTTCGGAGAACCAACTTTTTCCTGACCTCCTTGCAAAGGGTGGCACAGGATTGACAGGAAAATGCCATTTGTCATTGCTGTGCCCTGCACCTCCTCCCTTCATTACACAGCTGGGGAGGATGAAGCTGTTTAAGATTCAGGATTCACACCCCTATGGCAGGACCCTCTAAAAATCTCACCAGGACACAGACTCCTCAGCAGCTACAAGAACAACAACCCAGTCATCAGCACTACTGGGCCCAAGGCACTTGCCCCAAATCCCCAAATTCCCATGTTTCGTCATTTCAACTCCTTCCACTCTCTTCCTCCTACATGCGTGCACATTTGCAGATGGATATAAACAATATTGCTATTAAGACTCCCAAGTTTATTCACAGAAAAGCATGTAATACATAAAAAATGAGAGTGCTGGCTCCCCTGCTGCCTGCTCCTCTGTGGGGGGATGGCGCCGGCTCGGTCTTGCTTGCGGGAAGGGAAATCGTGGGAAGTCACCCCGCAGCAGCAGCTGGGCTGTAACGTGCACCCTCCCACCCCAGAGCCCTCTGGAGATGATCCCAGCTCAAGGAACAGGGATGTCCCACCTCCTGGGGCTGCTCAGTGTCCCCAGTCCTGCAGGATGCTCTACCATGGAACACACAGGCCAGGCTCAAGGAAGGAATTGTTGACCCTGCAGGTGGTGAGAGCCTGGCCCAGGGTGCCGAGAGAAGTGGTGGATGCCCCATCCCTGGAGACATCCCAGGCCAGGCTGGACGGGGCTTTGAGCAACCTGAGCTGGTGAAGAGGTCCCTGCTCATGGCAGGGGTGGCACTGGGAAGCTCCCTTCAACCCAAACTATTCAATGATTCTATGTGGGTCAGGAAGGGTGGCACTGGGGTTTTTGCCCCACTGATAGTGTTTGAGCCAGGGAAACAAAGGCGTGCGGTAATTCAGAGCGAGTCAGAAATAGTGATCAAGGCATTTCTCTTTATAAAGAGATATTTCCTATGTAAGAGATGGAATAGGTATTTCCAGCAAGCAGCAGAGATGTTGTACTCAATGATCTTAAGAGTCTCTTCCGAACAAAATGATTCTATGATTTTATGTTGACAGCAGAAGAGTTGCATTGACCCGGCTTCATCAGAGGGGGATCAAGAGCTCCTTCCACCATGCACAGAACCAGTGAGGAGCCTGGGGAAACATCCAGCCCTCATTTTACCAGTCCAAGGATGCATTTACACAGCACACACAAAAGCAAGCCCAGCTTTGTGCCCACACTAGTGGCATCCTCAAGCACCAAGTCTCCAGAGCAAAAGCTAAGAGCTCACTCCAGCCTTCTCTAACACCACTTAGAACAGCAAGACCATGTGGTGTTACCCAGAGGAGAAGCCATTTCCATGCAAATAACCAACACCAGGGTCAGGCTGGATCTCCAGGACCCCAACAGCCAAGTGCTCAGAGCCACCTGGCACCAACAGGTGCTGCAGCACCGTGCAGGCTCTGCTAAAAATACAGCTGAGCTTTGCTAAACCACCACAGAGCAACCAGGACGAATCCCAGCTGCACACCCCAGTACTTGCGCCAGGCAGAAACTGCTCACTTGCTGTCATGGCCACTTGGGTCACCTCTCCCAGGAGATGCACATGGCAGCAGGTGGCACCAATGGGACAAGTCTCACAGGAGCACACAGTGGTTCACCATGCTCCATCCACAGCCTGGCAAAGGGACACTGCCTCATGCCATTGTCACAGCTCTAGCCTAGGATGACATGTGCTCTGGGGACACAGCTCTAGGTTGCAAAAAGAATTTGGTGTCTCACCAGTATGGATTCCTGCATCAGAACAATTATAGGACAACACAACTTCTTGCAGCACCAACAAAACACTGCCCTTGGTCCTGCTCTAACCCTTTTAAGCAAAGGCTGCTGCTAATTAGCACTTGCAACCTAATGAGCTCATTTATCTTTGACCTCACAGCTGTCAGTACATTGTTACTACAGCCCTAAAACGGACTGTAAAGGTGCTAGGGTACCCTCTCAGCAGCCCTGAGGATGTGGACATGGGGGGGACAAAGGGGAGGACCCAGCCTGGTGCACCCCTTGGGAGAGGGCAGGATTTGGGCCCAGCTGTGGCTCCGGCAGCTGCTGCGCTGGACCAGCTCCAGGTGGCTCCAGCCCAGCCAGGGCTGAGCACACGGATGGCCAGAACTCGTGACACGCGCCCGTGCTTCTGCAAAGCCGACCAAAACCTCCCTGTTTGAGCTCTCTCCCCAGCCCACTCCTACCAGCAACCAGAGCAGAAGGTGATGAAAATAAGTAGGGAAGGAGAATCAGAGATAAAACTGGTGCTGAGTGGCAGTGAGAGATGTTTTCTCAGCAGTATTTGGCTGAGGTGTGCAGCACATGGATGTGCTTCCAGTGAGAGTCACCCTGCAGAAGTGGGGTCTCCATTGCCAGCCCCAAACCCAAGTTTCCAACAGGACCCTGCTGACATTTGCCAGAAAATTAACCCCAGGACTGCACAAATGTGTGCAGCATGTGTGGGCTGGCCAGGAGTGCTTCTGGCACCAGAGAAGGGTCAAAGAGCCTCTTCAAAACAGCTGGGAGAGATGAGAGCTGATACACGTTACTCATATATAAAGGGTCATCTTCCCTTGCTCCCCAGTCTAACTGTGGGGCTGCAGGCAGCAGCACCAAAACTCACCCCTCCTGGGCAGAAAAACCCTGTATTTAGATAAGTCATTGAGAAGATAAACATAGCTGTTAGTGATGATGCTCAGAAATTTTTATTTTGGGGGTATGAAGTATTCTTCCAGAGCACTGCAGAAACCTCACACCTGTCCAGAGTCTGCGCTTGCAGCTTCCAGGCTCTGTCTGGGTAAACTGAGGCACAGACAGCACCCCAGTGTCCTCCATCACCTCCAGGTCAGCGATTCCCCCCTGTATAATAAAACCCAGCTGAGCTCTGGCCGGGCTGGGGAAGTTGCTGGATGCTGGAAACACATCCACAAGCCCCGCTCCTTGCTCATGCTTTATGACTTCCCGGGTTTGGTTGCCTTTATTTATTTTGCTCGAAACTATTTGTAAAAAACTCTGGCCATGGATAAATGGCTTCTCAGCCGCCGTGCAGGGACGCGATGGGCGCCAGAGGGCGAACGCGGCCGCGATGCTGCCGGGGAACCGGCCCGAGAGGGCTGCGGGGCAGCCGTGGCTCGACCTCCGGAAATGCTGGGATGGATCCTGGGCTCAGCTCCCCGAAATGCTGGGGCTTATCCTGGTTTCAGCCCCCGAAAATGCTGTGGTGTGCTCTGGGATTACACCCCAAAATGCTGCAGCACATACGGGGTTCAAGCCCCCTAAAATGCTGTGCTGCACCCTGGATTCAGCCCTCCAGAATGCTACACTGTGCCCCAGACTCAACTCTTGAAAGACATTGCAGTGACTTCTGGGCTCAGCACCACCCCCAAGGCTGTGGCACCCCAGTTTCAGCCCCCTAAAAATGCAGCAGTGCACCCTGGGCTCAGTCCCTGGAAGGTGCTGCAGTGCCCCAGGCTGGGATGCACCCCTAAAATGCTGCAACTTGCTCCAGGCTCAGCCCCTTAAAAATGCTGCAGTGCCCCAGGCTCAGACCCCAAAATTGTGGGGGTGCACCCAGGCTTAGCACCCAAAATGCAGGGCTGTAGGAAGGGGACATGCAAGAGGCGTGTGGCAAAGTGCTGGACTCGGGGTTCATTTCCCAGCACTTCTGCAGCTTGTGCTGGCAAACCGGGTGGGAATTGCAGATTGGCAGGGCGCAGAGGCTGGGGGTGCTGGGGGCAGTGAGAGGTTTTGGTGGGCTCTCATCAGCTGCTGCTTCACCAGCCCCTTTCTCAGGCACTGCGTGGGGTCTTCCAGCTGGGGAGCAGATCCTGTTTCAGGTGACGTGATCAGCGTGGGGATCCTTGGCAGGCTGCCCAACGGGGTCAGCCCGAGCAATTGAGGAGACCCAGTCACTCTGCCCACCCTGATGGTGTCAAGCCCCCCTCCCCGCTGCCCCAGGGAGACCTGGGGGTGCTGGTGCTGCAAGAGGAAAAAGAGCAAGTGGGCCAGGAGTTTCAGGTTTCCCTTTAAAATGCATGTTGGAGGCAACTGCCAAACGCATTCACCAAACAACAGACGTGAGCTATGGAAAACCCTTCTTAAATTGCCCGGGCTGGCTTCCCGCAGCCCAGGACACTTGCCAGGATGCTCTGCTTAAAATGGAGCCCATTTCTCTGCCCTCCATGCTGCAAGAAGAGCTCCTGAGTCCAACCACTTTCCTATCTGCCACCATATCCTCCAGGTTTCCACATTCACCTTATGCTTTTGTCCAGCAGGAGATGCAAGCTCTGCACAGAATTAGATCTGGACTCCATTTAAACAGAAAACTATATCAGGCATTTGCCTGTCTGAGCAGTGGAGGTTCAGCCAGGGAGACCCAGACTGTGGGTTAGAAAATGAGCTCCCAGGGGCACAACTTGAGTCCTCACTTTGCACTGCACCCCACTATAATTTCTGCTGCTTTTCCCCATGTCCACCCAGCATGTTTCTCCATATTGGACAATATTAAGACTATGGGAACCTCTTGAGATGTGCCCACAGCTGGTAAGGCATATGATACCCAAACATTTCGGGGTTGGGAACATCCTCTGCAGGAGGTGGCTGAGGCTGGACCTTGGTGCTTGATTTTAACCCAATATTGTCCCTCTGGTCTCTCATGCTTTAGCCATTGGTGCTAGAAGGAAAGAAGAGCTTTGCCAAGAGCAACGCAGGGGGTTACCATAACACACAGCCCGCCGTGTGTGCAAAATTGCCATGTTGCAATGACCTCCAGCTATTTCAGACCCACATTCAGTGACCCTGAGGGAGGACATAGAGCAATGTGGTTAAATTCAAGCACATCCCTACTTCTGCTGCTGTTGGGAGCTCAGGTATACCTTCAATCACTCTCCTGTGTCTGGGGAACTCGGGGTCTTTGCTTGTGGTATGTGACCATCCTTCCCTTGTTGCGCTCACCTCTCACTGCAGCAAGTACTGCTGTGGGAAACGGTGTTGCTGCACAGGTACTTGGCATCACTGCATGGGTGGTCTATGTTGCTGCACAGGTGCCTGACATCGCTGCATTGGTGCTTGGCACCACTGCATGGGTGCTTTGCATCACTGTATGATCGTTTTGCGTAGTTGCATGGGTGCTTTGCATCGTGTACCCCATGCTCAAGTGCTGCAGAAGCCACCGACCTACACGTATGGAAGGAGCACGCCAGCCAGGGTCAAGCTCTGAGCACCCTAAGGGGGATGTATATATATATATAATATGTTATATTTATCCCTTATCTCCCCAAAATACACCAGCTCAAAAGATAAACAGCTCTTCACCCTGGCTCCTGCTTTGCTCCAGCCTCTGGCGCGATGGCTGTTTTCCCCTCTGTCATCTTCTGCAAAGTGTTTCCCATCATCACGTGCTATCAAATTAGCAGCTATGGCAAGAGTTGGCTATAAACAGGCGCTATGTAAACAAGAAGCCACAAGAAGGGGCTGGGTTTAACTTGCTAGTGTTGAGAGGCTCCCTCTTGTTTGGCTTTTCTTGGGAAGAGCTTTTCGCACCCATGAGAGGAGGGCTCTGCTCCCAGCCAGCTGTTCCAGGCTGCCAGCAGCCTCGCCAGGAGGTGGAAGAAAGGCTCTCCCTCCTCCTTGCTGGAGAAAGCAGCAGGTTCCTGCTGGGTGAGAAGATGATGGGTGCTAGCAGAGCAGCTTGAGACCCTCTGCTCCCCACCGGCGTGGAGGAGATCCAGACCCTGGTGCTGGCCCCATCAAACCAAACTGGGCTTAGACCCCAAACCCACACTTCAACCACAGCTTCCCCCTTGCCAGGGTTCATTGCTACTGGTCCTGCTGGTTGCTTGGGGACCACTGGCATCTCTTTGAGGTGGGTGACTCACCTCCCTCCATCTCCTGTGCCCCTAGAAGTGATTTTCCACCAGGAGGAGCTGCCATATCTCTTTGATTCCCTTCGCATGTTGGAGCTCAGTGCGTTTTCATTTGTGCACCACATTCAGTTCATACTTGAAATGAGGAGAAATGGCTCCAAGTTCCCCTCCTAGTTCTCTGAGCAAAACGGGACCTTATCCAGGACTAATCTGAACCAGATGACTGCAGCAGAGGGGAAGAGCAAGGGGAGTCAGTCATAGATGTTTATTCTTGCTAACAGTGTTTTTAAATGGAAACATCTTGCTTTCAAGTCGAAAGGTTTGGGTTTTCAGTGCAGTCCAAGTGCCAGGTTCTACCAAGTATTGTTATTCCAGATGAACTTTCATCAAAGCATATGAAAGCCGGTCCCTGGACTTCTCTATAAATTATCTGGTATGACATCCAAACACGAACGTCTGTATAATTCACAGCTGCAGTAACTCTGGGGATAATCCAGGACAATTTGCCATGCACAGACTGTATGTGGTGTCCATGCTATATTTATTTCAATGTAATTTTAGCCAGCGCCAACACTGTATTCAGCTTTGGCCACTCTACTACACCAGTCCAGTGATGGGAATGTCTCTGAGAACTGTAACTCTTTTCTCATGGGGCAAAGTACCAGTTTGGTGGATTTTTCCTTCAGAATCAAGTGTTTGCTAAGGGGGGACCACGCACTCTTCATTTCAGTGGGACGAACACTGCTGAGAAAGAGCATGGACTTGGAAGATGTGAAGATTTGTTTCACCTGTCTCTGGGGCAGCTCATGCCCATGGCAGCACTGGGGCCACCAGGTCTGATGGCAGCATCGACAATGGTCGGTCCATCCAGGGCTAAGGGAGCCCAGCCAGTCCCAAGCAGCGAGAGGTCTCATCTCTTGGCCAGCCAGGTAGGCACCTCATGTGGGAGATTTGGGGCCTGACCTGCATCCCCAGAGCAAAACCATCTTGGGCTTGCAGCAAGCGACTTGCCTGACTCCATTCATGAATTATCTCCTAAGCAGAGCTCTCTGGTGACACAATCATTATGTGTTGCAGCGTGGCTTTGCTATTATTCTCCTATGTCCACAAACACAGCCTGGTGCAGTAGAGATGTGTTTTTCCAAGAGTTTCATCAAATGAAGGGCTAAACTCATCCGTGGTGTCACCAGGTCAAGCTTGGAGCTTGGCCCAGAGCTGAGCCCGGCTCAGGCAAGCCAAGTAGTGAGTAATGGGTTGATGCAGACATACGATTCAGGGTGGGTTAGGCAGTGTTTCTCTCAGGAGCTTTCCTTGAGCAAGGTGATGTATTGCACTGAAGACAGACAGGCGTCTGCAGCGTCACATGCCCCAGATCTCCTAGACACAGGCACCACGAGCTCGGCTCTTCCCACAGCACAGCCAGACAGGCAGGCTCTGATTTTCCCCACGACTTGGTTTAATCGCTCATGTCCACCCAGGCAGCACCTCCTTCCTCTCTCTCAGCAGCGCCAGTAAACTAAACACGTGGATAAACAGAGGCGTGGGATAAGCCGCATGGCAGGAAGGACAGAAACACAGCCATGCTCCACGCGTGAACTCCAAATGCTGCAAGGTAGAAGGTGGGGGGGGGGGCACAGTGACCCCCCAGCTTGGTTTTCAAAGGGCTTTTATTAATTAGCCCAGCTCAATTGCCTGAGCATCCATCTGCCGGTTTGCTCTGCTGCGGCAATGGTTATGGACTTCTGTTTGTCCCAAGGGATATGCACTGCCACCTGCCACCCCACAGTGTCCCTGGTGTCCCCTGGCATCCTCCATCCTGCCCCCACATCATCCATATCAGCTGGGACATGCTCACAGGCTTGTGAGCTTCTCATCACCACAATACACGCAACAATTTCATCTCGGCAGAGCCGGAAGAGGGAGCCCAAGCCACCCCACAGCCGTGCTGCCCCCAGCACCCCCAGAGCTACTCACCCACCTCAGCACCTCACAGGTTCCAGCATCACCCACCGACACACCCAGCACACCACCCTCCTTGGTACCCAATCAAGTCTGGGGCTTGGATGGGGTGCCCAACAAACCTTCAGAGCAAAACCCCAGTAACAAAGCTCCTACAATCTATCACCGGCTTAATTTTGATCCAAAACCTAATAAAATCCTTTCCAGTCTGACAAAAGCTGCATCATTTGGGGTTGGAGTTGCTGTGCTACACTGGTGAAATGAGGAGCCTGGGCTGTTTTCCCAGCCATGGGGAAAAGCTGAGGGCCCATTTGTCCCCCCAGCTCTCAGTGATACCTCACACACCCATTAATGGCATTTTTTGGTGAGACTTGTGCAGAAATGGTTCAACGGGTGCCCTCAGCAGGTGCTCAGCACAGGGAATTGCATTTCTGGGCTCCCCCCCTAGCAGCAGCATTTGGGGCTTGGGGAGTGATGGGGTTTAGCACCATATGGAGAGGCCATATGGTCACAGTCTCCTTCCATCAGCAGGATTGGGCCCCCAGGAGCCAACCAGAACATGGACCTTCCCAGCAGCCTGTCCCTTCTCACCCTACCTTCACCAGAGGTCCTAGTTCCCCGCTCCAGGCAAGTTGTTTTAATCAGCTAATTGGTGCTAATTAATCCCAGAGGCTGCAGACGAGCACAGGAGGTGCAGTGGCCCTGGGGGGCTGCCACTTCCACGGCACGAGTGACAGTGGCCAGGGCACTGTGGTTCTCCTAAAACTTTCCAAGAGCCTGTTTTTGTCCTGTTTGGCTTATCTGGGCCTTGATGTCCTCTGTCTCGGCCACCTCCCCAGCTCTGTTTAATTTTAAGCATCATCTCTGCCCACAAAAAGATTCCCGCTTCCATCACCGGCTCCTGGTAAAAAGGGCTTTTTGTTGGGAAAGGTCATTGCTGGGTGGTTCGGGAATTAAAGGTGGCTTCTTCTGCTGGCTAATGTCATTAGCTCTACATTAATTGCATTAACCTCTCACAGTTTCCAGTCCAGCTCACGGCACATGGTTTAAAAACAGGACTGGTTTTCAGAAGAATACCAGAGGACAGACTTTTTTTACAACTTTTGGTATTCGCTTATTATCAGATCCACTAATATTTTATGGGAAGTCTCAGCACTAGAATAAAACTCAGTAATCTTTCATCAGACTCTTGGCTGAATAATCTTCTTATAAAAAGGAAATCCTTTGTTTATTGGCAGAGTGCTTTTCTTTAAGGGGAATTGGAAATGCCTTTGGTACTGGCCTCAAATATTTTTAATTCAGCAACAATAAAATAAGCTGGTGCAACATCTAATCTAACAGCTGGATAATTCTGCGCCTGGGCTGTATCCTGCTGGTTTCATTCCCATGCAAATGCAACCAGGAGACAACAAGTTCAAATGCTACATATAAGTGTTGTTTCTCTCATCTCCAATTACAGGGAATTTAAAAAATGTGAGAAAATTCCTGTTTCATGACTGGGGAAAGGGTGTGCAAGGGTATTCCATCATTCCTGCCAGGTAACGCAGGCCGTGGCTGGCAGGGATGCTCCAGTGCCTCCTGGTACCCTGCACCCTGAATTTATTTTAAGTTGTTGCTGTCAGGAGATTGGTTTGCTCAGCAACAAGAAGAGGAAGTGGGATAAAATTACACAGACTTTTTTCCTGCATCACTGGCCTTGTAGCAGCTGTTTGAGTCCTGGTCTGAGGGTTTACCTGGACACCCCCCACAGGCTGGGACACCAGAGTCCTATGTCATCCTGTGTGCCCAAGTGCCACCGTCAGTCTGGGCCACCCATCATTTGTTTAGAAAACGGGAATGACAGCTCTGGGACAAAGCAATGGTCTCTGGTGTTGTCACTTGTCACTGTTTATAATAAGGGAGAAAAAATAATTGCCTTGTATATGAATGGGAACAAGCACATGGATGGATGCTTATGGATGCTATAGGACCTCACCATGATGCCCAGCTGGGCCAGCAAGCAAAGTGCGAACCCTGCAGCAGAAATCTGATGGTAAAATAAAATCTGTGGCTTGGTTGCAATCATGCTGCAGAAGCTGGAGACACAGCCTGTATCTGCTCCGTGCCTGGCAACCGGCATTTGTTTTTATTTGCTTTGGAGAAAGGACCAGTCTACACACACTGCTCTGACTGGTCCCCAGTGTTCTGGGTGCAGGTCGGTGGCCGCTCCCTTGCATATCACCGCAGGGGGGGCAGCAGGTGCCTCCCCCCGAGAAGGGCAACTCGGGTTGGCAAAGAGTTAAAAAAAGGCTTTTTCTCCCCAAAGCCAAGCGCGGGGAGCCCAGCCAAGGAGGGACGCTCCCTCCGCCCCCCCGCCCTGACCGGCCTCCCAGCCCGCCCCGCCCCTCTGCTGCTACGTCACGGCGGCGAGGGCTGACGTCACCCCCGCTGGCTGACGTCACGGTTGACATCACCGCCGCCGCCGAGCACCGAGCGCTTCGGGCGGGCGGCGGAGGCTGCGGGTCCAGGCTCTGCTGCCGCTGCCCCCCCGCCCTGTTCCTCCCCCTTCCCCACCCCCCGGCGGCCTTTTTGCTTCTTGATTTTTTTTTTTCTTTTTCCTCCTCTTTTTCTCTCTCCTCCCGCCGCCCGCGGAGCTCGCTCAGCCCCTCCGCGACATCCCGCATGATTGTCCCCAAGGTAAGGACCTGCCGTCCCCCCGGCTCGGGTGCTGCGCCCACTCCCACGGCAAGGTGCTGCGGAGGGGGGCCCGGCCACCGCCCCCCTCCCCCGCCCGGGTTTTGCTTTTGATTTATTATTTTATTTTATATTTTATTTTATTGATTTTTCTCGTGTTTCCCGCTTGCTCGCCGCCCTCCCCAGCTCGCAGCTCTGCTGCATTTTTAACCCTTGGAGCCACCGGGAGGGGCCGAGGGGGTTGAGCATCCCCCCGCGGGCGCACCCCGCTCTAAGCCGCTTTTCCGCGGCCGCTTGGCAGATGCTGCCCAGACCTCTACAGGTGGCTGCCGGCTTGGCTGGGAGGGGGAAAGACCTCGGGAATGGGGCTGGGGGGGATTAAGTAGCGGGCTGGGGGGGCTGCGAGGTGGAAGGGCTCCTTAAAGCCACCCCGAGCAGAGCTGGCGGGTGTGGGAGGTGACGTGGGGCTGCTTGGGTCCCCCAAATCTGCCCAGTGCTCTAGCAACCTGGGATCTCTGCTCTCCCAAATTGCTGCCGGGGCTGCAGAGAGGGAGGTTTTGCTCTCTGATAACTGTTTTCTCCTTTCTCCCCATCCCTACGATCCCTCATACTGAATTCATCACCTCCCACTTGCTCCCATACTGCAGTGGGTCAGGGTTGTGCCAGGGTGAATCTGCCGCCCTGATGGTTCAGAGCACGCAGCTTCCTGCTGAATTAGTGCACGACACGGCGGTGGCTGGGGAAAGGGGCCACCTCTGGGCTGTGTGAGCCATGGGACTTTGGGAACAGAGCGGTCCGAGCTGGACCCGCTTGGCCCCATCCTTCCTGCCATCCCGACACAGGGATGCGGTTGTGCTGATGAGCCTAATGATTCACGCACTCGAGGGGAAACAGCAGCCGCCCTGCTTTGGGAAACCCCCAGAGAAAAGGTCTGATGAGCCTGAGGATGCTCCAGGGGAGGAATTGCTCTCTTCGGTCTTTGTCCTCAGCAAATAACTTGCATTTTGCCTGCTTGGCTTTTGCTGGGCCCTCACCAGTGTCTGCATTTGCCGTTGGGTGTTTCTGTGCTCCTCGTGCTGCATCGTGCCATCCCACATCTCCTGCAGCTCGAAAAACCCACCAGCACTTGCGTTCAAGAAAAAGTGTGTTTGCAGCTCTTCTGAGTGCTGAGAGAGGGATTGATGGACTGACCCAAAAGGCTGGGTTGCAAGAACTACAAACTTACTGATATTAAGTGCCACAGTTTTAAGTCAGGCTGACTAATTTGTAGTGCTCATTAACAGCTTTTTTTTTTTTTTCCTGAGTGCAAAGAGATTTATTCAGAGCTACATTGAGAAAAGCTGCAGGGCCATAAGGAAAGTACCTTCAGTAGGATAGGGAAGGACTCTGCTGTTAATTTTCAAGGAATAGAGGTGTAAACTGGGAAGATCTATATCATGTGTACAAACTATACTTTCGCTGAAGCAGTGTAAAGCTCTAATGCATCTGGTAGATTTTATTTCCTGCAATATGGACTATCCTGATGCAAGGTAAAGTAGGGGGTTTGAGGACTGGGAATCGTGTGTGTGTGTGTGTTCCCATGGTGGGGCAGGTGAAGGGGAGAGTCCTGGAGGACTTGCAGGGTCTTTGCATCCTGCCCAACTGCGGGTGTCCAGCTAAAAACAGTATAACCCACAGCTCCCAGTGCTGCCAGGGACAAGCATTGACAGTGTTCCTGCAACAACTCCTCCCACGCTGGGACCACGTCGCAGGGGGTGCTGTGAACAGGAGCCATGGGTAGGATTTTACAAACTTTGCAAATATTCCTGAGCAATTCATCTTTAGAGAAAAATTGATTTGAAAATCAGGTACAGGTGCCTAACACCAAGCAGAGATGTCCTAACGTTGGCTCGAGGTGTGGGGAGGCACAAAAAACTTTTTTTGGGGTGTGTGGGAGACTGGAGAAAGGTAGGGAGGGGGCAGAAATACCTGCTATCAGTATGTGAAACAAGCTGGTATCATCCATGTCCCAAGCCACCCCCTTCCTTCCCACAGGAAGAAATGCAAGCAGCTGCAGCACGTTGCCAGACCCCACTCTTGGGAGAGTTTGCTACTCAGGAGAGAGTTTAGGCCGGTTATAAATAGGATGGAGAAAGATGGATTGAAGTGCGAAAAGAGCCCACGCCTCATGCTTAGGGATGTACCCACATTTTGACACATCCCTGGCATCATTGCATGGCCGGGCATGGTACAGCATTGCATGGCATTGCATTGAATGGCACAGCTGTGCATGGCATTGTGGTGCATGGCATTGCATTGCGTTGCATGACATTGCATGACTTTGCATGGTATTGCATTGCATTGCATGACTTTGCATGGTGTTGTGTGGCATTGCATTGTGTTGCCTTGCATTACATGGCATGACGTTGCATGGCACGCGATGCCCTGTGATGCCGGGCCATGCTGTGCTGTGCCATGCCGTGCTGTTCCGCGCTGTGCTCCCCCCACATGAGCTCTGCCTGGCCAGGGCTTTCTGTGGCTCTGCAGCAAGAGCCACCAAGGCGGTGACCTTCAGCTGAGAAAGAATCAGGGACAGCTCCATCCCTGCTGCAGATCAGCTGCTCCTTGCGAGGGGCTGGGGCTCAGGTTTGGTCTCTGTTGTTTGCAGCCCGGATGTGTTCTGTATAAAGAAAAAGGTTCGGATGTGTTCTGTGTAAAAAAAATGGTCCGTGTGCCAAAGCTAAACAAGTCTGGAAAGCAGCAGGCCATCAGTGCTGACAGACCTGGGCCTCATGGCAAACAGGGAATTGCTTGTTGGCTGTGGTTTACCAGGGTAATTCCTCACCCCAGATGACTTTCTGCTTTCCATTCGTGAGCAGGACAAAGGTGGAGCTGGACTGGTGGGGAGAAGTGACGTGAGTCACCAGACAGAGAGCAGAAAAGGGAGGAAAGAGCCCATGGTTGGACTCTCTGGATTTATTTGCCATTGAATGGGATCTTCGGGGGATACCTAAGTGGGAATCCAATGGTCAGAGAGGGCCCAGACAGATTTAACCTCTGAGCAGGGGTTGTGCTGGGTGCGTTTTGGCAGGCAGAGGCATGGCAGGAGTCCCTTGGTGTAACACTGGTGCTTCCAGCTCCCACCCATCGCCAGAGGGTGTTTCAAAAGCCCTAAATATAATTAACCATGAGCACAACTTAGTGGGAGCCTGGGGGCGTATTAATATGGGGAATATAGTTTTAAAATGTCTGGATGTTTTTCTAAAAGACACTGTTTAAAAGAAGATGCCATCTGGGAGGTCCCACGGTGTGCATTAGCCTGAATTATCCTATGGTCTCCGCTGGCTTTATTATCTATTAATTGGCATTAGTTATTGAGCCACACTGCCTTGATAATGGCTTATCCTTGCAGTTCAGCGAGCAGACGAAGCCAAAACCAAAACCCAGAGAGGAAACTGCAACTACAGCCTTTTGTGATCAAACACAGTAAATAAATTATGCCCGAAGAGGGGTAAATAGTAATTACTGCAAAGGCGCTTGATTGGGCAGTTATGGTTCCAACGCTGTGACGGCGGCAGCCGAAATGACATTCTTGATGGTGCCGAAATGACGTTCCTGATGGCAAATCACAGTGTCCTCTGCTTGGTGGTCTGGGGCAAAGGCTGATCCCATGGAAAAGCTGATACTGGTTTAATCGATAGGAAGCATGACTGAAAGCACTGGGCCATGTTATCAGGGAAAACGGCTTTGCAGAAATCAGGCTTTGGACAGCACAGCTTAACTTCATTTCTGGGGAAATAATGGATGAATTCTTCACCAGGCTGTTCGCTAAAAATGAATTTGATGAACCACTCTGTGTGCTCTGATGCTTAAGAACCAACTCCAAATAATATTAATAAAAGTCATGTTAATGAATTAGGTGCAAGCTAACTGACATCTCTAGGAAACAGATTGATAGGATTTATCATTGCATGGGGTTTTGCTCATGGTGTGCAGATCAGCTGGGTGTTTTTAGCACTGAACCCAGCCTTGGAGGCAGCAGTGAAGGCAGAAATGACACACGGAGGGTATGGGAGGAACAGGGCTTTCTTTGCCTCTTGCTGCCTTAAAATCCATAAAGTTTTAGTTGGGTTTCAGCGATGTGGCGGTTGGAAAACCCTCATTTGTTTGGGCTGCCCAGGCAGATGTTGCTCCTAAATAAATAAATGTGTAAAATGCATTGCTGAGGTGGGTTCGAGGGAGGGATGGAGATCATGTCCTGGTGTGCGGTGCCACAACTGGGAGAGGGGAACGAGGCTGTGTTGCATACCAGCTGCTCCGGGATGGAACAAGGCGGTCAGTGCTGAATTGTTAATTAAGTACAAAACAAGCCCCCTTGTCTCCAGCAGCATGGATGATCGCTAATCGTTAGCTTGGGTGGGATTTCTGGAGGGTGGGAACAAGCATAACGGGCCTCTTTGAGGCTAAAAATGGAAGGTCCCCATTTCACCAAGTATTGCTGTCATCAAAGGCAATTTGTCTGGCCTGCAGCTTTTTAATGAGTTTTAATTGTGATTCAATGCAGTATTAATATTGCCCGTCTGTGGCCAGCGGGCTCGCTGGGCACTGTAATTCATACCCTGCAAATGCAATGTGGGGTCGCCCCCCTTCTTCTTCTTCTTTTCATGGAAATTTTATCAAATGATGAATAGTCCAATTCATTACCGAGCTCACAGAGAGCTCGAAGGAGTCGAATCCTGGATTCCTATCTCCCGAGTCAGTGTGTAATTACCCAAATCTGGCAGCAGGCAAAAATCTACGTGACGGAGCCAGCTGCTCGAGTCCCCCACAAATCTGTGAATCCCATCATTCCCGAGCTGGGAGGGGACCAGTGCCGGGCTGGGAGGTGACCAGTGCCAAGCTGGGAGGGGAATGATGCCAAGCTGGGCTCCCAGAAACCCTGCGCTCCTTTTGTTCATCGCAAAGCTGTTGGCAAAGCTCCCTCGCTGCGGCTCTCCGGCCTCAAGCATCGTTAGGAAAAGCTCCGGGAGCAAAACTGACCAGGGAGAGACCGTGCCAGGGCGGTGTGAGAGCAGCTGAGGTGCTGCTTGGGTTTCAGAGAGCAGAGAAATAAGGTTAAACCTTTCTGATTGCGGTCCCGCTATGGCAAACAGCTGGTGAGCGTGACAGGGATCCTGCTTGATGGGAAATCTGGACATCCATGAGCTGACCAGGGCTCCCCAGCTTAAACAGGACAAGGAATTACTGGAAAAAGTCCAGTGGAGATGCTGAGGGGTCTGGAGCATCTTTCTTAGAAGGACAGACTGAGAGAGCTGGGGCTGTTCAGCTGGAGAAGAGAAGCTGAGAGGGATCTTGTGTTGAACAATATCTCAGGGTGGGTGTCAGAGGATGGACCAGACTCTGTTCAGTGGTGTCCAACGACAGGATGAGGGGCAATGAGCACAGACTGAAACACAGGAGGTTCCATCTGAGCATGAGGATAAAATGCTTTACTTTGAGGGTGACAGAGCCCTGGGACAGGCTGGAGAATAGAACTACAGAACAGTTTGAGTTGAAGGGACTGTTAAAGCTCCCCCAGTGCCACCCGGGCCATGAGCAGGGACATCTTCACCAGCTCAGGTTGCTCAGAGCCCTGTCCGGCCTGGCCTGGGATGTCTCCAGGGATGGAGCTGGGGGATGAGGGTTCCCTTGCAGCCGTGGCCATCCCTCCAAACAGCCCAGCCCTGGCTGCCTTCTGCTCTGAGCATCCCTGCTCTCCCCGTGTACAATAGCTGCCCTAAATTCCCCACAGAATAATGGGCTCTCTGTCCTTGAACAGGGCTCTCTGTGTGCCCACCCCAAGGCACATCGGCCCTTGCAGGGGCTGGGTGGTGGTGATGGAGACACATCCTGAGCTGTTGGTGCCAGCAGCACCAGGGTGTGGCTGTGGTGCTCAGGAGTCCTGTAACTGGGAGAAGGATGGGGCCATCTGGCTGCTGGCACCCAGACCCTCTGCACTGGGTGATTTGGGGCTCCATATCCCCACTGGTGGATAAGGGATTGCTCAGCCCATGCGATGAAATTCTTCCTTGCAAGGTGATAAGCAACAGTTTTGCCATGTGGAGCTGGAGACTGGTGATGAGGGAGTGGGGCTGGAGCTAATCCTGATACCACTGGCTGATGTGGGGGCTGGTGCACAAGTGTGATGGGAGTGGCTGAGGGACCTGGGAGGTTCAGCTGGAGAGCAGGAGCTGAGGGGAGACCTTCTGATCTCTGAACTGCCTGAAAGGAGCTTGGAGCCAGGGGGGGTCGGGCTCTGCTCCTCAGGAACAAGCGCCAGAATGAGAGGAAACGGCCTCAAGTTGTGCCAGGGGAGGTTGAGGTTGGATCTTGGGAACAATTTCTTCCCCAAAGGGCTGTCGGGCATTGGAACAGGCTGCCCAGGGCAGTGGTGGAGTCACCATCCCTGGAGGGGTTGAACAGACATGGAGATGAGGTTCTCAGGGACATGGGGTAGTGCCAGGGATGGGGGAACGTTTGGACTCAATGAGCTTGAGGGGCTCTTCCAACCAAAATGATTCTATGATTGATTCTATCATTAGCAATCAGCTGATGGCAGCTGTGCCAGTGGCTGCACCCCAGTGCATTTTGACACCCGGTGTGTCTTGAGCATGGGGTTTTGTCCTTAATATTTGTTGGGGTTTTGTGCCTGGCTGGGGCTTGGGGCAGGCGGCAGCAGTTGCTGCTGTAACCAAAGGGTTTCTCTTTCTTCCAGGACCGAGGAGAACCCACGGTTCCCTGAGCCCCTCATCCATCCCAGGGTGTCAGGAGGCACCCGCCGAGCCCACGGAGCAGAGCAGGGCAGGTGAGCACCCTGCACGCCAATGTACCCCGTGATGGCCCCAGGGGGGGACCCCAGAGGGATGGAAACAGCCCAGGGACAGGGCAGCCCCTCTGAACCCCTCTGTGCCATCCCCATTTGGGGCAGTTGCATGTCCAGAAAACCATTTTTTATCAAGAGGAGTGCAACAGGTGCTGCAGCTCTCCTACCCCCAAAATCTGGCCCTGTACCCCAGAGATGCTCCATGCATCTGATAAGAGTGGATCTGTGGAAGATTCAGTCCTTGTAGAAATGCTGAGTCCTTTAAGCAATCGACCGAAAAGCTGAATGTACAGAAATATTTCTGGGTGAACACGGGTGAGGCCGGGGTGTGCATGAGCATCCTGTGGGGGCTCAGCCCATGGGACACTGGCTCCTGGGGGGTTCACAGCTCCAGGGCGCTTCACTGCAAACCTCTGGCAAAGAGAGTTGCTTTGGCTGCTTTTATAATTATATTAAGTGCAAAGAAACCTGATTCTAGAGCACTGTGTGCTAAAATACAAGGAAAAATAGGGAAAAAGTGATATTTGAGGCTGTGGGCATCACGAGGCTGGGGAGGGATATCGCAAATGTTCCTCTGTGAGCTTCCCTGCGCTTTTGTTCGTGCCTGAATAACAAGTCTCCGTTTCTCTTCGGTGGCTGGTTTCCCCCTTCCTGGGAGCCGGAGCACAAGGCAGAGCTTGTCTGGGCTCCAGCTCCCCCCGGGCACTGCGGGCTGGACACGGGGGGGTCGGTGCCTCCCGCATCCCGGCCCCGGCCGCCCCGTGACCTTCATCCACCCTGGCTCTGGCACTTCCTCACGCTGGCCAGGAAACAGGTTCCTGAAGCCTGAAATATTTAGAAAATAGTGTTTGTTTTTCTTTTATTTTCTTTTTTTTTTTTTCTCTTTTCTTTCCTTCTTCTCTTTTGGAAAATTTTTGCCCCCAACTGGGATAAACTTCCAAAAAACTCTTGCGGTTTTGTAAGCTGTCCAGGAGTGAATGGGATGGGAAAGGAGCTGTGGGATGCTGCCCCGTGCCCCAAGGAGCCCCCCACAGTGCTTGTTCCTGGGGAACATTTTGGGGCCTCTGGGTTGAAAACAGCAAATCAGGGAGAGATGCCTGAGCTGCTCACCCGTGCGCTGTCTCCCTGCTTTAGAAAAGGCCTCTTTGCCAAGATAAATAAGTTTCTATGGCTCATGTCCTGTACAAAGCTGGGACTTGGTGAGGATTTTTTTCAGGCTATCACAAAAGTAGAAATGTTAATGCTCCCAGCAATCCTTTTTGCCTGATTTTTTTACCCTCACCCATCCCACAGCATCTTCCCAAGCAGTTTCTTACCCATGGGGTCCTTTCAGCCCTTTAATACCTGTGCCTGTGGCTTTTCACCTCTTTACAATTAAAAAGCAGTTGAGTTTAGGAGGGGTTGGATTTATGGCATCCTCCCACCGGAGGCTCTTGCTTGTTATCCAGGCTTATTCTGGTTAAAACTGATGGATCCTGGGTGGAAAAAACCTGTTGCAATCAAGTCTCGACTTGGTTTTCTTGATGACGTGCAATGCAATGTGAAATAATGCTCATGGATGGGCGCCTGGCTTGGTTACCTGCTCATCTCAACACACGGACAGAGACTTTCTTTCTCCTCTCTGAGTTTCCTAAAACTCACTCAACTTGAGAAAAAGCAAGCAATATTTTTACCCTCAAGGAAACATTATTTCAAGAAGCTGGAGGAGGGTAAAATCCTGTGGTCAGTGACCCAGGGCAGCTTTGAGGGCGAGAAACACTTTGTGCTTCATCAGGATGTTTCTGCTGGCTTCACGGGGTGGGAAGGAGTTGGGAAACAGAGTGGGAGGAAAATTGTGCTTGTTTACAGAATTTATTGACGAGCGTGAGATTTGTGTTTCTTCTCAGTATGCGGGCCCAGGAGAGGTTTGATTTGCCTCCCCCAGAAGGTTTCCTGGGGAGAAAACGGTCCAAAGTGGGGCCTCTGATGGTATGGCAAATGCTGGTGCCAGGGATGCTTTTTGCATCATCCATGACATCTGCAGGACCATGTGAAGGGTCTGGTGTGTGTGGGAAGCAGCACCGTGGCAAGGAGGGATGGGGACTCATGGTGACAGCCTGGCCTCATGGCCAGGGGACATCTGGCCTCACTCGGTGCTTTTTTCCCAGCAGTTTGTGGGGAGGAGAGGCTCTTCCCAGGCAGTCAGGGGTCTCTAGAAAGAAGAAATCATTGAAAAGTTGAGCTCCAGGGAAATCCCAGTCACTTCCTTCCAGGCTGGAAAAAACTCAGCTGGCAGATATCGCTGCAGAAATGTTCATCTGTCTTTTGTCCTTTGTTTAGACCATGTTAATGAGTTTAATCCTTAATATTTGTTAAGTCATCTACTGCTCTTTTCAAGTTGGAGAAACACAGAGCTCTCTTTGCCTCTTCTCGTCTGTGCACTATGGACAAGTGGCTTTCCCTAAGTGAACTGTACCTGCCAGAAATGCCATTTTGCCCCCCATCCTCAGCTCCGGGGTGACCGTCGGGGAGCTGGGGTGCACCCACCACCCCGATGGGTGCAGAGATCTGCTCTGCATCTTGGCAGCTCAGCCCTGCTTTGGAGGGACCCAATCAGAGCTGTGGTGGGGGTCTCAGCCCCTTGAGAGCCCTGCCCTTGGCCGTACTGGTGTCCCAAGTCTCTGCCAGGACATTGTCCCAGTGCTAATATCATCACTGCATCACACATCTGTTCAATAGCATCCGTCCATCCATCCATCCATCCATCCATCCATCGTCTCACCGTTGCCCTACAGCAAACAGGCAAATGCAAAACCACATAAGTAAGGCCACAAGGAACTCAGCATTAACTACCAAGTCTATTTTTTTAATGCAACCTTAATGTAATGTTTGGTCTGGGGGCTCTGCCGAGTCCATGCTGAGGATGTCCCACATCCCAGCAAATGACAGCATCCCTGGAGAAGACAAGGCTCCAGGGAGACCTTATTGCAGCCTTTCCATACTTAAAAGGGGTCGATAAGAAAGATGGGAACAGACTTTTTGCAGGGCCTGTTGTGATAGGACAAGGGGTGATGGTTTTAAAATAAAGGAGGGAGATTCAGGCCGGACATGAGGAAGAAATTGTTGCCTCTGAGGGTGGTGAGAGCCTGGCCCAGGCTGCCCAGAGAGGTGGTGGATGCCCCATCCCTGGAGACATCCCAGGCCAGGCTGGATGGGGCTCTGAGCAACCTGAGCTGGTGAAGATGTCCCTGCTCATGGCAGGGGTGGCACTGGGGCAGCTGGGAAGGTCCCTTCAACCCAAATTCTTCTGTGACTCCATGATTCTACGATCCCCGGCCGTGGTGTGGCCTGTGAGCAGTCTGGTACTGCCAGTGGGAGCTGCCATGGGGGTGCTGGATGTGGTGACACCCGAGCTAAATCCCACACTGACCCCAGCCACCTCCGTCGGATGGAGGGGATGGGAACATGACAGCTGGTTTTATAGAAACATGCTTTGTTTTTTTGAGGCCCTACTCAGTGCATTTATTCCGGTGTTTATGAGAGCCCCAAGGTGTTTCCTGCGGTAGGCAGAGCTGAAGCATTCGCTCCACTTCCCTTTGCCACTCCAGCTGGTTGTGCCATCAGCCAGATGCAGAAATAAGGAGAAAACGAGGAGCTTTGCTGGTGACTGGAGGATCTGGGTCTCTGAAGTATTGTCAGGATCAGGCTGAAGGGCTCTGCTCTGCTCTGTGGACTGTGTGTGTGTAAAGGGCTGGTGGGTTCCCCGGGGAATCACGTTGTGTCTATAAAGCAAAAATTACACCATTGCACATCAGCCTTTCATGGGGATCAAACTCATGTCAGGACCAGGAATAAAAGGCTTCTTCTCAAGGAGGAAGAGACTCTTTTCTCTGTTCTTGAACATTAATAACTGGTTAAGAATTTTTTTAATGAGAGATCAAAACATATGTGAACTACGTCTGAAAGGAAAAGCAGCTTCAGGATGCTGATGGCATTCGGGACTGCATCCCTGGCAATGGAGCATTTCCAGGTGACATTTCTGCCTTTTGCATCATGCAGGGGCTTGCACGGGTCTGTGTGAGACCCTGGGGCTGGACCCTTGCTGGGGGGACAGAGCTGTGACTGTCCCCAACCCTGGCCCAGGACCCCCCATGCTCTCATGGCAGTGGAGATGGATGGGGTCCTGTGGCACCATGATGTTGTCTTGGAGCCAAAAACACTGAGACATTCAAACCATAAAAGCTGCGTGGGAATTCAGTGGGGAGCTTTATTCTTCATTATCGACATAGTTATTCTGTAACGGGACGTGCAGTTGTGCCTGTCTCATAAATACCCATCGTCTGCTTTTTAGCGATCAATATATAATCCTGAACTGACCTCATACAACTATCAAATCTCTTCTTTCCCCTCCCACCCCTGTAACTTTCTTGGACCAGCAGGACTTGGTTTCAGGGCTCTGGGCATCACCTCTGCATGTTGTCGGCCCAGGACAGGTGTGCGGCGCTCTGGTCACCGTCCCCAACCCCTGCATCTGCTCCTCGGGGGACACGGGCTGGGAACGCATCAACGAGATGCTACTGTCAGCCTGTGCTGGATTTCATGCAAACCACCGTTTTTCAAAAGTCAGCAAGGGCTTCTTGCAGAGAGGAACAATTCTAAAATTGCAGCCTGTGGAACTGCGTCACTTAATAAGTTTTGCGTGGTGTCATCATGCAAAATGACTTTTTCCCAGAAATACCCCAAAACTGCATTTCTGGTGCTTGCAAAAGCTGGTTGCACTGCAAATGCCTAGCAAAAAAAATGTTCTCCCTTTTGTGCTTCCCCAAGAAAGGGGCTGCTCCAGGGGGGGTTGTGTGGATCAGCTGCTTGGCTGTCACAGCCACCATGGCCCCGCTGATGTGTCACATTGTCCCTGTGGAGATTTGGATCCTGCCCTGGCCGTGGCACACGAGGGGTGATTGTGCCCACACCGCTGCTTTGGCAACTCTGAGCAAGCAGCTGGCTTGCCAGCAAACTTTTTATGAATAGATGTTGTTTTACATCCTGCTGTGGATCCCAGGGTTTCTGGGCAGGTTAATGGGCATGTTACCGGGCTGGGGATGAGTCAGGTAATATACCAGGTGCGTAAATGCCTCTGTTTGCTACCGGTCTCAGGAGCATAAACTATTTGTGTTGGAATTACAGTGTTCTTTAGAAGAAAGTAGGCGACAATACATAATTATGCTAAACGGGCCTGGCAGTCATGGGGGAGGAGGACACAGGGGTCAGCGTGACAGCTGCGGCCGGTGGCTCGTGGGGCTCGGCATCATGTCCTGCCACTGGCGATACTCTGACTCCTTCCAAAATCCCCCAGGAGCGCGCGGAGAAGCAGGAAGGGTTTGTGTGTTTTTTATCTCAGCCTCCTGGGATGGTGAATTGAATGTTTTTGCTTTCCCTCTCTGCACAGAGCTCTTGTCGAGTCAATGAGAGACCTGCTCAAGTCTAGTGTGCTGGGAAGCAAGCACGGCAGCCTGGTGAGTGTCCCGCGCTGGGCATTTTAATAAGGCTGGGACAGAGAGATGCAAAGAGCCAGCAGCTGAGCCTGAGCAAGCCAAGAGCCCAGCCGGCTGGCTCTGCTCTGAACGCTCCCTGGCACAAAAGAGAAACCACTTAATTTACACCGGCAGCTCGGCATTTCTTAGCTTGTTTGCTTTTAAGTCAAGCTGGGGCTACAAACACACCCAGGTGCCCCGTCCGGAGCGTTGGTCAGTCCCGCAGCAATGCTGAACAGGGACGTTCAGACACCTTCCGTGGCTGAATTGCTCCTGCACGCTGCGAACATGTGTCGCTCTCTGTGGCAGAATTGTTATTAAAATGAAGAACAGGATGTGCCTAAATGTTAAATCTTACCGAAACTCGTTAGCGTGAAAGCCATTAATGTGAACAAAAGCCGTTTTCAAGCTTGAATTGAGAAGCATCAGAGCATTAGAGTGCTGGAGAGATTAAAATCAGCATTTGTTTGGCTCTAATCTAATGTGCGTGGAACAATAAGCATTTGATGACTAATTTGGGGAATGCTGGCTATCTTATCAAAATATAGCTGTTTAATTTCAAGCTTTTCTTTAGGTAGTGGATTCCAGCAGCATAAATCCTACATAAATGCTTTGCTAAGGCACTGGGCATGCAGTGAGCAGATCCCATCCTCCGGGTGCAGAGCAGCCTGGGCAGGACCCGTCTCGTGCCAGCACCGTCCTGTCACCTCCTGCTTGTGCATTTTCCCCTCTGAGTGGAAAAAATATTGCTTTTGCTCAAGCAAAGCGAGCAGGAATGGGGTTGGGACAGTGAAGTGGCTTTGCAGTGGCTTCCGCATCACATAACTATTGCAGGGACGGTGTTTTGCTTGGTTTAGCTATGAGCACAGCCCTGCTCATCCCATCACTCCACAATCAGAGGTCCCTGGGGCTTGGGCTGCCCCTCAAGTCACTGGCCAATATGTACCACATCCTTTGGGAAGGGATTTAATCCTAAATCCCCAATCTCCCAGTGCTGAGGCTCTGGGTGTGGAGGGGCACCAGGAGCAGAGAAGGGTTGTCCTCGCCTCGCGGGGACTTTGGGGACTTCGGCTCTGTCCTCGGAGGGTGCTGGTGCTGGGTCTGGTAGTGACTTTTTCCCCTAAAATAGTCCCTGGTGAGCTATTTCGATGTTTCCTTCCCTGCTTGCTGCACGAGGGAGCTGTGGGGACCATCCCTGGGCAAGGGCATGGGGGATCGAGCAGCCCTGTGCTTCCTACAAATGAAGCCGTCTCTTGGTTAAAACCTGCCAAAAAGCAGCTCTTGGTTCTTTTTTTTTTGCACAGTAATGCTTCGTTGCCTTAATGGCTGATCGATATTTGAAATGTCAAACTCGAGCACCGCTGACCTTTCTGATGGAAAATAACTTCTGCCCAGCGGCTCGCAGGGATGCACAGGCAATACATTGGCTTCAGAGAGATGGAAAATAACCCCACACAAGCGGGGGAATGAGGGAGTGGGCTTTGGTTGGATTTGGTTTTCTTCATTAAAAACTGTGCCTTGACTTTAACTGGAAGTTCCCAGATGGGGGATGCCAGCTGGAACCTCTGCCCATACCAGGATGGGGCATGAAACAAAGGAGTAATGTGATTGTGGATAGTCACTGTCTCCTGCAGTGCCACAAAACCCCTCCTGGAAGCCCTAGATTTTCTAGGTGAAAAATGAGTGTTGGATTTCCTTTTCTCAACATGCTTTTTCATGCAAATATCTTTTTCTTGCTAGTCAACCATAGCTCTGATACTTAACCATGGGCAGAACAATAAATTGGGGAGAAGGAGCACTGGCTTCCCTTTAAAAACCTCTCTAAGGCCATGGGAGATGCTACGTGCCATCATGGTAACCCAAAGACCCCCCTTGTCACCCCTAGCATGCTGCTGGGGGGTGTGAGAAGGGGGTATTTCCAACCCCCTAAAATTATTGCTTCATCCAGCTGAAAGCAGAAATTCATTTCTCTGAAAGCTTTCACAGTGGAGGCAGATTAAATGGCGCTATATATAGGCTACACCGATCTTTTGGGGGATTACAGTCGCTGTGTAAGTGCCTATTGCAGCGCGAGGGCTCTCTGCGCAAGCTGCTGTTGCCAAGACTCCCGATGCTTGAAAAGACACATTTAAAAATAAACACATGGAGACAAGAGCTGTGTCCTGCTGCTGCTGGTGGGCAAAGGCTGGAGCTGCCAGCAGATCAGAAAAGCCTCAAAGAGGAGCTGGGGTTTTGTTTATCGGTTCTTTTTTTTTAGTTTACTTTAAATGCCATTGCTCCTGAAGCTGGTATCTGCTAAAAAACTGCATGGCAGCCTGAGAAGTATAGAATATATGGAGTTGGAAAGGACCCATAAGGATCATCAAGCTCAGCTCCCTGCTCCGTGCAAACTGTACGTAACTTTACATAACCGTAAAAGATTTCAGTTTGCTTTTAAATAATCTTAAATTTTTAATTGTGACAATGAATAGGAACAATCAATGCAGGGTAAAGAAATTCTGCAGAGCAAGTGGAAGCTGTTGCACAAGGTATCTTCCAAACCTCCTGTGGCACAAGGCCTTGGATTTCAGTTTTTGGCACTGGATTCCAACAAGTCTTTTGCTTCATTTATATTTTTATTGCCAAGTAAGGTGATCCACCTTTATCAGGATTATTCAAAATAATGATTCTTCTGTGGGCTGCTCTGATTTTGGCCTTGCCAGCAAATGGACTTACACTTAAAACAGGGCTAGCTTCTCCTACTAATTTTTTGAGGTGTTTTTTTTTTCTCATTTTCTACTAATTTCTCCCCATATTTGCTTTTGCAGTGGGGCAGGGCCAGAGTAAGGTATTAATACAACTTCACCCTGAGCTGTGAATGCTGGATTTTGGGACAGACTCCTCCCTTCAAGCACTTAAATAAGTAAAACATTGTAATGAGCCTGAAAACACCAGAGCAGAGAATTTCCCTACTGGTGCTTGTTTCATGAGGTTAATGGTGATGCTGGATGCCATGATTGGGGATGTGATGTATTTTATTGCTTCACTTCAAAGTGTGTTATAGGATTCTCATTTTTCATGTGAGTTCTGCTCAACCGAAAACAAGGGAGGAGATTTGTAATGAAAGGAAAAAGCAGAGTCCAAAAATAATGCAGAACTAGAATTAACATTGGAAATGGTGGCACATTAGTTGGATTCTGGAGGTGGATGGAAATGACCCCAATAGATCAATAATGTTTATTTTTTTTTAATACCTCTGAGCCATTGAGAGTTAAATGATGGAAAATAAAAATACCCATTAGCGTCAGCAGAATGTAAAGAATTACTCAAAAAGCGAGTTTCGTAAATATAAATATATATATTAGGAGGATTGCAAATGCTCTGGAGAGTAACTTCCAGAAGGGCTGGATGTGGCACATCGCACAGTGACAGGGCTGGTCCCTCGCTGCCGGGAGTTCCATCACGGCTCCAGGGACATCTGCGGCTTCACGTGAATGCACCAGGGACAGCACAGGAGCTAAAATGAGCAGGGCTTTTTTATTTTCCAGCGTCCTCTGTCTTCCCACAGAGCAGCCAGCAGCCACACACCCATCAAGATGATGGCCTGGGGGGTCACAAGCATCCCTGAATTCACCCCGAATTTCTTTTTTGTTTGTTTTTCTGTTGTAGGGCAGAGAGAAGGTTGTTTGTAGGGGGAAAATAATTTGCCATGAAAATGATAGGTTCTGAGCAGGCACAATTTTGCAAAATTAAAGTGAAAATCCCGCGAATAGCTTGTGTAGGCGAGGAGAAAAATGAAAAGACGCTTGGAAAAATACCCCCAAGAGTTTGAAATGCTGTTGCTGAAATGCAGATAGAGTAAGGGTTGAAACTCTAGGGGAAAACCACAAATGCAACATTTCTCTTTAACCTGTGCAGAGCCCCCGGCCGCCGTCGCCGTCTCCCCCGGGAGGAAGCGAAGGGCTGAGGGGCCGGCGTGGGACCGCAGCCACCGCGCTTTTTCCAGCTTTTCCTCTCTTTCGGGCTTTGTCTCACCCGAGTCAAGGTCCTTTGGGGAAGGGGCTGTTTTTCCTCCCCGGCTGGGAAATGTCGGCACGACCTGCAAAATACTTGGTGCCGGTGCCCGAAGCATCCCTGCATCCCCTTCCTCCCCATCCCTCCTCCTTTTCAAAAGCCTTGGGTCAGGAAAGAGGACGTTTGCCCTCCAGAAGGGCTCTGCAAAGCAGCACGCAAAGGGAAAATAAATACGTGAATAACGAAACTATTTCCCATTTGAAACAATTCATCTGCCCTGGATTGCACAGCCTGCGGGGTAAGAGATTTTCATTCTCCTGGCTAGAAAATTTGGCTTGTTTTCAACAGTTTTCCGTCAGAAAGTGGTGTTTCTTGTGAAACCGTGTATTTTCCTGGCAAGACTTCGCCACGTGCAACCCACCAGCAGCCGTGTTTGCAGCATCTCCCTTTGCACATTGGTTTTCCTTTGACTTTCTTCATCCTGGCATCTCCCAGGTCACTTGGTGGCCTCGTATGGGGGGTTGTGCCCTCGTCCACATCCTTTTGGAGCAGCCAGGTGCCAGGAATTCTTTGTGGATCAGATCTGCGGTGTTCCCAGCAGTGCAGCCACCATGGGCTGCCCACAGAAACCAGCAGGCTTGAAAGCCCCATGCGATGGCACTAGCTTTAAAGAGCAGGTTCAAGTGTATATATATATATATATATATATATACACAAATGGAGGAATAAATAATAAAATTAAATGGAAAAATGAAGCCAATATCTGCTTGTAAACTCAAATATTTCATCAATCCAGAACTGAAACACCGCTCAGAAAACACCCAAATGTATAACGCGATGGGAAACTGATGATTTTTCAGCCAGAATACCTTTCCAGGGTTTTATTTGTAGGCAGTGCCTCCTGCACACTGCAGAGCAAGACCCTGCTTTCCCAGGACACACAACCCCTGCCAAAGCCTCTGCTGAAGGACCAGACATGAAAACAATGGTTTGGAAGTGGATTTTTCCTGCTCATCACCTTGCTCCAGTGATGGGACCAAACCCCAGCAGGAGCAGCCAGCTTCAGAGAGAGACGAAGGGGCGAAGGATGCTGAGCTTTTTATTTTTCAACCCCAAATCGGTGCAAAACTGTCCCATTAGCTGCCTTTCCCCGCAGCGCAGTATTCTCTCCATCCGAAGGTTGATGCTCCCCACAGCTGGTGGAGATGGAACCCCCCAAGACCCCCAACTCTCCTGGATGTCACAGGAGCTATTTCTGGTGTGGAAAAGCCTCCACCAGCTGCCAAACCCAGAAATACACCGTTTGTCAGGGATTTTGCCAACGTTCCCGTGCTGTCTGCATCCCTGGGGTGATGTGACGCTGCTTACAGGAAATACTGGCTGAGGTTAAAGGAAAGAAATCCTGGATTTCTCCAGCGAAACAGGCACTTGAGCTTATTGCTTCCTCCTGGCATGGTGGGGGCTGAGTGGAGACTCGCCCAGATTTGGGGGAAAGAATAAGACAGGGAGGGCTGGAAAAAACAAATAAAAGAGATGCCAAAGCACTGAGGTCCTGGGAGCAGCATCGCTCTCATGTCTGAGACCATGGCAAGGAGGGAGCATCCGTAGCGCATGCACAAGGATCCAGATTAAGGGTAAAAACACATATCTGGGCTTCTTGGAGCTTGTTTGTGCTGGAGCTTCGTTTGGCAGCAACTCATTAAGCTGAAGTTCTGCATGCAGAAAATATTGTGAGCCCCATTTCTGCTACCCCTACGCTGCAGAAGGGGTTTCCATAGGGGAGGTCGTGGGTTTTCTCCTGCGTGGGGATACATGACGGGGCACCTGGAAAGATCAGTGGGGGAAGGATTGAGCAAATGGCCCTTTCAGTAGAATGTGGGGCTTTTTTTGCAATAGGTCCAGATCAGAGAAGCACGGATGGCAAACGAGAGCAAAATCAAAGTCTTGTGATGATGGAGCAAATTGAGAGCTTAAAAAATATCAAAATACATTTTTGTGGTTTTCCAACATTGTTAAAAAAGTACTTCCAATCTGAAAACTCATCTGTTCAGACAAGGGAGAATGTAAGATGTAGTGAAAGTCTCCAAAGCCACTCCTCAGCTGTGGTTGGGGTGTTTTTCCTGCCCTGCCTGGTTCCCACCGCTCTTTGGCAAAGATTCCCAGTGCTTTGCTGGACATGAGGCTGCATTTCTTCTCAAAGCAGAAGCCTTTTCAGCCAAAAAACCCCGTCTCTCTGCTCTCATTTTGGGTTAAATCCTTTAGGATCTCTGCCCTTTTTTCTTTGCAGCCTGGGAATGCTGACAGCCCTGCTGCATCCTCAAAAGGATGCTCGCAGCATCTGGGCTGCTGGGGGGTGGAAAATACAGCTGTGATTTGGGGTGTGATTCAGTCGGAGTTATTTAAGATCAGAGCAGCCACTGGAGCGCTTTTTCTGGTGTTGTCTCTCGCTGAGAGATGCTTGCAGCACATGACCCAGCATTTAAGTACAAAATTACATGATTTTATCAATAGATGCTGGTTATGAAGACGCGAGCAGCTACAGGCCCCTTAGGTGTGCGATTACTGTGTGTGTTGATAGAGCTGAGTATTTATGTTGCTCTAAGGTGGCTTAAGTGCTTTATGCTCTTCTGCACACCCAAAGTGCCTTAAATCTGTATAGATAGAATCACAGAATCACAGATGGTTTGGGTTGAAGGGACCTTCCCATCTCCCCCAGTGCCACCCCTGCCATGAGCAGGGACATCTTCACCAGCTCAGGTTGCTCAGAGCCCCGTCCAGCCTGGCCTAGGACGTCTCCAAGGATGATTCATCCACCACCTCTCTGGGCAACCTGGGCCAGGCTCTCACCATTCTTATGTCTGGCATGAATCTCCCTCCTTTAGTTTAAAACCGTCACCCCTTGTCCTATTGCAACAGGCCCTGCTGAAAAGTCTATCCCCATCTTTCTTATTGGCCTCTGTTAAGTACGAAAAGGCTGATTTTATCATGAACACTTCTGCTACCATAAGGATTGTTCAAAAGAAGACTGAAATGAAAAATGCAGTCTTTGGGATCCTTGGGAGCATCTTGGCATCAGCAATGCTGTGATGCTCTGGGTCAGCCCACCCAGGCACCCCCCCGCAAAATGAGCCGAGACGACTGAATGCAGCATCTCCCAGCTCTGCGATGTTCAGTCCCTGCCCGAGTGCTCTTGTTCTGCCCCGATGCTTTCATGTGCTCCAGACCAACCTATTTCCAAGTCATTGCATTAAAAGCCTTAATTCTTTTGTCATACGTACATGAAGTAGTAGTGCTGTGCGTTCTAGATAGGCAGAAAAGGAGATCAGCTTAAATTTTGCAACAGTCAAGAGCCTTTTAATGTCTTTTGTGAGTTGTACCTTGCACCAGGAAGACATCTGACATTTTTTCAAGGGTATTATTATATATTTGCTGATCTGGGCTGCCCTGATACTGCTGTACCTCATCAGGCAGAATCCCTGTTGCAGGACAGCTTGGAAACTGGAAAGCAGCTGGGAAGCAGCCCGGGGTGGGATATTTTTGGAAGGCTAAACCCTTTGCGTTTGCCTGGCAGATGTCATGGCGCCCGCAGTACCGCAGCTCCAAGTTTCGGAACGTCTATGGGAAGGTGGCGAGCCGGGAGCACTGCTTCGATGGCATCCCCATCACCAAGAATGTCCACGACAACCACTTCTGCGCTGTCAACGCCCGCTTCCTTGCCATCGTGACAGAGAGCGCCGGCGGTGGCTCCTTCCTCGTCATCCCCCTCGAGCAGGTAGGAGGTTTTGCTCCAGCCGAGGCGATGCCGATGCTGATGCGGAGCCGGTCCCCGAGCGCGGGTGTGCGGATGCAGTGGGATGTGTCCCAGTCTCTGCTGTACTTTACTGGGGTTTTCCCGTTTGGGGAAGTGAGGATTTACAGCTGCCTTTGTGAACTGAGATTTTTCCTTTAGGAAGAAAAGGAAACATTTGTTAAAGTGTTTTTGGCATCTCTCAGAGAACATGTGCTGGGCAGGCGCTGGGCACATCTCCAACCTGCCCCTTCACAGTGACAGAGGTCACGTGGGTTTGTGACCCCGGCATTGAAAGGGCTGTGGGGCATTGGAACAGGCTGCCCAGGGCAGTGGTGGAGTCACCATCCCTGGAGGGGTTGAACAGACGAAGACGAGGTTCTCAGGGACATGGGGCAGTGCCAGGGGTGGTGGAACGGTTGGACTCGATGGTCTTGAGGGTCTTTTCCAACCCAAATGATTTTATGATTCTGTTTCCCAGAAAGCAGGGGAGTCCCTGTAGAGCCCCTTGTCCCACTGAGCAAGTAGCAACCCTTACCCATTATTTCAGTTTGTCCGTATAATCTCAACCCTCAAATTTCACACGCTGCACAGCTCAAGAGGGTGAACACGGCTGTGCACCCAGTTTTCCTGTTGCAAACTCCAGGGTCTTTTGCTTTGTGCCCAGCAGCAAATGCCACCTCATGTCAGATTCATTTTTAAGAACCCATCACCAAGCAGGAGCCCCTCAGGAGCAGCCGATGCCCAGGAGCCATGTGCTGTGCAGGGGGGGCTTCTGTTTGCAGCTGTACCCACCTAAAAGCACTTTGCAGGGAAAAGCAGCACACACGCTTCTGCGCTATTGATCCCCTTTGCAGCACATATACTTTCTCCCCACCACGCTGAGCTTCTGCTTCCACAGCTAAGACTTTCCCCAGCTCTTTGCATCACTGCCCTTGTGAATCCACACATCTCCTGCTCATGCAATTTTAAATTCCCGGCAATTCAGCTGATGCTTCAAAAGCCGCCCCACAGGACTACGCTTGGTGTGCAGAAAACAGTGCCCAATGGGAGCAGGAAAGCCAGGCAGCAGTGACCTTGAACATGAAATAAATATTTGCTTTGCTCCCGAAACCTGAGCACAGGGCACTGCCGTGCGGTACCATGGTTGTGCTGATGCTGCTCCTCTCCCACCGGTGTTCCAGTGTGTGGATCAGCAGCTCCAAACTGGTACCTGCATCCCACCCCCAAGCATTTTTTTGCCCCTGAGGGTGGTGAAAGCCTGGCCTAGGTCACCCAGAGAGGTGGTGGATGCCCCATCCCTGGAGACATCCCAGGCCAGGCTGGATGGGGCTCTGAGCAACCTGAGCTGGTGAAGATGTCCCTGCTCATGGCAGGGGTGGCACTGGGGCAGCTGGGAAGGTCCATTCAACTCAAACCATTCTGTGATTCCATGATCCTGCAAGAGGGGACATGGGGCTCCCAGTCACTCATTTTCAGGAGTATTTTTCGCATCAGAGGAGCTGCACTCACTCCCCTTAAGGATGCACCTACTCCATGTAATTTGAAGGCACACCATGTATGAAGATGTACAGTGTGCATGGGGAGAAGGTGGTTGTCTCTCAGGGTCCCAGGCAGAAAAATTGTCATGCCAAACCTGCCGGGATTTCCAGGAGGGATGGGAGCTGGTGGAACCAGCTGTGGTGGGATGGGCATTGCTGCCCTCCGAGTCCTGTCTCTTCACACCCTGGCATTCCTCTGACTTTCCCTATGTATCATTCACATCTCTTCTGAATTCCTCTTTAATTTCTGGAGCAGAATCAGCTACAGATGGAAGAAATTATAATCAGTGCTTTAATTGCCGCGCACAGCTTGACTCTTATTAATATTCGAAAAAGCAGGAGCTTTGTCTGAGCACTCGGATGCTCCAGCCCCATCTCTGTCTCCTTCCCACCGCCAAGCCTGCACTGGGAGGATCCATCCACACACTGCTTGCTCCTGGTCCTAAATCCTGAGCTAATAACCCCATATTGCCAGCTAATTACCCTTTTTTTCCTGGCAAATGTAGCCCGGTCCCAGTGGGATAAGACCAGAGGGACCGTGATGCCGTTTGCAACCTGTTCCAAAGGGATCGACAGCCCCACATGGAAATCCTGGCAACATCGCACCCAATAAATCCAGCTGGAGCAGAGCTTGGCACCCCATGTCAAGGGGCTGCATATGCCTTTGTACAATCTAATAATTTCATTATTATTTTTTTTAAATATGGACTGATTAGCTCATTAAGAGTAAACTAATTTTCTTTGGAAATCAGCAGCCCTCTAATTAATTGGCATCCATATTTAGCTGAACATAATTAAGGTAACCTAGATACTGCAGATCTACTCAGCTTTTGATTTGTTGCCTTTTTTTTTTTTTTTAACATTTCTGCCCTTTATTCAGCTCAGAAACGCTCACCAGAAACCTCTCTGCTTTATGCTCCAAGTGGCAATACATTTGCATACGCTTGTCCATATGTCCCTCTGCCTGCACACCAGAAATGCTGGTTCCTCACGTATTTATGGAGTGATCAAGGGGATGGGTAACTGCTTCTGCAAGGCTGCGTAGGTTGGGAAGATGGAGCATGGCTGCATTTTGATCCCCCATCCTCCCCCAGCTAGATTTGCTCCCCAAACCGTAGCAACAGAAAGATTTGGTCCAGGCTTCAGCTGAAGGGGAAAGGAGACCACATGGAAAAATGGTTATTTTGAGTCAGCAACAGCAGGTTGAACTCCATCACCACAAGCAAAATCCAGCCTTGCTCAGGCAGTGTGATTCTGCAGGAAAGCAGCTCAATGCAATTATGTCCTGGTCCAGTATGGACCAGGACTCTGCTCCACACTCTCCAGGCAAGCTCCCAGTACCAGTTATTAAATTAAAAATAAATGGGTGTGTTTGTGCTACAGCTCCCCTACAACAAGGAAACTGGAAAAACCCATGTGCTTGGGGCAGCTCTGGGGCTTTATTAGTCCTGGACTGGGTGAAACAGGTGGGAAAAAACAAGCTCCAGCTGTATGTGGATTTATCTCAGCTGTGCCTGATTTGATTAGCTGCATATAAACTGTGCTGGGAGGGTAGAAGGGTACTGGAGGCAGTAGTAGAATCATAGAAGGGTTTGAAGGGATGTTCCTGGCTCCCCCAGTGCCACCCCTGCCATGAGCATGGACATCTTCACCAGCTCAGGTTGCTCAGAGCCCCATCCAGCCTGGCCTGGGATGTCTCCAGGGATGGGGCATCCACCACCTCTCTGGGCAACCCGGGGCAGGCTCTCACTACCCACAGCATCAACAATTCCTTCCTCATGTGTGGTCTGTGGAGGTAGATGTGCTGCAGTTGCTAGAAGGTGGGGGGGGGGGGGGGTGATGTGGGGTCCCATGGGGCAGTGGGTGCAGGAGAAGTGTGGCTGCCATTGCTTGCACAACAGGATGGTTTTTATTTCTGTAAGGGATGAAGATAACTTGTTTTGCACAGCCGGACAATGTTATCTGCCTGCATGCCTGGAGGAAGCAGTGAGCAGGAAGGGGGAGTCTCTGTTTACACACAGGAAGCTCAAGTTCCCAAGTTGTTGTTCCCACCAGTGCTGGCTGTTGTCACCGTGGCTGGTTGTGTTGGAGCTGCTGAGTGTGGGGCAGGTCCCTCATCCCACTGTGACATGGCTGGCTGAGCAGGAGGTCCTGGGGGGCTGGCAGGGGACTGAACACCCTCTGTGTCCCTATGGGACACTGGTGTCCATTGCTGCTGCTGGGGAGTCTGTACAAACCTACCCAGAGCAGGGGCAGCCTGTGGAGGTGACAGACCCATTGCCAGTCTCCACGGAGGTCCCAAACCTCCATGGCAACCCTGGGGACAAGGACAGTGGTTGGGCAAAGCCTGAATCGTGCTGCAGGGAACTGCTTGCAAGTATTGTCTGTCCATTTGTCACCAAGGGATGGCACAGAAGGCAGGAGCAGTGTCACTGTCCCGTGTGTGTGCTGGATGGGTGGCAGCTGGCGAGCGGGGGGGTGGCTGCATGCTTCCCACTGTGTGTCCTGGCTCGGGGGTGGCTTTTTTTGGCTCCAGGTCCTGGTGGCATCTGCTCATGGCATCGCCCAAGGGACCCCCATGCATGTCCCCAATCTGCCGGGACACCCACTTGCCAAGGCTGGGCAGAGAACGGGTGAGCTCGTCACACAGCTGCTCTCCTGGCTTCCCCCACCCTCTGCTTCTGAGTAGCAGGAGATTTTCTGCAGGAGAAAAAATAAAAAAATAGCATTTTCTCCTTTTCTCTGTACTATGAACCAATTTTCATGTCCTTGGAGATTTTCTACCTTTTAGCACAGGAGACTCCCTTGGTCTGTGCCACTTTTTTGCGTTGTGTGGATTTTTCTCTATCTGATTTTAGTCTGCAGGAGGTATTTCTTTTAACCTAGAGTTGGCCAGAAAAACCAACCAACCAAACAAAAAGACCTGGGGCTTACAAAAAAGCCGACACTTCAGCATCAGTTTTCCACATCGGAGCACAAAACAATGTCCCTGGGTTTATCAAGGCGATAACAGGAGAGCAGCTGTGGGAAGCCCAGACCTGGGATCTGCCTGGTTTGAAGTATCGGGATGAGTCAAAAACTGTCAGTGTGAAATTTTAACGTTGCCCTGAGAACTGGTGAGGGATCAGAGGAGGAAATGAGGTTTGAAAATGCAGGTTCTTGGAAGGGGAAACCTGGATTTTTGCCCCATTGGTGCTGCTCTGTTTGCAGCAAAGCCTGGGTTCGAGCCTGGGGAAGCTTGGCTTTGCCTGGGCTGCCTGCATTCCCTGCCCCCTCTGCTGGTTAAACTAGAGAGAAACCCTGTCCTCGCTGGGGAAAAGTGTTTTTTTGTTTCCAGGAAACATGAATTTACCTTTAGTGTCTGTAATCCCATTTAACAGGGGCACTATATGGGCTTTTGTCTTTTTAATTAACAAGCTCGAGCCTGGCTACTGCTTTTATGGTGCAGATAAATACCTCTGCAGCAAGGCTTCGAGGTTTTAATCAGTGCAAATTGTTGGTCAGGAGCTGCTGTGTGCATTTTTGGTGGATTTTAGGGCTTACAGGGTCTGGCATGGCTGGAGCAGCTCTGCGATGGTCCCTGGGCACAGGGAGCTGGGTGCTGCTCATGGCTGGGCAGAACCTGGGATGCTTACAGCCCACAGCGGGATTTGTATTTAATTTAACAGCATTTCCATCCACACAAGAGGACTAACTGATACTTAAACCTTCATCCTGGCACGAATGGCATCCAACAATGCTGATTTATTTTCCAGTTTTTTGACTTGCAGGGTTTTGTTGTATAACAGAAAGAGTAACGAAGGCTTCTATCAATTGATGTAACTTTATTGTGGCGAGTAACCTTTTATATCTGGGACTTTATTACAAAGAACCCCTGAACATGGAGTTTGCCAGAGACATCTCTCCTGGGGAAACTGAGGCACGGAGGCTTGTGGTGTTTGCTGGGGGTGGGAGCTGCACAGGCTGTAAAATTCATAGGGCTGAGCAGAAATCCTGTGCATCTCCTCTGCTTGTTTAAAGAGTGCAAACACTGTTTTAGCAGGTGCTGGAGGATGCACAGAGCGTGTCTCCATCTCTTCCCTTCCCCACTGGAATTTCCCAGGTGTTACAGGGAAAGGGGCAGCAGTTCCCACTCTAGGTGGTATTTTCCTGGGATCTACACCTGGCTGAAGAGATACCTCCCTCCAACACGCCACAACATGAGCCGAGCTTTTAGAATTTGTTTACTAGAAAGCCTGGGCTAGCGTTTCGCTTACTGCTGTCATTCACAAGAGCAGTCGGAAGCCTGGCAGCAGGTTCACAACAACCAGGTTACTCTCAGTAGGACCCAGGAGAGTGTTCAGACATTTCCAGCACCTGGAATTGATATTTCGATGAATGATATGTTGATTGCATGCATGGATTTCTTTGGGTTTTTAGAATCATGGAATAGAATCATAGAGTAGTTTGTGCTGAAGGGACCTTCCCAGCTCCCCCAGTGCCACCCCTGCCATGAGCAGGGACATCTTCACCAGCTCAGGTTGCTCAGAGCCCCGTCCAGCCTGGCCTGGGGTGTCTCCAGGGATGGGGCATCCACCACCTCTCTGGTATCTCTGACAGTGTCCATTCTTAAACCATGTCCTCTGTGGTTTGTATATACTTATGTGTTTATTTATTCCGCTCCCCCTAAAAAAGGAAACCAAAATCTTTCACTTCTTAGCTCTGTAGATGTTCTGCTTGGTGTCTTCATTTCATCATTAAGGCACTTCAGAAGAAAAGCACTTTTCTCAACAAGCCCCCACCCTGCACCAAAATCACCCACCAAAAAAGCAGGAAAGCTCCTTGAGGCATCTGTCTTTGTATTTATTCAGCTGTTGGAAAGAAACATCAACAGCAGCATGCTTCCACCAGCACATGGCTATTTCCTTGGGGAATTATCTGTGGCAGCATCGTGGCAATGGCTTTTCTGGGTCCCTGCCAAGGGTTTGCCCAATTTCTCTCTTGTTTGTACTGCTTTTGTTTGATTTGGTTCCTAATGAAGACGAGTGAACCTACAGCGACCTTCCCTTGTATGAAACCAGACAGGGATCTGCCCCAGGGCAGGGAAATCTCTGTAATTTCCTCCTCTTTGGCTCTCAAGCAGGACAGACCTTCTTTAAAAAGACAGCAGTAAATGTATTTACTCTTAATCTCAGCCACTGGAGGCTGGTGTGTACTCAAGGATTTCCTGGGAAACCCTGTAATTCCCCTTCTGCTTGGGCAGCACTTCCTTGAGCCCCTCAAAAAGCTCATCAGGGTTTGAGGGTAGAACTGAATGAAGGTTTTTACCATGATTGTGGTGCTTCATGGGAAACGTGAGGGTTTGGAACTGTTCTGGGTTTGTGTTTGCAGGGAAACTGGTGAAAAGCAGGTTTTATGAAATACGTATATTAAAGTGATTTATCTGAGCTTCCTTCTGATTGATTGTAAAGTGAATGTGGAGTCTGGAAAGATTAAAGCAAATGGTGAGACTGGAACTTGTGCTGCTGAGAGGGTCTGAAGTGATAATGTGTCCCATGGCCCCAGTCTGGCAATGGCCAAGAGGTTCCCTGGGATGCACTTTGGAATCAAAATCGCTCATCATGAGCTCACACCATTCCCAGCACTGTTTTGATGCCTTAGAGCCCTTAGAAGTGATGCTTCTAAGGATAAAGAGGCTTTGCTCCTCTCCGTGACAGTGTTCCCCTTCCTGCCATGGTCTGAGCTCCTGGGACCGTGTGTCCATCTCTCCTGCTCCAACCATTTTCAGGGCAAGATTTCCTTCTCAGCCACCAAACAGCAAAATCACACAATTAAACCAACTTTAAAACTGTAATACATCGTCCTTCCTCCCCCAGACATAATACAAATACTTTTCTCCTTTTCAAGTGCTCCTAATTGCTCCAGTGAAGGGAGGGCTTTGAGGGGCTGAATTTGCTGGAATATTTGCAATTTCCAGCCCGTGCTGTGGAACACGTCAGAGCTGCTGGAGCCCAGAGAGCTGCGACATGTCAGGCTCCGGCTAAAGGGACGTATCTGGGTCACTGAGCTTCCCCCAGCAAGGGATCCAGATTAGGATTCACTGCAGCTTAATGCTCGGCGGTTGGCGAGGTCCCTCTGAGAGTGACTCCATGGGAAGCTAGAGCACAAATCCCTGAGTTTTATTTATTTTAAAAATTCTTCATTTCCTTTATTTGGCTCATTCTCCTCTTTCAGGTGTCCTGAGCATGAGCACAACCCACCCCTGCTCCTGCGCAGTCCTTTGCTGGATTCAACTAATTTTAATCAAAACTCTTCATTTCTTGGGCAGGAACTATCCCTAGTAACCAAACTCTTGTTGTGTCCTCTGGAAAGCCTTATGAATTTTAACAAAAAATGTCAAATCCACTTTGCAAAGGAAATCACGTGGCTCGTTGCTCAAAATTGAAGTGATTGCATATTAACTTGCGCTGTTAAAAGGTCTGTTCGCCTGGAATTAAACAGCTGCTGCATGAATTTCTGCTCTAGACAGTGTGTTAATAACGTCATGGTAATGCAAATATGAAAACAGGGGGAAAGCTTGATAATCTGAGCCATTTGGGTAAGTGATGTCTGCTAGTGTACTTAATATATTAACCCATAAAGCTGTGCTTTGCATCCCATTAATTTGCAGGGGGCAGAGCTTTGTGCACTAACGAAGCATGAGTGTTGCTGTGTTTCTTTCCACCTTCTGCATCTTATTTTTAGGTTTTTCTCCCCAAACCTTGGCTGCTTGTCCTGGGGCTGCATCCTTGCAGCTCGTGTTTTGCTCCATGTGATGCTTGGGTGCAGGATGGGACCCAAAGCGCCTCGTCCTCTGCCCAGGGCTGTGGGACTGAGCTCTCCCCACCTGTGAAAGGAGGGGAGAATGTTGTGGTTTTTTTTTTTTTCCATGGAAAAAACATAAAGAATGTGAAAAATCAGATTTTTCTTCATAACTTTGCATGGTGTGGTGTTTGCAGTGAAGTTTGGATGGAGGCAAAAGCTGTCCTGGGTGTCCCCAGACCATGGGCAGATCTTGTCCCATGTCCCCAGCATCCATCAGGACAACTGGCCCCTCCTGGGTGACCAGCAAGGGGCTCAAGGAAGCAACTGCTGAATGTGAATGCTGGTTTTAGATATTGAGATGCTTTTAGTGAAAAGCAACGTTTTCCTAAATCATCCCTTTTAGAAGATTCAGTTCAGTGGAAAACCAGTTTTTTGATCAAAGCTGTTTTCTAGGCTCTGCATTGGAAAGACTTGATTTTTATTTAAACAAAGGGTTTATCTTCTCTAATAATTTCCTTTGTGTTATGGCCCGTATACTCACAGCACTTGGTCAGTCAGTGCTTCTCCTTGGATGCCACTTTTCCTGGGGACCGTTGGCTCCCAGCATGAAGATCTGTACCTTGGGGGGATGCCTGGGACACTGGGGGCTGTGGCAGGTTGGGTGTGACAGGGACTTCCCAAGGAGTTGTCCTTGCCACTGGAAAAAGGAAAATTTAAAAATCCATGGGTGATGTGTGCTTTAATGTATTGCCCGTCCCACGGGATGCTCCAGATCGTCCCTCCAGCCGCGGCTCCATCCAGAGTCCTGGGTCTCCCTGGCAAAACTGTCAGAAAGTCACTTTCCTTGTTTTTATTCCTACAAACCTGAACTGATTTATGACAGCGCTAATAAATCCCAGGTCTGGGGCATTAACCAGGAAAACGCCCTTTCAGCTGTTCGATAATGTCAGAAATGTTGTGTAGATCGATCACGACCACTTATGTGGGGTGAAGCTGCCAGGTAAATGAGGGGAAGAAACCACGTTAGTGGGAGGCAAGAGGCAGTTCAAGGTCCAGGGCTCATGTGGCAGCCCGGATCTGAGCCACGTTGTAGCTAATGGTCAATATTATCAAAATTTGGGCTCTCTGGGCGAGCAGAAGTGATGTTGTCAGCAGCTGAAGGAGGAGACAGATGCAGCTGCCTTGTCCTGGCCCTTCCTTCCTTCCTTCCTTCCTTCCTTCCTTCCTTCCTTCCTTCCTTCCTTCCTTCCTTCCTTCCTTCCTTCCTTCCTTCCTTCCTTCCTTCCTTCCTTCCTTCCTTCCTTCCTTCCTTCCTTCCTTCCTTCCTTCCTTCCTTCCTTCCTTCCTTCCTTCCTTCCTTCCTTCCTTCCTTCCTTCCTTCCTTCCTTCCTTCCTTCCTTCCTTCCTTCCTTCCTTCCTTCCTTCCTTCCTTCCTTCCTTCCTTCCTTCCTTCCTTCCTTCCTTCCTTCCTTCCTTCCTTCCTTCCTTCCTTCCTTCCTTCCTTCCTTCCTTCCTTCCTTCCTTCCTTCCTTCCTTCCTTCCTTCCTTCCTTCCTTCCTTCCTTCCTTCCTTCCTTCCTTCCTTCCTTCCTTCCTTCCTTCCTTCCTTCCTTCCCCTGGCACCCCTGAAATTTGCCTTAATGGGGTTTAAAATCCCCTGGGCAGGTACAAATCACTGCAGGGAAACTGTGCCCTACAGGGAGGGAATTTGCGTGATGTGCCCTAATTAGAAAGAGCTTCGTGAGTTAGAAATCAGCCTTGCTTTAAGTGCTTGTCGCAGAGTGGTGAACGAGGATGCGATCCTGCGCTCATCACAGGCCAGGGAGTTAATGAGTGTTTGTGAGACACTGTAACGAAGGGCAGAGGGGAATGTCTGACTGGCTCTGACCCCGTTACCCAGCCAGTGATGGGGCTGGAGGTGTCCGTGTGTTCATGGACTGAAGGCAGCGAGAGAAAGCACAAATTTTTTTTTGTCCTTTACCTCAATAACTAAAATGACCCATATATGTAAGTCCCCGGTGTTTTAAGCCCAGCCCAATTCTCATCTTATATATGGGCTGTGTCCAAGGGATGACTTAGAGCTGTTGTAGCAATTTGAGCAAGAACGAGCTTTTCACTCTAATCATAATGCCCATGAAAAGTATTTTAAAATTGATGAAGCTGGCTGAGGGAGGGTTGTGCTTGCCGGTGTTTCTCAGTGCCTTGTGTGATGGTTTTGAGGCCAGACATGAGAAGAAATGTTTATCACTGAGGGTGGTGAGAGCCTGTCCCAGGTTGCCCAGAGAGGTGGTGGATGCCCCATCCCTGAAGACATCCCAGGCCAGGCTGGACGGGGCTCTGAGCAACCTGAGCTGGTGAAGATGTCCCTGCTCATGGCAGGGGTGGCACTGGGGTTGCCGGGAAGGTCCCTCAAACCCAAACCATCCTGTGATTCTATGATTCTGCATTGCTGTCCCTACCAGATCGAATCCAGGTGGGCAGACCCACCCTGCTCATGCATCCCATGCTGTTTCCGGCTGGGATTCACCGGGACTGCCTGGCAATTAGTGTCTCCCTGGGAGCAAATTAGTTCAAATAAACATTCCCAGCAGTGGTGGCACTGGGATGAGCCCCCGGGCCTGATCCAGCCGCCTTGAGCACTCCTGGTTGGTAAAAATGCTGCGTGTTCTCCTCAGTGGTTTTCTTTGTTCATGTTTAAATGGAACCAGGAGCTCTATACGATAAAAGGTCAACACTGGAAGGGGCTATGAAATATTTAGTGGCTGTGTCGTGCTAATCTAGTTAGTTTGCAGGCTCTGAAGCTCTGGACTGCTCAGGAAGATGGTGCAGGGGACGGAAAATGATGGGGAGGCCATGGAAGGACCTGGCAACGTCCCTACAAAGAGCCTGGGCTTCCTGAAACCCATCTCAGGTCCTCCCTTGGCTGGGATGGCAGGCCTGGACCAGTCATAGAAGTCTTGTAAAGAGTCCCATGGAAAAGATGAGGGGCAATGGATACAAGGTGCTCCTGGGGAGAGTCTGATGGAACATAAGAGCGAAATTTTTCACAAGCAGCCATTGGAATAATCTCCCCAGGGAAGTGGTGGATTCCCCAGCACTGGGCACGTTTAAGATTCAGCTGGACAGGGTGCTGGACCAGCTTGTCTAGACCGTGCTCTTGCCAAGAAAGGTTTGACCAGATGATCCTTGTGGTCCCTTAAACTTGGGATTCTGTGATTCCATCCATGTGGAAGGATCCCCAGAGAAGTGGTGGATGCCCCATCCCTGGAGACATCCCAGGCCAGACTGGACGGGGCTCTGAGCAACCTGAGCTGGTGAAGATGTCCCTGCTCATGGCAGGGGTGGTACCGGGGGAGCTGGGAAGGTCCTTTGCAACCCAAAGCCTCTGTGATGCTGTAAGTGATGTACCGTTTGGGTTATTAGCATTTTTAAACACGTGTTCATGATCCCAAAGTCGCTGGGGATTTGTTCTCTGGAGTAGACGTGCATCGCTTGCTCAACATCGCTTCCAAAGTCTGGGAGGAAAGTACCGAATATCTCATGCATGACTCAATGGCCGATCTGCTTTGAGGATCAGTTTGGAGCCTCTCGAGTCCCTTCCAGCTCCTTTGCCCCTGGTTTCGGATGATCATGCAAAGATTTCTTCCTGGGGGTGGGCAGCCCCATGGGGTTGTGTTTGCAGAAACACCTTCTCATACCTGGAATATCAATGGGGTAAAACCCATCCCTGACTCAGCTAGGCAGCTCCTGTGGCTAAAAACCCCATCCCAGCATGAGCTACAGAGCTCTCTTCCCTAACAAGGCTACAGCCATAAAAAGACCCACTTTAACACTATTTTTTTTCTTTTTTTTTGGTTTATTTAAAATTACAGACAGGCCGCATCGAACCCAACTACCCCAAAGTCTGCGGTCACCAGGGCAACGTGCTGGACATTAAGTGGAATCCCTTCATTGAGAACATCATCGCATCATGCTCCGAAGACACCTCGGTGAGCTGGGATGCTTGGAACTGTCACCTCTCAGGGGGACAAGCAACTCTGTGCACCCCCTGCCTTTAATTTCTGCACCTGGAGATGGGGAAAGGGGCTGCCATGGGTGGGAAATGCCTCAGGAACAGAGAGGGGGTAAGAGACTGATGCAGAACAGTAGGAAAATTGTGCCAATTCTTGTCTCCTGTGTCATCAGTGCAGGGGCTGCAGTTGGTGCCCAGCTCCTCTGCTGTCCCCAGTGTCACTTATTGTCACAGTGCTACTCTTTCTGTGTCCCCTGCTGCAGATAAGCCATACAGCTGTGCACAATGAGGTCTTTTTTTTGGCTTTTCAAGCCCAACAGCAATGCTGTTATTAATCCTTGTTGCCATCAGGGGCTGCAACTGCTCTCATGGCTTGATCCACCAAGTGACATGAGCCAAAGGCAACTTTGCAGGCAGGGGGATAATGAATCAGGTCATCTTTATGTAGCTGTTATTTGCATCCTCCTCCTTTTTATTTTCTGGACAGAAGTCCATCCCAAAGGCTGCATCATAAAGCAAAAAAAAAAGCCTTTGCACCCATTCTGCATGGCAGAAACTGAGACTTGGGGTGATCCAATTTTTAACCAATTACTACAAATCTGCCTCGCCTGATCCTTAGCGTTTCACTGTGTTATCACCTAATGACTCATCCTCTCCTTCAGTATACTGGCATTTTTTTATTAGCTGAAAGCTTGTCAAGGAAGATATTGAGTGGGGGGAAAAAAATTCAGATCATGGCCATGAATCATGCTGAGCTGTCTCCTGCTTTAAATTATAACCTTTTATATGCAGTCGCCAGGGAATAGAGATGCTGGGAGAGAGGGAGGGAGGGGGAAGGCTTTGTGAGCCATCGTTAAACCTGGGAAATTAAATTAATTGCCCCTGAGGCTGTCAGGTGCGGGGGTTCGCTATCAAACCCGGATCCATCTGTATCTGTCTGTCCCCACACAAATAACGGTGTCTGTCCTCCCTGATGCCCTTGGGGCACTGGAACCATTAATTCATTAGTGTCCTCACAGGACAATTAGCGGCAGGGCTGACCCTCAAATTGCCCGTCCTGCTGCACTGCTGTGAGAGGTTGAAATGTTGAGATGGATTTTTGGGAAGGAGCTCTTACAGGACAGGACAAACCATGCGGGAGGATTAAAAGGGGAATTACCTGATCACCATGGGTGTTTCAGGCTCAGGCGCAGTGAGCCGATGTGGAAGCAGAGCTGGAGGGGGGATATTGCAGCATAGTTGTTTGTTTGCAGGATCCATCTCTTAGTGGACAGGTGTGTTTCAGGGGCAAATTTATCAAGAAGGTTTCTTAGGATGGGTTGGGAGAGGAAGGCTCTGGTTTCACAGGCTGCTCTCCCTGGTGTCATGGGAGGAGGGTGGGAAGAGGCACTTCTGGGGATGTTCCTGTTTTTTAAATCGTAATTTTTCAAAAGCATCGTTTCCATCCCAGGATGGACCAAGAATATGAAACCCAATGCTTGTGTTTTGGAGCAGCTCCAGCTCTGCCTGTACTGGCACCAAAATGGCATCAGGGCTGCAACCAGTTCCAACACATCAAATTTCAGGTCATAGTGACCGCGGTAATGGGGAAACCTGCCTAAAATAGCCTGCCCTGGCACTCACCTCCTGCTTTTGCAAGACACAAGGAATGATGTAACTGCGTTTATAGCAGACCGCAGAGGTGATGCCATGCTGCAGAGCCCCAGCGATGCTTCACCATGGATGCAGGACACATTTAATAACCATCCTTTAGTTAGTGTTAGAATCACAGAAGGGTTTGGGTTGAAGGGACCTTCCCAGCTCCCCCAGTGCCACCGCTGCCATGAGCAGGGACATCTTCACCAGCTCAGGTTGCTCAGAGCCCCGTCCAGCCTGGCCTGGGATGTCTCCAGGGATGGGGCATCCACCACCTCTCTGGCCAATCTGGGCCAGGCTCTCACCACCCTCAGAGACAGCAATTTCTTCCTCATGCCTGGCATGAATCTCCCTCCTTTAGTTTAAAACTCTCACCCCTTGTCCTATCACAACAGACCCAGCTGAAAAGTCTGTCCCCATCTTTCTTGTGGGCTCCCTGAAGGTGAGGTGGCTCCTGTTTGAGCATCCCCTGCCGATGCATGGAGCTGAGCACATAAAGGCTTCCCTGTGTCCCCCAGTGTGACAGGGCACCCCCTGAGCAGTGGGTACCACTCTGGGGTGCAGAGGTGGCCCAGAGCCCTCAGGGATGCGGATCTGGGGATTTGCTAACAGTTGTTTCATAACCCACCCTTTCATAACCGCTTCCTTCAGCATCTGGCAATCAGGTTTGTGTTGCTTGTTCCTCATCTTGTACCTTGTTTGAAAACCGCTGATGCTCTCAGAATCGTCCCTCCGAGCCAAACCAGTCTCTTAACCATGTCTCTCTCATAAGGCTGTTTCCTCTGCATACTGTGCAACCCGCAGAGCAGCGTCTCCCACCTCTAAATGTGCAGGTTCAGGCAGAAAACACACTGCTCCACCCATGCATTTCTATGCAGATTTTTCACTGCAATGTTGCAAATTAATTTTTACCCTCTGGGGAGCCGTGGGGCTGGCAGGACCCTCGATCTCACTGCTGGGATGGGTGCAGACTGAGTGGGTTAGATAAATGTGACCTGTCACCTTGGCTTCATCTGCCATATCAGGATGCAGGATGATGCTGCTGGCACTGGGGGACTGCAGGGATTCGGCAGCTCAGAGCCCCCGGGCAGGTGACGGGTCCTTCCGGGGCTCCCAAACCCATCCCCACACCATCCCCATCCTGCAGGTTCGGATCTGGGAGATCCCCGAGGGTGGTCTGAAGAGGAACATGACGGAGGCGGTGCTGGAGCTGTACGGGCACAGCCGACGTGTCGGCCTCGTTGAGTGGCATCCCACCACCAACAACATCCTCTTCAGCGCCGGCTACGACTATAAGGTGAGTCCTGCCCATCCTGCTCCTTGTGCTTGGCCTTGCAAAGGCTTTTGTTGCTTGTGGCATGGGTGGGAGTCAACCAGGGCAGGATCCTCCAGCCAGAATAAAACCATAGAATCATTTTGGTTGGAAAAGACCCTCAAGCTCATTGAGTCCAAACGTTCCCCCACCTCTGGCACTACCCCATGTTCCTGAGAACCTCATCTCTGCATCTGTTCAACCCTTCCAGGGATGGTGACTCCACCACTGCCCTGGGCAGCCTGTTCCAAAGCCCGACAGCCCTTTGGGGAAGAAATTGTTCCCAAGATCCAACCTCAGCCTCCCCTGGTGCAACTTGAGGCCATTTCTTCTGGTCCTGGCACTTGTTCCTTGGGAGCAGAGGCTGACCCCTCTGGCTCCAAGCTCCTTTCAGGCAGTTCAGAGATCAGAAGGTCTCCCCTCAGCTCCTGTTCTCCAGCTGAACCCCCAGGTCCCTCAGCCGCTCCCATCACACTTGTGCTGCAGCCCCTTCCCCAGCTCTGTTCCCTTCTCTCAACTCGCTCCAGCACCTCAAGGGCTTTCTTGGCGTGAGGGGCCCAAAACTGACACCAAGATTCGCGGTTTGGCCTCCCCAATGCCCAGGACAGGGGTTGGTCACTGATGTAGAGGCTCAGAAGGGATGAGGGGTCTCCAGGAGTGGAGACGCTGGGGCAGCCTTCCCACTTCCTGCAGGTCCTCATCTGGAACCTGGACATCGGGGAGCCGGTGAAGATGATCGATTGCCACACGGACGTCATCCTCTGCATGTCCTTCAACACGGACGGCAGCCTCCTGGCCACCACCTGCAAGGACAAGAAGCTGCGGGTGGTGGAGCCGCGTTCGGGCAGGGTCCTGCAGGTGCGGTGCTGGTGCTGGGGGGGTTAGAAATAACATCTTGGGGAGGAATCCTACTGAAAATGCGTAAAAACATTTGCAAGGTTCTGTACATACTTGTGATGGGATGCTTTGCATGTGTCCGTGTCTGCAAATAATTCTGTGCTGTGGGGAGGGGCTGGTTGTTTTAGTGAGCTGGAGATGATGGAAGGGGCTTGGCCTCATCCCAGCACAGAAACCGGAGGCTTTTATTCCTTTATTGATTAAGGATTTGTGGAAAATAGTAGAAATTAGGCTGGGAGGGTAGCAGAAATTTCCAGAAAGAGACACAGTTTGGAGGAGGACAGTGGTTTCTCAGCAAAGGTGCCACCTGATGTTCAGGGAGATGGGCATTTTTGTTTTGCTGAATTGTGGTCCCTCCCCCTGGCATGGAGCCGCTTGTCACCGGGAGAGGTGCTGGGGGCGGCAGGTGGGGGTTCAGCCACAGCTGGGTCTGGAGGCCGCGGATTGATGCTGGCAAACATGTTTGGGTCTGGCAGGAGGCGAGCTGCAAGAACCACCGCGTCAACCGTGTGGTGTTCCTGGGCAGCACAAAGCGGCTGCTGACGACAGGGGTGTCGCGCTGGAACACACGGCAGATCGCTCTCTGGGACCAGGTGGGTGCCAGGACCCCCACTCCACCCCCACCGGGACCCGTGCTCAGCACCAGCACATCCTGGTTAATGAAGTGTTTTGTTTTTTCCTGTTGGGCAGGAAGATCTGTCCATGCCCCTGATAGAGGAGGAGATTGACGGGCTCTCGGGTCTCCTCTTCCCATTCTACGATGCTGACACACACATGCTGTACCTGGCTGGCAAGGTAGGGGCTGCACATCACATCCTGTGGCTGTGGGGGCTGCAGCATCCCCAGGGGGGCAAAGGGGCCTCTCCCCAGCAAACAGCACAGGGAGGAGAGCTGGAGTGGGAGCAGGGCTGTGCTGATCCCTGAGCAAAGCGTTGGGCAGCTCTTTGGCCACAAAACGCTGGTTTGGAGAGGTGCCCACCGCTGGTGGGGGGGTGGGCAGCATCCTGCGGGGTGATACCCAGGGCTGCAGCATCCCCAGCCTGTATCTCCCCAGCATCTCCCAAGGACAGGGCACTGGGAGATGTGTTTGCCAAAGTAGTAAATCATCTTCCATATGCTTGTTCCAGGGTGACGGCAACATTCGTTACTATGAGATTGGCTCGGAAAAGCCCTACTTGAGTTACCTGATGGAGTTTCGCTCCCCAGCTCCGCAAAAAGGACTGGGTAAGGGTGGTTGTGCTGCTGAGCAGAATCCTAAATTACTCATCCGCGACAGCGCAGAACATGCAAAAGGTAGATGATGGAAGGTGCTTGATTAAATGCTCCAGTCAAATGGGTTTGGAGAATCAAGGCTGGGCTGCAGCGCTGGCAGGGCAGCGTTCCCAGTGCTGTGCTCTCCCTCCTGCCGTGATGCAGCCTGGCTGGGCACATGCTTGTGACACCCTTCCTGCTGTCACGCATCACACAGGGCTTTACGAGGGGCATCAGTCAGTGATTCCTGTGATTTGTCCTTGATAAAAGCTACTCACCCCTTTCCTGCGAACACCCCTGGTGTGGCCCAGGTCCATACCCCAGGGTAACAGCAGGGATTAATTTGGTAATGAGCTAGGTCTCCTGATGGAGAGCGAGGACATTTTGGGGTGCTCCATGCTGGGGATGTGGATGGGTCCCCGCTGGCCGACCAGGGTCACTGTCTGCGCCTCCTCCGCAGGGGTGATGCCGAAGCACGGGCTGGACGTGTCAGCCTGCGAGGTCTTTCGGTTCTACAAGCTCGTGACCCTCAAGGGGCTGATTGAACCCATCTCCATGATCGTACCCAGGAGGGTGAGTCCCTCACTGCACCCCGGGGCGCGGGGACAGGGTGTCCGAAGCGGGTCCAGTGTGATGGAGATGTGCTGACCTGTACTGACCAGTCCAACCGCTGGATCACTTCGCACCAGTCTTAGCCCTCCCAGTTGTCGCACTTCTCCATGAATGGGATTCCCAGGGGATTTTCACCCAGGGTTTAATGGGAGTGTTTTTAGGAAATGCATCTCTGCATCGCTCCCGGCCTTGACACACTTGGTTTGTGCAAAATCCGCTCGGTCCAGTGTGGTGGGCAGCAAGGGGCTCATCTCGCCTGAGGTTTGGGGGCTGTTTCTGGTAAAATACACCTCGGAACTGGAGCAGGGTTTGGCATTGGCCTTCCCATCTGTGCAGGAGCCAGCCCAGGGCTCTGCCACTGCTCAGCAGCCCCTGCCTGGGTTTCCAGATCTGCCTCCCGTGCCCTGCGCAGGCAGCGCTGGCGTTTCTCATTCAGTAATGGTGCAAACACTGATTTATTACTTCCCCAGATGCCCTGGGCAGCTGCATCTCTGCATGCCAAGGAGCGAGTGCAACCCTTTGCGGCACATCGCAACACGTAGTTAAAATCGTGTGTGGATTCACGGAGGCATTTGCTTTTCTTTCCTCATTGCTTTTAGTCAGAAACGTACCAGGAGGACATTTACCCCATGACGCCGGGCACAGAGCCGGCCCTGACACCCGATGAGTGGCTGAGTGGGGTGAACAGAGGTAAAGCCACCCGTATCATGCTGGGGGGGGACACAGAGCCCCCAAACTGGCTGGGCTGCCCCCTTGACCCCTTCTGTTCTGCCCCACACAGATCCCATCCTGATGTCACTGAAGGAGGGCTACAAGAAGACATCCAAAATCGTCTTTAAGGCACCGGTGAGGGAGAAGAAGAGCGTCGTGGTTAATGGCATAGACCTGCTGGAGAACGTGCCGCCCCGGACAGAGAACGAGGTACCAGGGACATGGGGATGGGAGGGGACATTCCCTGGTTTGGGGGATGTTTTGTGGGTGCAGCTTGGGACACTGCCACCCTGCAGGGCTCTGCCTGTCTTCCCAAAGTCACATACTTGGTGTTTCACAGGGGCTGCAAGCATCCCACTCTGCGTTAGCCACAGGGCATCTGAAAGGAGCAGCGTTAAGCTCCGAAATGTTATTTTTTTTATTAAAATCCTCATCCGGGAACAACATACAGAGGTGTTGGGGAAACATCAGTGCTTGGTCCTGGGAGGGATTTGTTTTGCTGGAGCTGAGTTTGCAGATTACGTGCACAGGGTATGCCCGAGATGGTGAAATGGTAAATCCGAGAGAGCGGGCAGAACAACAGATGAATTATAGAGTCACAGGGTGGTTTGGGTTGAAGGGATCTTCCCATCTCACCCAGTGCCACCCCTGCCATGAGCAGGGACATCTGTACCCAGCTCAAGGGGGTCCCTCCAGCTTCCTCTTTCCCTTCCAGCTCCTTCGGATGTTCTTCCGACAGCAGGATGAGATCCGGCGGCTGAAGGACGAGCTCTCGCAGAAAGACATACAAATCCGGCAGCTGCATCTGGAGTTGAAAAACCTGCGTAACAGCCCGAAGAATAATTAACTTCCAGGGACATTTTATAAATAAACTTTCTTTGTTTATACTCGCTCTTTAATTTTATTGTATCCACTTACACAGAATATGAGCCAGAAGCCAAGTGACCTGCCAAGAGCCCACTCGCTAACTGGAAACACGTCCTTCTCGTCTCGTCTAGTGCTAAAACCATGATAACCAACAGCTACTGCATGAGAGGCAGCTGGGGCATCCTCTGTGCACCCCAGCGATGGGCTTGGAGTAAGTAGCCAAGCCGGGTCCCCTCTGGCGGGACAACCCGGCACAGAGGAGCTGCGGCAGCTGCTCCCCGGGAAAGCGCCATGCTTCGTTGCTATTAATTTGTTTTTTTCCTATGCAAAAATGTGACAGTGGGCGCGGAACTGGGAAAGGGCTTAATTCACAAGAGCTGCCTGGGCAGCAGCTCAGGACCCTTCCCGTGGAGCTGCCGTGGCGTTGGCAGGAGCAGCCAGTGACCGTCCCGGGCACAGCCCGGGTGGAGATGCTCCACGTGTGTGTGTGTGTGCATCCCCACACACACCTACAGCCTGCTGTCAATAAAAAGAGGCTGGGGTTTCCCAACCAGAGAGGAATATTTGCTCCCTCCACCTCAGTGCAGAGGGACATGTCCTCCTGGTGCTGGGACACCCACGGGGAGGGGGATGATCCACCTGCTTGCCCCAGGGATGGACCTCACAGGCACTCGATGGGTTTGGTGTGTATGTACAATCATGTTGGGATTTTTTGTGGATTAGGCCTGTAGCACAGGGAACAACACCAAATACTGCTAGTTCACCTATATGTATATATATATTTTCACTAAATCGAGTTGCTGAACTGCCCGGCACTCCCTGTGCAACAGTTTCCCATCTCTGTTAATTTACCTTGTGCACCCACTGCTGCCCCCGCCTTTACCTTACATGTGCTGTCATTGCCTCTTATTTATGCTACCATGGAATAGTGATGAAATAAAATGTTTTCAAGATACCAAAACCTTGCCCAATCCTTTCTTTGCCGAAAGTGTGGAGGGGGGATGCTCACTAGAGGCACTTTGCAGCCAAAGATCAATCACAGGATGGTTTGTGTTGAAGGGACCTTCCCAGCTCCCCCAGTGCCACCCCTGCCATGAGCAGGGACATCTTCACCAGCTCAGGTTGCTCAGAGCCCCATCCAACCTGGTCTGGGATGTCTCCAGGGATGGGGCATCCACCACCTCTCTGGGCAACCTGGGACAGGCTCTCACCACCCTCAGAATAGAACATTTCTTCCTTGTATCTAGTCTAAATTCTCCCTTCTTTTAGTTTAAATCCATCACCCCTTGTCCTATTGCTACTAAAAAGTCTGTCCTTATTTTTCTTATAAACCCCCTACGCCAAATCCAGCCCCAGGTTTGTAGGTAAAATGTCACAGCTGGGCATGCACCAGGCAGAGGGCAGTCCCAGGGATGCCGAGATGGAAATAGAGCTTTAAGCTTTATTTCCTTCACTTTCTCGCCTTGAGGAATGTGTTATCCTTTAGTGTCAGGACTGGAGATTCCTTGTTTAATCCTGGCTCATAACTGGAGGGAGAAGCTGCTATTGAAGCGTGTCTGGGCTGCTCCGTGCACAGCAGCGACGTCTCGGTCCCGGTTGAGGTTATTTATGTCTTGTGGCCTTATCCAAAGCGGGTGTGTTGGGATTTACTGTGCTAAATTATCGCTTCTAAGGAAAGAGTCAATGTTTCTCCAAAGCCCCTCGAATCAGTGCGAAATGAGCCCAATTACAGCTGCGGGTGGTGATGATTAATGAGGCAATTAGCATATCTGCAAACATCAGCACAAACAGTGCCGCCTCTGCAGGTGATGGGGACATCCCGGGGTTCAGAGGTGACAGACACAGGACAGCTCTGGGTGGGGGGTTATTGTGCATTTATTTGCAAAGTGCTCACAGGGCACCCAAAATGTTTGGGATTCACCCCAAATGTCCATCCCGAGCCCTGGTTGTGAAGTTTCCAGGGCAAACCCTTTATCAGGTTCTCGCTGCTCCTCTTCTTGTCCCTTTCCTCCCCAAATTGCCTCCCTCAGTAACAGCTTCAGCTTTTCCCGACATTTCCTCCTGCACCATCTGGGCGCTATTTAAAGCAAAAAGGCTCATTTTAGGCCACTTGATACATTCAGTTTTAGCACTGAAGTCCCTCTGCTGTTGCACCCTCATGACTTGAGCGTGGAGCCGGGTAAATCCTCCATCACTGCTTTTAAGGAAAAAAAGCTTGAAAATTTCAGCCCCTTCCTTCTTCAAATGGGTGATATCTTTCCCCCTCTGTATTAACTCTGTCCCTCCGTGCTCATCCTTATCGCCCTGACCTACTTTCTGCCTCCCGGAGGTTTCGCTTTGTTTGAGGCTCGGCCTCCTCGTGCGCTTCCTCCCTGCAGGATGGTTGTTAGTTCTTTGTTTTCCAACATTTTGAAAAGATTTCTGGTGGTTAGCCCTGCCAGCCTCAATTTACGGATGAAGATATATATCTTCTACACATTCATAAAATAATTTCAGATCTTCTAAGAAAACCTATATATAAAATACTGAAATCTAAAATTAAGCAAATGCAGGAGAATCCACTAGGGGTTTATTTTAATCAAATGGGAGTTTCCCATCGATTTGCAGAGGACACTGCTTTTCCCTTCTGACACCCTTCAAATCCGGAGATGCTTTGCATTCACAGAACTTGGCCCCGCTCAGTTCAGCAGCTCCAGCTCAGGGACCCCGTCGGGAGCAAAGTATTACTAGACATTTTTACAGATTTAGTGCCTTTTTAGAAATTATGCACTGCTGCCTTTTAACCTAAAGAGAGATCCCCAGAACCCAAATTTTCAATCCCCTCCCGTGGCTTTTGATCACTGAAAAGGGGAATGTGATGACCGACGGCCACGCTTGGATGTACCTGCCTCTGCCAGATGTGGCCACTCCAGATGTTTCGCAGCATCTGCAAGGGCTCAGCAGGGAAACACCCATCATCTGCCCTGTTACCCAGCAGTGACTGGCTCTGAACAGGGCTGGAAAATCACAGGAAAATTAGCAATTGCAGGGATTTTTGGTGCAAGGAGCAGTGGTGTTCTCTCAGGGGCAGATGTCCACGGTGAAATGATGGGCAGGCACATCCTCTACTGCCGCCTCCCTTCTCCACGCATGTTTGGTGAGCACCGAGTGTAATGGAAAAATCAAAACTCCAAACAGAAAGCATTAAAAAGTCTTGCCAAAAATTATTTGCTGGGTTTTTATTGGCTGCAGGCAGACGGAGGGAAGCCAGAAGTGACAGCAACAAGCTGAAAGTCACACGGTGACATTATCTGGACTGAGCAAGCAGAGAGTGAGAACTGCCAAGTGGAACAGAACAGCAGGAAAAATCCACTCGGGGAAGCACCGGTCAGAGCTACTGGGAGATGCTTGGACAAGAAAACACCACTCCAGTTTTCCAGTTGAAAAGGGAGCGATAACTGGAGCTCCCAAACCACACACACACACAACCTGTGTTCCCCCCCACCCCGGTCAGCGTTAATCTCCCCACCATCTCCTTATCCAACGCACAAAGCGAATGAGCTGCTGAACATTTACACCCTCCCTGTGCGATGCCGCTGCCAGAGCCTCGCCGGGAAGACAGGCGAGGGCTGTCGCAAGCAAAACAGGGCGATGGCTTCACCCACCACCAAGGAACCATTCGTCAGCAAGGAGAAGAGTTTTTCAGCGGTTTGGAAGGCGGGAGAAATTATTTAGAAGAGCCAAGGAGGCAGGAAGGCAGGGAAAGCAGTGAGGGTGTCCTGGGCTCTGCAGGCACCAGGGGAGCATCGCGGTCCTTGTCTCCAACCCACCTGCCACCTCCCTCCAGCAGCATCTTCATCCCGTCCCAGGCTGCCCACTTCTCTCTACGGGAGCCAGGACATTTGTCATGGTCCGGAGGGGATTAGAAACAGTTATTTTCACATCAGGGTGAGCTTCATGCAGCTGGATCGCTAATTGAGTCTCGTTTTTTAAGCACTCTGCAGTACATTTGTTCTCTTCACATTGCGGATTGAAAGTCTTCAGCCATCTCGCTCCTAGGGCTGAATTTCTTGCCTGATAGGATAACTGGCATCATCAGAGATTTCTAAATTTCAGCACAGGGTGATTCACTCTTACTAAAACACGAGACATCTTTAAAGACAACTATAAGAGATTTGTGGTTGAAGCAGGCTTGTCCCGCAGATGATTTAACACCAACCTGGGCACTGCGGGGCAGGAGACCCCAACTGTCATTGCTCCAGGAATCCACATTTGGGAGGGATGCTCAGTTGTTCCAACCGGCAGCAAACCAGTGGATTTGCTGCTCCATATACCCAAATCTCAACTCTAAGTGATCTGGAATATGTATGTGGTCAAGCAAGTCACTGCCCTCACCTTGGGCACTAGGATGAAGGAACAGTTTTCCCTGTTTTTACAGAAATACCATTTAAACTAACAGGGGGGACCCACTGCAAAGTCCAGAGCGAACTTGCAATCATCTCCTCCTGCATAACTGGGTAACGTTGACTATCTGGACTTGCAAAGCATTCCTGCCCTTCACCAGAGTCTCTGCTTTAACCACAAACATGCAGCTACAAGAAAGCATTATCAAATCAGCCGAGGAGGAGCCGTCCCTGCGGGTGACAGCAATGCAAACACCCCGGCCATTATGTTATTGAGACTATAGGATCTGCAGTCCCCGTATGTTCAGCTTGGCACGTAAAAAATGTCACCGAAAGCATCTTGTTCCCGCCTTGCTCACTGACAGGCACAGCGCAACCCCCAGGAAAACAGGAGGGGGTTTGTTTGAGAAAAGGGGTCACAAACACGGCTGTGAAGCCCCAGCAGGACATTTGAGGTGGTATGAGCTTCCAAACAGGCTCAGGACAGCAAACCAAAATAAAGTTCCCCAAGAATAAACTCTTGGGATGTCTCTGAAACAGGAGCCAGGGTGGGGCTCTGCTTTGCCATTAAGCTTTCCCCCAGCACCCGACGTGTTCCAGGTAAAGCATAATCTCATGCAACACGTCAGGATGGTTGTACAAACAAGAATAGTTTGGGCATCTGGAAAACACCCTGGGCTGCTGCATTATCGGGGCTCTTCAAATCACCCTGTGCAGAAAGAGCAAAGTGACACCAAAACTTGGCATTTGCATGAGCTGAACTCTCCCATTTTTCATTTCTGACAGTATTTCTACTTGGGTTTCCCTGCTGAACTGTTACAAAATATCGGGGTTTGGTTTTTTTTCCAGGAGTTGATGAGTTGCTGAGTAGCTTTAGCCAGCACTTACGTACACACAGAGCACTTGGAAACAAAACAAGCCCTTGTTCCTCAGCATACCAAGACTACTCACATACTGTGAAATATGAAATAACTATGAAATTGTCCACACTGAGCAAACCTCAGTTTTGTTTTCAGGGGCAGGCAGAAGTCACTTGCTTTCCCCTCTCCCAGCACACAGAGCCAAAACCTCGTTCAAAATCTTTGTTTAAAATCCTGCGTCCCTCTTCACTCTCTCACATCTCCCAGATTCGTGCTTCAGAACGGAACAGGATGCTGCTTCACAGGGAGAGCAAACAAAGCTCTTACTGCTGCCATTTTCTTCAGAAAAACTTATTAATCTCAAAGTAAGCGTTGAAACAATTAATGCTACAAAGAGAAGTCACTGAAATGACACTGGGCCATTCACTTACACGGGGGGAGGAGTCGAAGGGCTTCTGAATGCTCCCGGGATTCAAAAAACTGCCTCGCAAGCCAACAAGTGACAAAGGTTCAACCAAATATTTGTCACCTCAGCATCATGGCATGAGCCTGGTGTTGCTGCATCCACTGCGCACCAAGGGGACGTTCGTCTGGGCACCCTTGTTTGTCACATGTCCGGGACCTGCTGAGGCTCATCGGGCAAAAAAGGTCAAGTCTGGCTGCTGCGATTCCTTCTAACAGCTCCAGGAAAAGGCTGCGTCTTTGGAAAACCTCCTGCGTAGCACAGAAACTTTTAGCAGACAGAATATGCTACTTCCTATGTCATTCACCTTTAATACGTGACTTGTTCACAAGAGAGGAAAACACGGAGATGTAACTGTGGGCTGGCAGTAAATCACAGTCTGAGGTGACCAAATCTTGATATACTGACCCCAAACTCCATGTACTGACCCCAAACTCACACACCTGAACCACAGCACTTCTCTCGGATGAAGGAAACCAAGAGTTGGTTCTTCTGGGCCTGGATAAACAGGGACAGGATAAAACAGCAGAAATGAACATGTTTAACTGCAGTAATTGTGCTGGTAACACAGGAAAAAGCCTCAACCTGAAAGAAAAATGGCATACCGTTATTTGCTTTAAAGCCACAACCTCTCCCTTGGTTTCACCCGACTGTGGCTAAGAGTAGTTTTTATGGAGCTAAACGCCATCATCAGGCTACTAAAAATACCAGGGAATTTACCAGACTAGCTTAGTAAATGGCTTTTTTTTAAAGGTATGTGATTCCTTCCCAGTGGCCCATTTTACTCAAATAAGCCACAGAAAAATTGTATAAAAAGATTTATTGAAATTCATCAATGACAAACAGACATAAAACTCAAAGTTTGGCTCTTCTGGGAAAAAAAAACAAAACAAAACAAAAACAAAAAACAAAAACCAAAACCTGTTGCAAATGTATTTATACAGATGAAATATTGACTAGGAAATACAAGTCACTTCTAAATCTATTTTAAAGAGGGATATGAAAGTAAAACTGTACATTCACTAGGTATTTTCAGTCATTTTACTGACTTCCACTAGGTAAGAAAATACAATTTTGTATTAGTATCTCGTGCTTGAGTGTATGAAAAGAAACCTCCTACCCTACATGCGGAACCGCCTCCTGTATTTAGGTTTGTAAAAATTTTCAAAGTATATAGCACAAGTGGAAGTAGTTTCTCATCACTTAAAATTGACTAGGTGTTATATATTACAGACCAAAATAGTACACACCTTATTTAAAAGGGTTGAAACATTTTTTTATTACAATTGTCAAATTCATTTCACTAGTAACTCAGGAATTAGGAACACTTTTTATATATATTTATATATATACTTAAATGCCTGCCATTTTCAGTGTATTGGCTATACCCTAGCTGAAAAAAAAAAAAATATAACCCCAAAACAGAAAGGAAAACACACAACACACGGGGCAGGAAAGGGAACGGGACTGCAAATTCACCCCACAAACCAGATCCAAAGGAACACCCCCAAAAAACCAACAAAAACATTTGGTCACTATTTACAAAGAGCGAAAGAAAAGGTACCTAGAAAAGCAGGGAAAGCGCTGGCTGAAAATGGCAGTCATTCACGGACAGGTCACCATGCCGCTCTCACCCTGTTGCTGTGGGGGGACATGTGGCCGAAATTTGCGGCATCCGCCAGAAAAACGCTCCCAATGGATTTAGTGACTGGTAGCGGTGGAAAAATCCCAACAGCCAACGCGATTCAGCCGCCTCAGAACAAAGTATGTGTGTTTGGGGTTTCATCCACTGATCTTGAAACTCTCTTTTTTTTTTTTAAAGATGTCTAACTATCCACTCCAATAATAAGAAACAAATTACCACTTGGTTTATACTTACTATTGCAGTTACAGGGACTAAGAGAGGGACAAAAAGAAAAAAAAAATCAAAATGAATAGGAGGAGGAGTGGCAGTAAAAATAGTATTTTATTCCCTTGCCCACCCAGTCTGCTTCTCCCTCTCGTTCCCACAGCAACATTACAATCAGAAAAAAAAAAAAAAAAAAAAAAAGAAAAAAGAAAAAAAAAAAGAAAAAAGGGTTGGGGGTGTGGGGAGGGGAAATACAGGGTAGAAACAGTCAAATCACAATAGGAAATTTTCAAAATAGGTTATTCAGTTTAGTCGTCTTCATCCCCTTCATCTTCAGGTTCTCGTTTTCTCTTCTGTCCCCGTTCTTCATCTAGAAAATAAAACACAACTTGAATTATATGACTGCTGAGAAGCTGAACAAGTTCGACAAGCTTCTGCTTTGGCAACTGGCTTGTTACCAAAGGAGCAGGAACACAAACACGAGCCTGCTTTTTACAAAACGATGTTTTAAAAAAAAATAAATTATTCTTATCTCTAGCAAAAAACAGATTACTGGCATACCGGGCTCATCTTCATCTTCATCGTCATCCACCTCACCATCGTTGTAGCCTTCTTCATCCTCCTGGATTAAGAAAGGAAGAATTTAAAAAGTCGGTTTCAGTGCAGGACCATTCACAATTTGGCAATATCCAACAGCATTTTACAACTGAGGGAAAGTCCTTGAAGCATCCTAAACAAAAACTGAACAAAGAGGCAGACACTTCCCACATGCTTATATAAATGCAGAGTTTTGCTGCAGTATAACTGGACTCTGGTCCAAGTTTTATTGCAGAAAATCAGAAGCGATTGTAGCAGCCACTTCTAGATTAAAGTCCTCAACGAGAAAACAGTTTTATACCTCACGTTGATACGTAACTGAATATTTTGTTACGATGTCCTGAGTTTAGTAAAGCTGGATGGCTGGTCAGTAGGAGACAGCACAAGTTCTGAGGGCAGAGTTAAAGCACAACCAGACATCCCCAGAGCCTGAGGAGCTGCTGGTGCCATTGAGAAGAGACTGATCAACCATTCAGGAGTTAAATATTGATATGTGGCTGGCTCAGCACACCCCATACCGAGCTGGACCGCACCACGGAGTTCAGCATCCTCAGGAACCACAATGTACATGGCCAAGGAAGAACCTCGTGAGAGCCCAGGGTCAGTAATTCACGTACCCCTCTCTCGTCTGTACCCCCAGCTCTTCTCGGGCCCCACAGACCTCTCTGCGGACGTTCCCGACAGTATTTTTGCCATGAGGCCAGTAAACAGGATGATTTCACGTCACTGGTCACTAGATGGCAGCTGGCTCATATGCAGGGATGCCTCAAAGCCTCCCCCACCTCAAAAACCAACCACACGCTCCAAGTATGCTCCAACTTTTGGTCCATTTCTTGCCCAACTGTTACCAGTTAGAGCATGTTCACAGCCATTATTAACTGCACAAATCTTTACCTCCTCTTCTCCACTCACATCCTCCTCTTCTCCTTCTTCCTCCTCCTCCTCATCTTCTTCATCTTCTACTACCTGAGCATCATCATCATACTCCTCTTCTATACAGACAAACAAGATTAACCACTCAGACATTGAAAGTTTACTGTTTTTTTCCAACATTTCCACCCAAGAAGTGACCTCCTATTGACAAAAGGAGTGAACCGAAAGCCTCATGTAAGGGCAGGACTGAATTAAAAGCAGCTCTGCAGCTGTCAGATGTGGTCTTGAGCCACTTTAGCCTGGTGACAGGGCTGTGCGGCAGCTGCACCCACACTCTGAGGCGCTCTGGGGCTGTGGGGACCCAGTAGTAAGTCACAACAGCCTCAGGAACGCTTTACATTCAGCTGCTCCACTTCCCACTACTAATATTCTATCATTCTCATACATGGTTTCGAACCCATGGGACACTCGCAGCTCTTCATCTGCAAGCGTCCATCTGCTCCCACCAGAACTTGGGCAGTAGAACTTTCCAATCCAGCTGTGCATGAGGAACCCTCCCCAGGGGACACCTCTCATCTTGACGCTGCCAGAGTAACACTCAAGGGTCACACAATCCATCTTGGTGTCTGCAATCTCATTTCAAGAGGAAAGACATTCAATGCAACTAACCCAAGCAACAAACCAGACTTTTTTTTCCCCCATGCTGCAGGACTGGTATTATGGAGCTTTTTTCATGCATTTGAACGCAGGCTCAGACTCGTGCTCTGAAGCTGTCCCTGCGGAAGCCGCGTGCCCTGCCAGGTCCTGCTGCGGCACTCACCTCTCACCAGCGCTCTGGGGAAAACTGCAAGTCCAGCTATTCTGCTTTTGCTGCGCAGTTGCGTTTGGAGAGTCCAGCAAATTCCCCAAACTCAGCCAGATCCTCGTCTAACGGGTACACTAATGCCAGGGAGGCAGAACAGCACCTACAGCACGGTGGGACCCACTGTGTATTCTCCTAACGTTAAAAAGTTGCTGCTTCGTTAGTGCCTGTCACAAAGCCGACCCAGAAAGGCTCCAACACACACTCTCCTCTCTGCCTGATACCAAGTGGTTCACTTTGTCCCCACAGAGCAGCTACAACCCCCTGCTAGTGCCTTAGCTTCCTAATTCCTTGACTCAGATACATTTTTGTATGCCCGATCTGGTTCTCCACCCGATCCTTCTCCACCAGGCTCTACAACTGCTCACCCTTCCCTGCTCATACGGTTCCTGGAAAACCACAGCGTGTCCTTTCTCATCCATTTCTCCCTCACATCCTCACCCCTGGGGTTTTCTGTTCCCTGAACTCTTTCAGTGTCCTTCTGCTTGTCTTACTGCTCCTCCTGGCACCTTTCTTCTACAGCCTTTCACTAGAGGTACAGCTGAGAAAGCAGCTCTTCCAGGCCCTGCCCATCTCCCTTCAGAGGACACCAAGGTCCTGCTGCACATCAGTGGGAAGAAGCTGCTGAGAACACCCTTCTCCTGCCAACACCCGAGCTGGAAGCAAAGCGTACCACGCAGCACATCAACCTTTCAACTAATGCATGCCAAGCTGCACAAATTCACGTACCATCTTCATCTTCCTCCTCGTCGTCTAAGCCCTCCACGTAGCCCTCGGCATCAGAGTCCGGTGCTTCTTTGTCGTCCCGGTCTTTCACTAGAGATAAGACTGAGAAAGTAGCTCTTTCAGGCCCTGCCTATCTCCTTTCCCCTCGTTCCTTCAGAGGACACTGAGGTACTTCTCCTTTACATCAGCCAGGAAGGAGCTGCTGAGAACACCCTTCTCCTGCCAACAAGTCAGAGCTGGAAGCAAAATGTACTAGGCAGCATATCAATCTCTTAACTTACGTACACTAAGTAGCACAATTCACATACCATCTTCATCCTCCTCCTCGTCATCTAAGCCCTCCACGTAGCCCTCGGCATCAGAGTCCGGTGCTTCTTTGTCATCCCGATCGTAGCCATCGAGGTATGTGAGTTGCGGGAGGAGTTTGAATACGTTTTCTCTATAATCGTTCAAGTTGGTTACCTCACAATTGAAAAGATCTAGACTCTTCAGGTTTTCTAACTTTTTCTGCAAAGAAAGAAAAGTCTCTGAAGTTCGGCATCACAATAATTCTCTATCGAGCAGAGAATGCAACAGCAGCCAGAGTTACTGTGCTCAAGTGCTTCCCATGACAAAAGAAAGGGTTGTTTTGGTCTCTGTCTACTAAACTGGCATGGAACAGAAATCCACAATGCTTGGCCACTGCTGTTTTGATGTCTGAGAGGGGAAAATCCTCTCTCTCACATTCAGCATCTCGTAAGTATAGGACTGAAGTCTGGAAAGAGGCAATGTGCAAAATTACACATGCTGCTAAGAATAAATAATAGTCCAGTCAGTTACCCCAAAAGCGTAAGGCAAGATATCAGAGCCAGCAGCCAGGTGTATTTAAAACTACTCCTTTCCTTGGAAAAAGAAACAGACTATTCTCTGGACACAAGAATTTTGCTAACAGATATTTCATAGAACTTTAATGATTGTACCTTAGTCTTCGGAAAAACAGAAAAAGGCTTAGAAATGCAACAGGAATTCAATTCCTGGTTTTAACATTTTTTTTGGTAGTCTGCATTGCCCACTGCACTTCAAAGGCACAAGCAGCTGAGGATTTGTATCAACACCTCCCTTCTGAAGTTCACCATGTAGAGCAACAGTGGCATCAAGAAAACAATGAGCCTGAAACCGGGAGCAGTTACAATCCTTTCTCTCAGCTGTTTGCTCTGTGAGTTTAACGGTTCTGCTCTTCCCTTCTGCTGCGGGAAAGGAGAGCTGAGATGGACCGGCTGAGAACTGTCCCCAGACATTTTAGCAGCAAGTATGTGGGAAATAAGCAGGAGCCAAACCTCTTCATTTTTTGAGCAAAGGGCACACAAAGCAAGAACTAGAAAACAGCATGACCAGAACTGCTTTTTGGAACTGCAACCTGACAAACGTGATCTCAGCAATAAGCAGCACAAGGAGGGCGAGTAGGCAATGGAGAGCAGCAGGAAGCAGTTGGGAGCTGGGTGAGGACATAGGGAAAAGATTCTTCACCCAGAGGGTGCTGGACACTGGAACAGACTCCCCTGGGAGGTGTCACAGCCCCAGGCCTGACAGCGTTCAAGAAGAGACTGGACAACGTCCTCAGACACATGGTGTGAACTGTGGGGGTTGTCCTGTGCAGGGACAGGAGTTGGACTCTGATCCTTGTGGGTCCCTTCCAGCTCAGGACATGCTATGATTTTAGGGAACAGAATTTTTAGATTTTCAGGGAAAAACACACTGAGCTCCAGCAGAGTGCCTGGGATCCAGCCCAGGCCACGGCGGAAGCCGCTAGAGGGAAGCAGCGCTCAGGCTGGTGGGACAGCCCCGGGCCAGGCTGAGCTCGCAGCAACCTGCCCGTGGAGATAAACTCCAGAAACGCCCCACTGTAAACTGCTTCGGGCCTTCCAAGCCTGAAATGCCTCCTCACAAAATGGGCTTTTGTTTCAGGAACTTACCAGAGGTTCTATTGTACCGAGATCTTTTATTTTGTTGCCGCTTAGATTTAGATGCGTGAGGTTCGGACACTTTTCTGCCAACACTTCCAGTCCTCCTGAGATTCTGTTGTCGCTTAGCTCGAGCTAAAAGGCACATAAACATCTTGAGGTTTTAGTGCAAACAAGTACCACAAAGCAGTTTGGCCAGCTAAATGACATTTTTATACAAACAGCTATTTCACACATGCAGTATAGTGCAAAGAGGGAGGGATATGGCATAGGACATTTTATTTACCTTCTTAAGTTTGTTTAACTTTGGTAAGTTTGCCACTGAGGTTAAGCCTACGTTGATTGTACTTAAGAATTCCAGCTCTTCAAACTCATCTGTGAGGCCTTCAATTTTGCCTTCGTACGACCTACAGTTGTCAAGAACAAGTTCTTTAACCTGGAAAGACAAGAAAGCAAGATGCGCATAAGACATTCTGTGTGGAAAACATAAAGATTTCACTTGCAAACAAAGGACGACACGGATCAGGCAAAAATGAAAGGGATTCCAGTAAAGTGGCAAGTATGCAAAAAGTTATTTTGAGCGTCTGACTCCTCCTTTTGCTGATGTGGTTAGCAGTGTCTCAGAAACACAGATATTTGGCTATGCCTCAACTGCCCACCTGTGTGTTGTTCTATGAACGATGTAGACAGCTCAAAAACATTAATCCTGGTTTAACTGATTTGTTTGTTATAAGTAGCATGGTAAATGTAAGCAATAATCAGACTGAAAAAAAAAAAACCAACAGGAAAACAATCTATTTATTTTTAAACTAACCTACAACTTTGACACTCCGTACAACTCGTGTGCTATTACAACGTATCGTCAGTTTTTAAAACAGCTTCTCTCTGCATGCAAAAATTATCAGAGTTTTTCAAGCGTGGAGAGATCACCACCTGCTCAGACACTCCTGAGACCTGCAGGAGGTTCTGGGGACCCTAAGCCAGGTCTTGGTGAGTGCTCAGCGCAGTCCTTATCTCACTGGCCCCTCTGCAGCAGGGAGGCTGCAAGGGAGAGGTGGAGATAATGTCCCCATGTCCCCGAGCAGCACAGGACCTGCAGGACAGCCAGAGCCGGGCGGCCCCACTGCTGTGTACGACTCACAGGCCGCACGGCTTTGTTGGGATTTATTTATTTTTTAACCAGAACACCGCTCTTTTTGCAGGTGCTATCTTCAACGGACACAAACCAACAGCGTTGATGCAAAAGAGATGCTAAACACACCCCATCCTGAATAAAACCACTCCTTTTCACCCTAACGCCAGGTCGGCCTTGCAGGATTCCAGTCCCTGAGCAGCCAACACGGTTTTGTGGGGCTCTGGGGAAACTGTCACCAAGGACTGTCACCCCAAGGGTGGGCCCACCCATTCAGGGAATATACAGACATTTTTCACATCAACAGAGAATTCCTAGAATTTATTTCTCTCCTATAAAATACCCAGGAAACCCATCGTTCCACATGCACCATAGTCCCCATCCTGTGCCTGAGGTTTTTTTGTAGGTTTGGAAAGCAGGGGGGGAGGGAGGGTGCTGCTTTACCCCAAGGATCAAACAAACCTGCAAGAGTGGTGTATGCAAGAACACGAAGCAACTCTTCCCTTCACACCAAGGACAGTTAATATGCAAATATTTCATTTTCTTAATTTTTTATTACTGTAATCCCGCAGCACAGAGAAGCAGCCTATGTAGCTTTATAGCTTCAAACAACATCCCTAGATTTCTAATTAAATCCCAGGCACTGAAGTCAATAGGGAAGTCGGCCCAAAGCAACATGAGAGCACAAGTGATTCATTGAGAGTAGGAGGATCAGTGTTAGACAGGAAATACATTTTCCAAGACTCTACAATTTTCCTAGAAGAATTATGATAGGGAATGACTACCCAAAAGTCTTCCAGAAGAATTTTACGTTGTTAGAAAAAACCAAAGATCCAAGTCCTGATCCCACATATGTCTATTCCACTGAGGGGAAACAAAACCCCCAAAATGAACTACAGAAAAAGATCCTCTTTGCTTTGAAATTTGGACAGCATGAAATCCATTTTAAATGCAAACATGCGTATCTTCTTACTGTAACAGTATTTAAGTATCACGAACCTCCAGTGAGATAAATTTGGGGACAAATACAGAGTTTCCTCAGTCATCTGCTTCACACACACACAGAGAACCCGCCAAAAAAAAAAAAAAAAAAAAAAAAATAAAGAAGCTCCACCCCAAAGCCAGAGCACAGAGCCTCCGCTCCCCGTTTGTCTCCTCGCCCAGCAGCACCAGAGGCCCCTGCCCGCCCCGTTATCACCCCGGCCAGGGAGCAGCACCCACCTACGGACACGTTTTGTGGGCAGGACGGCAAATGAGAGCCTGTGGTGGTGCATAGCTGGACAGCCCTGATGTCTTTCCTTGCCTTATCCTCTTCACAAAGGAAGTTTGCAAGAGCAGGCACGGGAAGATGAAGCGGCGAGGCAGGAGGGAAACGCTCACAGCTGCCAGCGTAGTTTAGGGTTGGGTTTAGCTCTGAGTTATGCAGGAGACCAAAGGCACAGAGCTAAGCTGCACCTAAACCCCACACTGAGAAAGAACCAGCATCTGCTCTCACCCTGGAGCTGGGACATCCAGCGCTGCATCCTCCCAAGGATGGAGGAGAGGCAAATGGGAAACCGGACAGAACCTTTCTGAGGGTGGAAAAGAGATTTGAGGGGGAGCTGGAAATAGTCACAGATGTAGAAAATAAAACAAAAAAATACAGTGGCACAAAAGCCAACTGTCTTCTACATTTAGTTTGCTCTTTTTAGCGCAAGACTGCTGCCTCCTCTCCACCTTTCAGAAAACTTCGACACAGAACTGCAATCCCCTCCTTTGCCGAGCCCGGTACCAAGATACCAGCTCTAATGGGAAGCTCTCACAGAATAAAACCAGTCAGGTTTGCAGGGGGTGGAATGCTTGGTGGAATCGAACGGCTCGTTTAGGAAGCGGCAGAGCAACAGGCTCCGAACACTCTGCAAGAACAACCGCAGCAGCGTCGTCTCAGTGATGTGGTCAGTGCTACAGTAACACACTGAGTTGCTTCTGAGAAAGCCTGACTCCACAACATAAAATTCAAGTCAGGATTAAGATGATTTTATGTTTGAAGAGATTTAAAAACCCTGTAGAAAACACACATATGCAAAAGGAGGATGAACTGGGCTCACAGGGCTTCTCCCAACTCTGCTGCCACGTGCATACTCGCTGCACCATACCCGATTCTCTCAAATACACTACAAGCAATAAAAACTACCATCACTAAGTACTAAAATTAGTCTCAGCTATTTGCCCGTAACCCCTCAGCCTGCAGTCCTGAGAACCCCGCTCTCACTTCCCATCTCCTCCCCAAAAACGTGCTGTCGTGCTTCAGCAGCCACACTGTCCTCCCGGGGAGGGCATTGCCCCCCAACCCCACTGGGGGATTCACAGGGCACTTTTCCAGGGTCTCTCCTCACCCCTCAGCCCTGTCCAGACCCGTTCCAGCCCCGAGGGGCTGTGATCACGTAGCCATGTCTGTACGCAGCTGGGGAGAAGAGGGAAGGTGATCGCAGTAAAGCTGCATTCCATCTAAACCAGCTCACTACCATGAACGTATGACAGGAGGGCTAAAAACCTACTCCTCGTTTGTTTTTTCAGATGTCTTTGTAATCTTAAAGGAAAATTTCAGCTCCTGAATCACTCTCCAAACATCTACTGAACCTCCCTGAGAAGGCACAGTAAGATACGGCTTTTACATTTCTTTCCTCAGATTCTGTCACCGAAACACAGAATAAACCTTTGCCAGATGGAAGCACCCCCAATGAACACGCTTTCTGAGTCTTGTCATGTATTAATACCTGAAGGAGAAAAGTGGGTCTCAGTCGGTCTGAACCCATTTAGTTGTATCGCACTGTGGTCTCCAGAATATCAGACACAGAGAGGAACCGCCAGAATTAGGGAGGATGATCGGTTTGGAAAGATAGGCTACGGGAATAAGTGTCCTCAGCTAATTTGTGTTTAGCTGCATCAAAGACAGGAAGATCCAACTTGCAGAAGTTTACAGGGTCAACATGTAAGCAAATCAAAGCACTAATTGGAGTAAGTGCTAGTACAAGGTAAGGACTAGCACAAGACGAACCACGAGCTGTATTTTTCTTCCCTCTCCCAAAAATACCACTCCACGGTGAGAAAGAGTGGAACAGCAACATGCCGTCAGTAACCAACCACCCCAGATAACACCGCAACCCTTACCCAGCAGCTGGGAAGGCACCCGCAGGTCAATGTCGAGCAGAAACCCTCAGGAGCCGCTGGCAAGGTTGGTTCCTATCGTGTACAACCACATCTCCGATAGCATTTACGGTAAGGGACCACCAGTGCTTGGCCGGGGATGTTACAGATCGTACAGCTCCAACAGCCCAGCTCAACGTCCTGCCCTGTCCCCAGGGCTCTCCTGTCCCTGTTCCCCACCCAGTGGGCACCATCCCCTTGAGCAGGTGCCCCTGGGTGTCCCCACACTCCTGCGCCAGCTGCATTCTGTGGCTTGCTGCTCTCAGCCCTTACTTTTCTGCAGCCACATACAAGCAAGTAGATTGCTGCTTCTCCAACAAACTCTCCAGCCCACACACTTCGGACCTGCTCTCCCTGCTCATCCCAGTTTCTATTTCTGATGGTCCCAGATGCTTTCAGCACATGACATCACATCTCTGTTAACTGTGCATGACAGCATCCCCCATACCTCCTCATGACATCACACTCTGCATTACTGCCTGCTTGATAACCAGGGCTGTTATCTGTTTCCTAGTACAGTCAATGCATTACGCTGTGCTCCCAAATGCATATATGGTATCCTTAAAATAGCCACGGGGTGCACTGTGGGACTCCAGTGAACTCTTGGATTAAGTACAGGCAACCACGTGTGAAGAGTCACTAGATTTCATGGGAGTCACCATAAGTGACATCTAGAAAGAAATTTTTTCTGTTGAGGGTGGCGAGAGCCTGTCCTAGGTCACCCAGAGAGGTGGTGGATGAACCATCTCTGGAGACATCCCAGGCCAGGCTGGACGGGGCTCTGAGCAACCTGAGCTGGTGAAGATGTCCCTGCTCATGGCAGGGGTGGCACTGGGGGAGCTGGGAAGGTCCCTTCCACCCAAACCATCCTGTGATTCTGTGACACCTGGGACTCACCGTGCAGGGTTCCAATCAGACCTTCCTCTGCCTCTCCATGAGGGCCCACACTCTCCAGTTATCAACACATCCACGATCAATAGAATACAATTATACAAAGATAACTACTAAGCTGCACACATTATCACCTTAACCTTTAATCTACATTTTTGTTGTAACATGTAAAAAGGCAAAGTCTCTTACTTCACAAAGACTACAGCCCTTGGGGAACGGAGACCCACGAACTTGGGATCGAGTTCCCGAACCCTGCTCTGTAATTGACAGCTTAACAAGGTGACAGAAGGACACAGCTGTGAACATCACTTTTAAAAGATAAAAGGCAAAATTTACAAGTACAAATACCATTCTGCTGGCTTTACAAGCAGGAACAGCAAAGGCTGTAACATCTCATTTTCAGCACAATGGACCAGATGCTTTTGAAGTGTATGTTGCATATGGTACCCCTAGGACAGGAACATCCCACTGTGTGGCATTTTCATGGAAAAAAGCAGGTAAAGACAAGGGTGTTAACTCTTGTCTTGCACTGCTTGCAACCAGGTGATCCAGGGGAGCACTGAGAGAAGTCCTTCATACCCCTGAACCCAATGGAAATTTCGTTTGGAGGAGGGCAGAGCTGTGGAAAGAAGGGAGGACAGAGCAACAGAAGCCTGTTGTGGTAAGTGGAAACAAGTCCGAATTCCTTTTGAAAGCAGAGACCGCTTGATTCTCTCCCAGATGCAGCAACATTTCTTTGAGACACCTGGGGTTGTGTCTTTGGGTTTTTTTTGGTCTCAAAAGCCTGCCGAGTCCATGCCAAGCCCTGCATTGCCCCACGGTACAGACTGATCGTTACTCTCAAGAGCTGGGTCCTTCTGTTCCTGGACTGGGTTCTAGATCTGTACTCCCAGATTTGGGGATCCTTGACCAGAAATGGATCTCCTTGGTTTTCTATTCCACTTCATTTGTGCAGCAAAGTTTAGGAGAAGCCAGCCCTCCACAGTCACGATGTTCCCATTTGTTGGCGAAGGTGTGGGTGTGAAAAGGCTCAAGATAATGCCCAAGCCTTGCAGCAGCCCATTGTTCAAGCCTAGCTCCACAGTGGTGGGAAGCATACGATGTTTTCCATGCTCAATTTTACAAGCTTCCCTCAAGGTACCACTGGAATGAGTGAAATGTTGCATAATTTCCATTTCAGATACTATCTGGAACAAGACCAGGCCAAAAAAACGCTTCAACAAGCAGTCTACTTAATTCCTTGAGCTAATGAAGCTGGTCTGAAGGCTCAAAGACACGATGCTACGTCTGCTCAAAGGTGGTCACCAAAATGTCACCAACTTGAAGAACCAATTTTTTTTTTTTTAATGAAGACAGTACCGCATGTCATTTGCCACCTGCGTTCAAGGCAGATCACAGAATAGAATCAGAGAATCATTTTGGTTGGAAAAGACCTTTAAGATCATTGAGTCCAACCACAAACCTAACACCAAGATCTTCAGTTTCGTTAGGGCCCCCCTAAAGGTCCCCTTCCACCAGTGCTCTGCAACCAGCCCCTCGGTCCCCAGGAATTCACAACTGCTGAAGAAAACAGCATCCACCACAGTCCAGTTCAACAGCAACCTGCTCCACTTTTACCTCTTTTGCCTATTTTATATTCATTCGACCAAGTTGGAACTCCAAATTCTTGCAACGAGGTCCTGTAAAACTACTGCTGGACCTCAGAATTCAGCTATGGTTTCTCCAAATGATGCAAACCTATCCAACTTTCATATTGGAATTCCTCTTCTGCATCTCTTTCTTGGAAACTCCCACCAATACTTTTGGATGCTCCAGCAGAGGGTTTTAGAAGTCCCAAACTGAGCATCTAGTATCACTTTATACAGTTTTGGCACCTCTCACATTTTTCCCCTACCAAGGCATATGGACATGCAAGGACCCTGATGCTGCGCTGAACTATAACGCTGTGGTTCTCACAGAGGTTTACTCCACGTTTGTAAGCTACATCCTACCAAGCGCTTGGTATTTAATTCAGTTCATCCAACTATCATGTGATGAAGAAATTCTGATTTACTCCAGACAAGGGTGCAACCAAGGAACTGCATGAAAACATTCGCTGAGGGACCAACTATCATGCAATGACAACATGGACATCTCTGTGGACACGTGTCACAGCTTGTTAAGTCACTGTCACCAAGTTCAAAGTGATACAGTAGAATAGCAGTTTAAAGCCACGTTTTCAACTCCCCTAAGCTGAGCTCTGTTTACAATAACTCCCACAAGGATGAGCACAATTAGTGTCCTTCGTTTTCCTGCATCACCCCTACCCCAGCAAAGGGACAACAGCAGGGGAGGATAAACAGAAAAATCTTCCTATTTTGTTTATTTGGTTGCTGTTGTGGGGATTTTTAAATCGAAGCTGCTCTGTATTCAGAGACAGCTTAAGGCTGCTCGCACAGCTCAGAAAAAACGTGGCTCAATAGCAACAAATTCATTTTAACCTTTAATATTTTACATAGCATAGCTATCAACCCTGAGAGCTACGCATATGGCTCCAACAAATTTTACATCCCTTTGCTCTGTTCTGAGAGAAACTAAAGGTCCAATACAGAAGCGGCAGAAGGGTGAAGAGTCTTGGCAATTCTGCCCCTTACACTCGTATCTAATTACAAGGCATCTCTAGTACTAAAAAACTTCCAGAAAGAATAATCTACCGTTTTCTTTCTCAAAAAGTAACAGCCCCCACCAAGGAAGCCCATGAGTCACATAAATACACTCTCACACGCTGACAAGGGTCAGTGTAGCCATATGCATAAGCAACACGCTAATTAACCAATCCAGAACACACCCCAGTGACATGGAAAGCTGTTTCATTCAAAAGCGTGTCGCTACTTTTCATTTCAGTTCCTACTGTGAGCAGCATAACTTTGTAAAAACTCCAAATGTTTCTGTACACAGATTGTTTCCAATACCTAAGTGGTTAAATTGCTTGACCTTTGCATTAAATGCAGTTTAATATTCACAATAATGTCGCTTGCTTCTCTCTTCTCTACAGATGGAAGCAGCGACCCGCAGAGTGCTCTGCCACTGTGGGGGACTGCACGCCAGGACTTTGCTCTATGCCTCAGTTTCTGTCTGAGAAACTGAGCACCTGACACCACATCCAAAGTGCTTTTCATTCACTGCCAGCTATTATTGAATAAAACAGAAGCAGAACAGAAGATTGCATTGCACCTTTAGTTTGAAAATTCTTCGGCAAGAAATTTTAAGTGTTTTTAAGCTGAACCATGCGGATTGTTCAGAAGCACATACTTTGATTTGCCCTCAGCAAAGGGTTGAGGTAGAGACCCATGTAAAAAAGAAACACTGCACTGAAATTAAGACTAAGCTTAAGAGCTGCATATTTAATACACAAAGCAGTCTCTGAAGATGCCAGCTGCTATAGAACACACTGGCAAATCACACTTGCAAAAGGTAAGCTTTTCCCAGCCTTTTTTATGGCTTTGAAGGGAAAGTGTTCAACAGACCAAGTCACTGGACAAGCGAGTGCTCTGATAGAGAGCACAACTTTTACACAGTGGTGTAAAGGCAAACCACCAAGGTTTTTTTTTTCCTCTGGAAATGTTTCAAAGGTTGTACTTACATACCCAAGGGCTTCAGGACTGATTTTAGCAACCTAGTCAGAAAACACAGACTACATATTTACTAGTGATTTTGTCTGAAGGAGAGAGCAAGAGAGGAAACAGAGAAAAATTATACACAGAACAAGTCTGGCAGTGTCACAGAAATAGTCGAGAAGTGCCCATCACTCCAAAGCACAACAAATCCATTGCTGCTCTGTCCCCACCTGAGAATTGGCCCTCGCTGCAGACACAGGGTTTGGTTCAGGGAGCTCAGCGCTTTGTCAGCCAACAGTGGGGTGCAAGGACAGGGACGTCCCTTCGTTTTGCCCTGCTCTCCCCAGCACAGCACTGGGACCCCAGAGGCGTCTGGGATCCTGGTCTGCAAACCGCAACCACTCCCATAACCCTCCCTTACTTTTAATGCAGTCCAAAAAGATTCAAGACATCACACTCAGGCATGTCTCATAGTTCTATTTTTTCATTTTCAGGCTTTTCCAACTTACCAATACCTCTACCTTTATGGCAGGAGGATGGGGGGAGTCATCCACAGAATATATGAAATGGGAAGAATCAGCCAACATCAGCCTTATGGGATGTAAACATCAAAGAAAACAGCCACGGATACTTTTGCCACCATTCAATGTACATTTAAAGAGGCATTGCTGATTTTTAAGTGCAGATAAAGACAAATCATTTAAAAAGCCCTAAATCCCTGCACATGATTAATAGTATCTTGAAACGCTCAGAGCTTTTGGTGCACATTTCCAACAGAACAGCGGAAAAGCAGATTCTATTTATTGATACACAACATACAAATCCTGCTGCAAGAATGCATTATAACAGCTATGCTTAACCCTGGAAGGTTTGCACTAAGAAGCTTTATTTTTTTTTTTCCTTGTTTCAACAACTTGTTTCATTTGGTGGGCAGGATAAGAACCCTTGTTTCTTCAGGAGATGTGTTTCTTGCTGGACTAAAACACGTCAACTAAACCCCAGCATTTTTGTTAAGTCAGTAGTGGGACACACACCTGAATCATACCGGAAAATTAGTAACTGTGACTGCACTTTATGTATTGTTGGTCAAAAGGGAATTCTCAAGAGGCGAGTGTTTAAAAAAAAGTACGGTTGGTACTTCCTGGCAGCACGACAGAGAAATGGGGAAATTAGGCAACCAGTTTTAAATCCATTTACTGGTGTTTTTCAATTCTACGTTCATTGCCCCTTAAATATGCTTAAAACTTGGTCCAGGTTAAGAGAATTTGCCAAATACTCCTCTGGTCAGACATGAAACGAGCCTAATTTCAGAGAGGACAGCTCTCACATCGCACTCCTTCTCCAGCCTGATTTCCATGGGCTGCCACCCCTCCCAGATGAGCATCCACGCAACAGGACCCTTGTTTTAGAGGCTTGCCTCTGGAAATGCAGAGCCACGAATGCCACCTGCCACACACACCTGGGGAGGCTGCAGAAAAGGCAGTGACACCCTGTGCACAGACACCCGCTGTCACTCACGATAACCTGTGCACACCGCAGTCTGTATGTGCTGATCTTGTGCCCCCCAACGACTACCGTACCCTCCTCTGCTGCAAACCGACAGCGCATCCCCATCCCATTCTGAGCTTGTTCAACCTGCAGAAAATAAATAACTATCCATCTGCACCCATGCACAAGATGAAAGTATTTTATTAAACGCAGGTCTTTAAGTGATGTGTATCACTTCAAATTATTTACTCTTATTGCAAGTATCACAACAAGGAACTAGCTAGGGGAGAAGAGCCTTTTTATTCATATTCTTTATTTGCAAGATGCTTTGTATAGATGCTTGCACTGAATCTCCCTTCAGTGTTAAAATCTACAGAAAAACAGACAGAAATCAGACTGCTGAGTAAGTTTTAAAGTGCAACATACAAGAACTCTAAGAAATACCTGGTGCTACAGTCAGTATTTTACCACTGTCCCAATTTTGAGTTGCTAAAGCACTAAATTCTCAGACTAAACGAACTAGCGTGCTAGCACTAAACCAGGGAAGATGAATTTTGTGTGTAATTTCAAAAACCTACCTGTGCGTCCCAGGGCTGAGAAGAGACTTAGCATGGAGCTTGTTTCACAGTCTTTGCATTTTACTAATGAGTTTACGATAGGAATTAAACAAGAACACCCACAAACGTGCCCAGGCAAGGTCAGTTCTTACACTGCTACCAGGTGATGGCTCTGGGGAAAACCCACATAAAATAATTGTACTTGGCCAATTTCAAGCATGAAGTTAACTATAATTGAAAACCATGTTGATAAGGTAAGCAAAGTGACAAAAGCTACAGCAAGTGTACTATCATAAGTGACCATTTAAAAAGAAGTTGAAAGATCTGGGGAGAAAGTGGATGCACAAGCTCCACTCTGGCTGTACAACACCAAAAAAAACCATAAAAAATTCAAGCACCAAAATCCCAGACCTCACACCAACACTGAATTATATAAAAATGGAGGGAGAATTAAAAAAAAAAAAACAACAAAACTAAAAGAGGCTGAGGAAGAAAAGGAAGAAACAGCTGCTATACAACCCACTTTAAGACATTTATATTATGTTTTATTAGCCAAGATGTAAATATGATTTAAGGGCTGGTATTAGCTTGCTCAGCTGCACAGCAGCACCATATTCTACACAAGAACTGTATTGGCCAGATCGAACTACAAGATATCAATATAGGCACAGAAAGAACCACAACACCTTATCAACATCCTCTTATCTTTGATTCACAAAAAGTTTTGATCCCGCACACTCTGATATCAGGATGTATTAAACAGAAGACATACCACAAGACTTATGCACATTTGGGTAGAAGCTTCAAAGCAATTATATTCACTTTTATTTTTACCAAGATTTATTTATATTGCACTTGAAAGTTTGGAAATAATGATTCCCCACAGAAGGGGAAATACTACTGTAAGAGACTAACGAAAACAATTTACAGAACCATCCTGTTCATACCCAAACACTTACTAAAATCCATAAATAAAGGACACTGGCATCGGAATAACTTCTAAACTCCAGTTCCAAGTATTTTAGCCAAAGCACTAGCAGGATTTAGCCGAACTTTATTTTAATAGGTATTTTAGAGCAACAGACTTCAAATCGTATGCTGAATTCTCCACCACGCAAATGTCCATGCACACATCTGTAGTCAACGGTTTTAAAAAGTGGAGTCTAAACCAAACACCATTCCCCAATGGCATCTCTCTCCCATTTCATATGAAATCAGGAAGATTTGGCTTTACAGCTAAGGGGTCACATCTGCTACCTTGGCAGGACTGACACACAGAACCCATCGACACCGTTAAAGGCTACCAGGTAAAAAGTGACAGATTAAATAAGCCTTATTTACAACTAAACTGTATATTTCTGAGTTGCAATGAACTCCCACTGGATCAGAGGTTTCTCAACTTTGGCATAAGCCAGAACTGAGCAAAACCTGATCAAAATCCAAGCGTGGCGGAAAAAAAGTCCAGTTTAACAACTAACATACTGCGGATCAAGTCTTTGAATGGCAGGTCTCTTTAAAACGGTGAATAAGCCTCCAGTAGAAGGAGTTATGGATTAATCAGCCGAAACTAAGGGGAAAAAAAAAAAAAAAAAAAAAAAGAAAAAAAGGAGGCCCAAAAGTTGAGACCTACGTTCGGCAGGGCCCTGCCCAGAGGGAAGGCGCGTTCCCCGGCCCCGCTCCCGCCCGGGCGGGGCTGCAGGTGCGGCGGCGCTGCTGGCCCGGTGGGGCCCGCTCCCCGCGGCAGGCCGGGGCGCGAAGGCGGCCTGTGCCCCAATCCCCCCGCGAGATAAAAATAATAAAAATAAAGGGGGTGGGGGAGCGGCGGCTTTTTACCCTCCTGGCTCGTCCCGCTGTGGTCGTCACGAGCCTCCTCCCGCCCCGCGCTCGGCGACGGCGGCGACAAAATGGCAGCCCCGGCGGCTGGCAGTCATGTCGGAGAGGGCGCCCCTCTGCCCGGCCCCGCCGCCGCAGTCGCAGCGCCGGCAGGAACAGCCCCTCCGCCAACGCCTCATGTCGCACTTCCACACACCGCTGCTACCCCCGACCTGCCAGACCGGGAACCGCCGGCGGTGGGGCGAGCCGGGCCGGGGGGTCTCCCCCTCCTCCACGGCGCGGCGGGCAGGGCCGCCGCCCGCGCCCGCTCGTTCCCTCCGCCGCAGCTGAGGAGGAGGAGGAGGAGTGGAAGAAGCGGGGAGGGGGGGAGGAAGAAAAAAAACATGGCGCCGCGTCCTACTTGTGGTGTGGCGCTGGCAACGCGGGGCCGGGAGCGGCTCGGCGGGGCGGGGGGGCGCTCGCCGACCGGCCCCGCTCGCCTCATTGTGCCCCCCGCGCCCGAACAATGAGCTCCCGCGGGCCGCGCAGCGCCGGGTCGGGCCCCACCGCCCGCCGGGGACGGCGGCGTGTGCCGCGGCGGTGGCGGGAGCCCTCCTCCTTCCCCCCCATCCTTCTCCTCCTCCTCGCCCAGGAGTTTTTAAACTTTAAAGAGCAGGTTCCATCGACCTGCCCCGCCTTTGTCCCTCGGACACCGCGCTCGGCCACCGAAAAGCTGCGGGGCCGCGTCCCGCCGCTTCGCCTCCGCCCTCTCCCCAGCGCCCCCCGGAGAGGTACGTTCCCCCTTCCTCCCCTTGCGCGGCGGGGCCGGGGCACACCTCGCCCTGCCCGGCCATTATGCAAGGGCCTGGCGGGGCGGGGAGGGGAGGAGGGGGCTTCCCCGCGCTGCCTTCTGCCTCCCAGCGCCCCGAGTTCGCGCCCCGCCTGGCTCCGGGCACCCCCCGCCACCGACTCATTTGGGGTGGCTTTTTTTTTTCCCTTCCCCTTTCCCCCCCTCCCCGCTTTTTTTTTTTTTTTTTGTCCTGACAAAGTTTTTCTCTCTCTCGTTTATTCTGCGAGACGCGGAACAACAACCTGAAGTCCGGCCCCGGGGAAAGGCGCGGGGAGGGGGGGTGGGGGGACAGAAAAACACGCACACGCACACATCCAGCCTTTTTGTGCGTGTGTGGGGATGGAGGGGGTGGAGAGTGCGTTTTATTTCTTGCAATATTTTTTTTATTCAACGCTCGCGCTACCGGCGGCGATACCCGATCGCCAAAAACGCTAAGCATTGGTTTAAAATTCTTTTCTTTTATCTTCTCAGCATCTGGAGAGAGGGAGAGAGAGAGAAAGGGCGCGTTCATGAGGACTACAAAGTTACAAATATGGCTCCCCAGTCTCTCTTGCCTGATCACTGCAAAGAAATGAAGACGCACTTTAAACTAAACCATTCTCAACTCACTCGCAGTCCCTGTCTGCCTCTCCCTGCCCAGCACCCAGTACAAATATTTGCCAACTAAACACGCCGAGAGAGGAGCAGCAACTTATTTTTTTTTATTTAATGCACGGCGAGCACCCTCCAAGGCATCGCACACCGGCAGAGTCAGGAGCAGCCTCTAGTTTCCCCCTAGACCACAACGCGTGCGCCTCCGGGCACCCCCAAATCGGGGGGCCCCGCCGCACACACACACACACAGGTAGGCACCTCAAGGGCAGCAGCAGCGGCCCCGTCGCCCCCCCCTCACCGCCGCTGCCCCCTCCCCGTGCGCCGCGGGGTTGGGATGCACCCCTCTCCCCCCACCAAAAAAAAAAAATGTGGGATGGATTTTTATTATCGTTATTATTATTAATTTTTTTTTTTGCATTGCTTACATCTGAGGGCGTCCTGTTCCGCAGCTCTAAGTGGATCCTTTTCTTCATGTCCATGTCCGTGGCTGGCGGGAGTCGCTCGCTGTCCCCGGCTCCGCTCGTGCAGTGACACCGATGTGGACCCCCCCAAAGCCAGCGCGGTCAGGGACTTTGAGGGCTCAACCAGCTCCGCTCGGAATCCCGAGCCCCAGCACCGCGGCGAACACTAACCTGATAACTGCGGAGGCGGGCGCTCCCGGGGGCTCCGGCCTGATTGACGTCCGTCCCGACCAACCGCGACGCCGCAACGCGAGGCCGGAGCCAATGGGGCGGGCAAGGGGAGGTGGAAGCCAATGGGGGAGCGGCGAAGCCGGCCAGGGGGACAGCCCGGCTGGGAGCGGAGGATCATTCCGTGCTGGTGGCTGATGGGGAAGGAGCGGCTGCTCAGCCGTGGGGATGGAGCGCGCCCTGATTCCCCCCCGCGCCGCTCCGCTTCCCCCGCCTGCCGGATCCTGGGGGAGGCGCCGAGGCGCGGGGCGGGGAGCGGCGCTTAGAGCCGGAGCCGCCCGGGCAGGGGCGAGCGGCCAGGAGGGAGGGAAAGGTGCGGAGCGGGGCGGCTGAGGGGCGGCGGAGCGCGAGGAATGGCGCGCGGGCCGGCGGTGGCGGGGGGCGGGGAGAGCGCGAGGCGGGCGGGCGGACCGGCGCGCGGGGGTGGGGCGCCGATCTCCTCAGCGCGGCCCTGGCCGGGAGGGGAGGGGAGGGGAGGGGACGGGAGGCGAAGCGGAGCCGCTCTGACCTTTCGGGAGCCCCGCCGGGCCCTGCCCGCGCTCCGCGGGGTCGCCCTGACGGGAGAGCGCGCAGGGTGTCGGTGCCGCTTGTGCCGGACGGAGAGCGGTCGGTCAGCGCTGGGCGGCGGCGCTCGGGGCCCGCCCGTGGGTGAAGGGGCCGCTGAGGGCTCCGGGCAGGGAGAGAGAGGACAGAGATCCCGGGCCGGTGGATTCCCTCCCTGGAAAGCTGCTCTGGATGGGGTGTCCCTAGCAGCCGGGCAGTCTCTGGGTAGCCTTTGCTGTTGTTAGTGTCCAGTTGTTGGATGAAGCGGTGGGGCAGGGTCTGTGTTGCCAATGGGAGGTATGTTCTCCTCTGTCCTCTGCCAGGCAGGCTTCTGAAACGAGGTGCCAAATATGTCCTGGCAGGGCTTGCCATCTGCATCAGGTATTGGATCCTCCGGTGGTGACAAACCTCCGTACTTGTCTCCGTGTGCTTGTGACTGCTTTTATCAAGTATCGAGACTGTTTTCATTGGGTTTCAGTGATAGGTAAAATGTGCCTCATTTGCTTAATGAGATACTGGCTTGTCCGTTTGTGCAGTCACTGGAGTTGGGGTGGACTTGTTAACCTTGCCTGCACCTCAAATTAGAAAAGGCAGGGCTGTAAAAACCCTGAAGAGTTGTTTGAAACATTTCTTATTCAGTATCAACAAAAAGGCGAGAATTGCTGGAAAACTGTCTTGTCTAAATATTTTGCAGTGCAGGATGGAGATACTTCTTTTACCTGCGACATTTGTGGATAAACTCTAACGAATGTAGTTGACAACTAAACACAAGCTCTGTTGAGAGTGTGTGAGCTGGGAGAAGGGCCGTGCTGGATCCAGCCTCAGGTAAAAAGTGTAATTTACGGTACGATATCGCTTACGTTCTTCAATAGGTTAATATTTTTGAGATGGTTTAGGTGTCATGGTTGAGCTGTTGGAGTCGCTGGGTTTCGGTTCTGTCTGTGGCATGGACAAGTAATTTTATTTTTTTGTTGCATGGCACTGGTTTCAACATAATAGGAGTTACTGCAGTAGTTTTAAAATATAAACTTTACAGATCATTTAGGACTTCCGGATTAGGGTGAATTTTATTTTAGCTCTGTTTTAAATTCTCCTTCACAGGTGTGAACAAAGGTGGCCCCTGGTCTGAGGCTTCACAAAGGAAAGTTTGGTCTGGAATTTGTTTTCATGGCACGGGTGAAGACCTTTGGAAAAGAACTTTTACCACGGAAACAAAGTGTCTATAAGTATTAACTAAACCAACATAATATTAGAAAAAAGTTTCAGAGGATACAGAGATAGTTTTTCCTTTATTTTCTCAGACGAATTAATGTGTTGTGTGTTCTCATTGCATAAAGTTGTGTAGAATACCCTCTCCAAACTATTGGGTCAAACTTAATCAAAGTTCCAAGCCAAAATGAAATGTTTAAAAATGTTGGTTTCCACTCTGTCCTATTCATGTTCATGCTTCTTGTATTGCAAGGGTTTGAGAAGTCTTGAGACCTGCCCAGAGGACTAAAAAGGAGTGGAAGTGTTCCACAGGCCACGTATCTCTGTGTCCTATCACAACCGTAAATAAATGTTAAATAACATCTTTACAGAGTACAGGTTTTCTTAAACAGCGATAAAGAAATGACCAATACTTTCAGGATACAAAATCAGCTTTAAAGATGGATATGATTATGCCACTTAAACGAAGGATCTGGTTTTGTTGTCTTTGTAGTAGAGGAAGAAGCTGTTACATTTTGATGAAGTAATCCTAAGTCTCAGTTGAGGAATTTTTATGATGTGTTTCTATGAATAAAGCTGTCAACTATCTGCTCTAGATGTCATTGTTTAGAAATGCTGTGTACTGACAGTATATGGAATCCTGTCTTGCTAGAGTCCTTAACAGAGCAGAACAGCAAAACTGGTCTGAGCTCTGCTTACAGTGATGGGAAACTGCTCTGGAAGATCCCTGGTCGGTCTCCCAGATCAAAGAAGAGATCAAAATATTCTCTGTTCTTATCTATGTGTTCTGGTTTTTAAAGCCCAAGTACAAAGTAGTTCATATTGTAATTCCTGTGATTGCTACAGTTAATGTGTGATTTTTGTACATGGTTCACATACTTGTCCAATTTCTTCATTGGTCAAAGTAATCTGTTGTTAATTGTATGAAAAGGAAATAATAAATACAGGTTTGTGTGTTGAAGCTGATCTAAACACCCACTATAGAAACTCTTCAGCTGTTGCTGAGCCTGAGTTTGGTTTTCATGCACTTCTAGATTATTATCTTTCAGGTTTTTTTTTGATCTAACCTTAAAACCTATTTACTGTAATTGCTGTTTGGTCAATTATGTTATTTCATTGTGTTTATATTTTGTTAAGGGTGGTTCTCCATGTTTCTCTCTCTCCTTTTTTTTTTTCTTTGCAAATACTGCGGCCTTACATTAACACAAGTTTCTAGTGAAGGGCTCCCATACATTAAGCATATGGATCATGTATGAGATCCTACCGTGTTCTACGTCTGTAAAATGTCTGGGTAGCTGAGCATTTGCTAAAATGAGCTGCCGATTGTGTTTTGTGGCTTATAATACGCCTTTGTAAATGTGCTGGGATCTTGTTTGTCCCTGCTGCATCTAGACAATGCATTCCTTCATGTTTTCTGTAACATCTTCTGCAGTAATTTCTCTGCATGTAGATATGGTAACTGGAAGGAGAAAATTCTGTTCTTAAATTGTTCCTCTTCCCTCCCTTAACTTTCGCACCCCCCCAGTGTAGCTAGAGTGTTGGTCATTAGTGGGGAATTTAGAACAGCATTGGTTGCTGGTATCCAGGAATTCTGTGGGAAAAGGACAAAAATGAACATTGGGAAACTATACAGATTTTCTGTCAACATGAACTTACAGTGTGAAGCTCTTAAAAACAACAGGGGAATGCTTCAGGAAGAATTAAAAAAAAAAAAAAAAGAAGATCTCAAGATGTTGTATGAATAAACTCTGGAGCTTACGACTGTTGTGAGAGGCTTGGATGTTGGTGCTGTTTTTTCTGCCTGTTGTTCAATTTAAATCTCTCCCAGAAGTGGTTGGCAAGGTGTAAACTGGTCAAGTCTAAACCCACCAGGGTTCTTGTCTGCTGCTATTTTCTCATTTTTTAAATGTAATCAGCCCTTTGAGAGAGTTGGGCAAGTTCAAAAAAAGTATGGTTTTCAGTGCTTCCTTCTGGGAGTGGTGTATAATTGCTCTGGCTTATGAGTGATTCCCATTGGTTTCTGCATTAATTGCTTGCAAATAATTTACATTTGTGTCACAATATTCTGTTTTCTAGCAGTGTTTCAAGTAAGAGATTGATACTCAACTGGGAAGCTCAGAGAAGAAATGAAGAAAGGTTATTTAAAGCAATGGATGGAATGGGAAGCAGCTCTTTTAAGTCAGCAAATTAGGAGAAGAAGAGGTGAATACTTTGGGTATATCTCAAAACTGGCTTTTTTTTCCAGAGTTGAGTGTAGGATGTTATTTCCCTTCTTATTTGCCCAATATCAGGCATACCAGTGGAGCCTAGAAGTACGTAATTCTGTAAAACATCTATTCCCTTGTTTTGATAGTTTTGCTGGTCTATGGGAATAGACTGATCAATATATATGCCTGTAAACCTTCCATAATGTGTACACCAGTTTTAAAAATAGTTTAAATAGTTTTTACAAGTCTTTTGCAGTGCACCACTTCCTCCCACCTGTCTTTGTTGCCCAATTTCTGTTTGTCAAATATGTTGTTTTATTTTGTGCCCAAACGTTGTTGTAGTTGGCATGCTTTTAGGACAGGATTTAGATGAGTTTTGGAGGTTTGTTTCAGCTGGGGATGCGCTGCATATATTCTAGCAGAGTAAAACAAAAAATCAAAGGTAGGAAAGAAACACGGCAGTTTTTTAGTACAAAAAGTTTGAGAAGGCAACAAACCAAAATTCAAAGCTGAAAAAACATGTAAATGTATTTTGGTGGGAAATACAGTTAATGATGATGTCAAACTGTATAAAATGAAGTTTGTTAAAATGAGTTTGCAGGATTGATTTAGCCATTCCTGAGGATGACAAGAAACACTTGGAAGACTAATTAAGATAGAAAATTTGGAGATACTTGTCAAACCTGTGTGTGTTTGGATAAATAGAAAGGTGGTGGGGTTTTTTGTTTGGTTAGTTTTTTTGTGTTGTTATTTTTTGTTTGTATGTTTGGATTTTTTGTTTGTTCTGGTTTTTAATAGCAGTTTGAGTAACCTAAAGCAACAGAACATGATGTTGGGTTTTCACAAGGCCTGTGCACCAGCAGTGTGAATGTACTTGAAGGTACCGCAGCCTTACTGTTCCACTAGGACTTTACAAGAACTTTTGGGAGTATTTGACCAGTTGTGCTCTTTTCAGGGGGAGAAAAAGGAAATGTACTTGTAGTTTTTATACTTCACAGAATGATTAGGTTTTTATTTAGCAGAAGTACTTCAGAAGAACAGACTGCATTTCTTTCTTGCACTCAAAATAAGAAGCACCTGCTGTAGAAAGAGCGTATTGTACGGACCTTGCTGCCGTGGATGGGGGAGTGTTCGGGTCTGACAGTTTAAGTGGTGAAGATAGAAGTGAGGACAGTTCTTGGGCAAGGGACTTGGAGAGGAATGTGATTCATGGGACATCGTTACTGGCGTAATTACGGGTGCAGCTGCCGTAGTAACTTCTGCCAGTACTAAAAAAAATCTGTCATGTCCAAAGCTTTACTGGTTGTAGTGTAAGTAATAAAGATGGGTGCAGTAGGACTGCGATATCTTGTTCCGTTTGCCAACTTCAGCCCAGCAGATGGAACCATTGCTGCTGGGCTTCAAATTGATGCCCGAGCTTCACAGGGCTTTATGAAGCTGGGCTAAAATTTTGAAATTGTAGGTGGTAAGATTTTGGTTTGTCTTTTCTGTAAATAATAGTGAAAGGGCAGAGACTGAGTTACTTCGATAAAGAGTAAAACCTGTTGAATTCAGGCAAGAAAAAAACAACCCTTATATATGTTCTATTTTTGCATTTCATTACACAAGGGTTTATTTCAGTAATAAGTTCATTTGTTTCAGTATTGTAATAAATAGGACCTTTCTACTTCTCTGTGTGATAATACTTTCTATTTGCCATTCCTTAAACTATAGGTCAGACTTTTCATTTGTTAATATTTGTTTCCTATTATGTTGAATGGAATGTTTCAGGTTTGATCCAAAATGTAATTTAGAGTGAGGAACTCTTGGAAAAATTTGGACAGATGAGGGATAAGGAATGTTCTGCTAGACACAGGATTCCTTCTAATATAAATACTAGTACAAATGAGAAAAATGTTTTACTGGGAAGTGGAAGCGTTGTGAAATACCCCAAAACATTATTTTCTCTAACGTTTCATCAAAACTCACTGTTCTAGCATTCAGTAAGTGCAATTTCCACTTCAAATTGTTGAAGTGACTCACCAAAGGTCATGCATCAGTGTAGTGTCAGAGCTGGGGCAGGAATTCAGGAACTCTGCTTTTTCCAGGCAGCTCAGTCTATTGACCTGCTCAACCCAAACATCTGCATTAGCAGATAATAAAATTTTGTCTATGCAGTAGAAATAATTGTCCTATTTCAGATAATCCTTTGCTTCTTTCCCACCTGTTCTGAATATCAGCAGCACATAGGTACACACACGCAACCTTCCTAATTTCATTCAGTCTTCCTTGTCCTCTTCAAAAAATCACCAGGTTTGTTCTTCTCAGCCTCTCATCTGCCTGTTGCTTCACTTCTTTCATTTCCACCTCCTATTTCTGAAGCACTTTCCTCCTACAGCTTGTTTGGCATTCTTGAGCGAAGGCTTTTGTGGTTTGATTCAGGAAAAAGGTAAAGGGGGGGATCAGAAGTTCCAGTATATTAAGTTATCATGAGATCATTAGTTATTTCATAAAAAATGCTCTGTAAGCGTCTCCTGACTGCTGTGGTACCATTCCTACAGACTTAAATTCAGGCACAAGTCCTACAAAAGCCCTACTACAAGTCTGAGCTCTACTGTAGAGTGAGACTCCCTGTACTCCTTGCAGGCACCTCCTGACTGCACACAGAGCAGTAGTAGTTAATATATTTCTGTAGCTTACACATCTGGCATGTGTATGTGTGCACTGGGGCTCAGACCAAAGAAAAAGACCTTTCTAGGGGCAGCTATATTGCATATTTTCTTTGTTATAGATCAGTTTATGGAATGAGACTCACATGGTATTTTTGAAAATGCTATTAAAAATTAAGATTCTCCACAAAATTTATTTTTGCCTGGAGGTTGTGGGTTTGTTGGTTTTGTTTTTACGTTTTTAAAACAATGGAAACCTCAAGCCTGCAAGTTGTAGTTTAATGTCTTTTCCTGTGCCATCTTCAAACCTCTTTCCAACACAGAAAGCAGAGTGAAAACAGATTATTTTAAAAAACTTTTAAGTAATCTTTCAAAGCAAATGAAACTAAAGTAGTTCTAGTTCTAGACTAAAAACTACAGTTTCAGCTGGTGTAGAAGATCAGTTCATCCCAGAGTGGTTTTGCTCAACAATTGGGTCTTCAGTCTCCGAAGTAGGTTAATAGAGTTTAATAATCCTTCGGTTTCTCTGCTCTCTTTGTGACATAATAATTTTCCTGCCTAATGTAAAGGTATGGTGCATTATACATCCATCATATTTTTTTTTCCCCAATTACATAAATAATTCTGTTGTTAAACTCTGAGATCAACTACAGGTGGTGAAAGGATATAAAAGGGAAATCCAGAGAGGTCAGGATTTACAAACCATGACCCAGCAGAATTCCCCTTCCTGCCTGCCCAGAGGGACTTGGTGCTGCTTAGACACGCAGGTGTGTCTTCAGGTGCATCTTCTACTGTTTTTTATGCCCAGTTATAAAAATAACTGCAGCTACTTTTAAGATGCAGAGGAAGAAAAGGAAAAGTTAATATAAGAAATTGAAGATTTGTGCTAGAGTATGTGGATACTTCCTTTATTCAGAGACAGAGTGAAGGAGGAAAGAAGTACATTCCATAGTGTAGAAGCTATTATCAAAACCAAATTAATGTTAAAGTGGATGGGCCTTTATAGAAAGTTAGAAAGCAGGATTCTTGTGTGCCTACACCTTAAATGGAGATGATGTGCTGGAATAGGTGTGAGTCGGTGCTGAACAAGAGGTTGAGTGCACACTGGATGTGGTGACCTGGCTCATCGAGTTAATGGAATTGTTGCCATTGGCCTCATGAGCGCTTTGGTTTGGGCTCATAAGCCACTTACAGTTCAGCTTTTGCAGTGACAATAGTGAAAATAAAGAACAATTGGAAAGTTTGTACAGAAGCTGCTGGTAGACATCAGCCATGAGAGCTAGCTTGGCATTTAATTAAAATGTAATTAAACAAACGTTTTTCTGGAAAGAATTGCGAATCCTAATCCTCTGGCTGCATTGTGGTGTTTTCCCTCCGAGGTGCATGTGGTGTTTCTGGGTGGCAAAAGCAGGAGTTTTACAAGTAGCCCATGTGCTCTGTCCTGTGCCGCTGCGGTTCAAGTCCATTTGTGTCTGCTAACACAACAGTAGCTACAGAGTGAAGGAGGACTCAGACAAGTCATGTTCATTTTTATTGAGGAGATAATAGAATGAGGGTCGCTACTTCCTCATGGAAAGGCAACCCTAAGTCATCAGAAGTGCTTCATGCACCCCCACATAGATGGCGGCCTCTGCTGAAAGCTCAAATTCAGTACGCTGCTCCACTGACATGCATCACACATTTGTTATTTTCTGGGTAATGGCCAAATCCTTTGTTGTCCCTCCCCGCACATACTCCCATTTATAAAGGAAGTCTTCTGTCTTTTGAATGTCACACAAAACTGTTCAAAACCAGACTTGAGCAACTGAAACTTAGTTAGTTCAATCAGAGCAATTCAATTGATGCAGCTGAGTTCTGTGATCTGAACAAAAGATTTTGCTTTAATTGTGTAGGAGTATAGAAACGGTGATGTGATTGTCTTGCTCACAGCCCTGCAGATCAATGTAATGCATTTTGAAGTTTAGTGGTATACACCCCATTCTGCTACTTGAGGTTTTAGTGGTGCCTCAGCCTTTCATAAAATTGCAGGTGAAAACAGTTCCCTGGAAAACAAGAAAGTATTTGGGTTTAATGTGGGCAAGTCTGGTGAATGTTGGGGATTAACAGACAATACTACACCTAAATTCAGTAAATGGTCTGATCATCCATTCTGTCTTGAGATGTGGTGTTGTCACATCCATTTGCAGATGATAGATCATTTGAGGTTCTGATGATGTTCAAGGCAAAACCAGAACCTTATCTCAGAGCAGAAGAGGTTATGATGTCTGATTTTCTTAAATCTATTTATGCTGGTCGTTCTACAACATCCAATGGGGTGCAAAGCCGACGTAAGCTTATGTATTAGGGAATAAAAGGACTAAGATTCTCCACTAGCTAGAAGCAGAAATTTCCTTGGTCATCTTGCTTCTGCCACTAGTAGTCATGCTCTTGGACTCCTGTTTTCCCAGGCCTGGTTGCCACCAGCTCTTCTCTCTCCTCCCCAGGTGTTTCCTTACCATCTCATGTTTGTCCCTCTTGTGGTTTGCTGTATGTAATTGAAGACCACAGTTGTCGTCTTGCTTCCTCTGTCCCTCATTCTGTGTAAGTGTGAAACTAGTGGTCATACCAGCAGTTCTGGTGTTAATCAATTCTGTGTTCTGTCACAATTTAAAATCTTATTTTGTCTTTCTGAAAATGTCTGCATGAGTGAGGCTTTGGCTTTATGCATCACACAGTTAAACTGGAGATTCCTTCCTCTGCCAGTCTTCCTTCACTGTCTTAGTCACAGCGGGTGAAACTACCTTAATTGCTTATCATACAAATTCAAATCAGGCATCATCTTTGAAATAGGATTTTTCTCTAATTCAGGTAGGTTTGTGTAAACTTTTGTACTTCTTTCTCCATGAAATCTGAAGTGAAGAGATCCTTGGCCATCTATACACATAAGACTTATGCAACATCTCACCATCTAATAAACCACTCCTTCCATTAGTGTTATCTCTAACTTGACAAATTTCATCGTGTGTTACAGCCATGCAGAGTGATGCTGCGGAGGGCGTTGCCCAGGATGATGCTTTAATATTTTATCCCTTTCCTGTGCTCTGCTCTCCTGCTGTCAACAGGGAATATTTTTCCTGATCTTGAATCCCCCACTGCCTTATTTCTCATCACCTCACCTTAGTCACTCATTCTTTCTGATGCAGTGTACCATCCTCCCTTGTCTGCTTGTTGCATTTAAACCATCGTTTTCATAGGAGTATCCCATAAACAACCCCTTCTCCTAAACAACCCTTAATTTTCCTTTACTATAATGATTGCAAAAGTCTTTATAGTTTTTTGTTGTTTGGGGGCGGTTAGTTCTGTCAATGCTGTCTCACTGTTTCTCTGGGCCTCCCTGTCTATTCTACTCTTGCCTCTTACATTTCTTTTTTGTGCCCATTGTGGAATTTCTGTCACATGTTTATCCTGTCCCAGGATTTGGCATGACTCAGTGGCTACGCTTTATAGACATTATAGCAAAACAAACAAATAATGACAGAATATGAAATAATCAAACATTGACTCATGAGTATGCTGTCCTTGCTAGTTGTAATGTCTAACCTGACTCTTCCTTCCTGCAGTGTAAGCTCATTTCTTCTCATAGAGATCAGGAACAGGGGAAAAAAAAAACAGGGTTTGGGTGTTTGTGTGTGCCTATTTTTATTTGTGCTTTTGTGGGTTTGGTTGGTTTTGGGGGGTTTTTGTTGTGTGTTTTTTGTGTGTGTGTCTGTTTTTTTGGGGGGTTTGTGGGTTTTTTTTTTTCAACACTTTAGAAAGGTTCTTACAGACTTTGTACATTTATCAGACCATCCTCCTGTTTTTCTTCAGCCTTTCCTTGTAGGCTGTTTGCTGAACATCTGCTGGTTCTTGCTGGCTCTCTGTATATACTCTGTGTCAGGTTCACCTCTTCAAGGCACAGCATTCCAAGGCTGGGTGCTGCATGCAGCTGAGACCTGCGTTACATTTTTCTTTGATCCCCATAAAGTGCAGTGCTGCTGTCAAAATAAATAAACACCATTGACCCATTTTCACCTTGTAATTTCTTTGCAGCCATTAGATTATTTTCTGTGGAGTTATTCAGCTTGTTCTTTCTGTCCAGTATTTGTGATGGAAGTGGCAGTAATAAGCAGCTGTAGTTTTTCCCCTCAGTTAGGGTCTCGGTCTGGATGGTCAATATGTCAATGAAAAACTCTTCCTAGAGGGACGTGTGATCAACACAAGGAAGTTGAGTGGCCTTGAACTGGAAACAGAACTGGAAAAGATGCTGAGGCTGTTCAAAGGCCTCTGGTGGATATAAGCCGTCTGATTTTTTCATGGTGCTTTGGCTGTATCCCTGTAGTCACGATATTTCTTAGATCAAACGCTATCGCCTCTCTGATATTTATCCCTTGGGTATGTAGAGGGAGGAATTTTTATCCTTTTTCATGCTTCATTTTTTTGTGTAGTGCCCATATTTGATGAGATCTGTTACGAAGACAATCTTAGCTGTTCTTCTCTGGACTTGTTCTTTGCTATTGAGAACAATTATATTTTTACTAACTTTTCTGCTGTGTTTCATCCTGATTGTCACTTGGAATGCGAGGGATCTGGCTTTTGTTGCTGAATCTTGAACCTTAGAGATAACATGAAGAAAAGTAAGACTATCAGATGGTACTTTGAAGAGGGAGTCAACTGGCCAAGAGGCTGAAATCCGTTCTTCCCATCCACACATCCCAGGGTGCTGAGGTGGGTGAGGAGCAAACTGTGCCGATACTGGAGCCAGCAAAAACTGACAAGGATTCTCAGCCCAGGAAAAAGCAAAAAAGAAAAGCCAGAGGTGACAGAGAAGATCTGGATAGAAAAAGAGAGGAGGGATTTCTTCTTATGGATAGTGATTAATATTGAGTGCAGTGCTCCTGCTCTAGGCCTTGGAAAATGGCATTTTGTTTTCTTTCAAATATGACAGAAGCAAAACCTAGGACTAAGTGGTGGATATTAAATATTGAATATTCTAAAAGGGTTTGTCATCTCCTAAGCATAAAAAGACTTCAAAAAGAGGGAGGCTGGCTAGGTCCTATATGTTTGTTTATTTTTCTTCATACAGATCATGTATTCCCATTTCTGTTTAAGCAACATTTACATTTGGGTAAATGGAAGCACTTTTCCTTTGAAGAAATGCTATTACAAAAATATTAAGTGATTTAATCAAAAGAGCTTCACAGAATATTCACAGTTCACCCTCTTGTGAGTTCAGTGTTGGACAAACAGCGTCAGAAACAGTTTGCTTAGCTGGCAGCTGGTTAAGTCAGATGCACGAAACACCTTGTTGAGTATCCGATGCTGAAACAAAGTTTTGATAATTTAGCTTTCTTCCCCAATGTCATTTGTTGCAGGGTCAGACTTTTCAGATAACGCCTCAGTGTTCTGTGCGTCTTGTGCGGGAAGCTCAAAGCACAATCTTTACGCTGCAGCGTCTGCTTGGAGATGAGCTCGGGAAATATTCTGAGGCTCTGCATGTTACTGCTGCTTATGTGCCACATTACTCCTCTTGAAAATTCCCAGAGCTTGCGATGTGTATATTTTAAAGCCCCATGAGGGGAGGAATAAAATACATTCTTCTTCTTTCCTCCATACTTTGTGAATAGCTTCTTTGTGGAAAATATAAAATGGTATAACCTTGTTCATTTTTGTACATCTACTGTTTTTAGAGTAATCTTAAAAATGTACTCTCTCTGTCATTGTTCCTTAAATATTTGCTTTCCTATCTCAGCCTCACAAGTGGAAAGCCAGAGGAAATGGATATTTGTGGCTTATTAATGTTTTAAGTCCTGGTAACTGAGAGTTCTAGAAATCACTGTAGTATGGGCAAAACAAGTAGAATTGCGTTTCCAAATATCGTTTCTGTATGTGGCAATTCTGTGGCCACCCCCTGTTTTTTTCCAAGGCAGTTCCACAGGTCAGTCAGGCATTCAGAACTCAAATTATTTTGTGTGAAAATGGATAAAAAAAAATCCAGTAGGCAGTTATGGGCGTCTTACTACAGGCATCAGAAAACAGAAGAATGCCAGCCAGCATGAAAGTGTGTGCGTATTAAAAAAGGTGTTCATCTGAGGGAATAGGTAGACTTATATGATCAGATTCTGAAAATACAGCAGGGCTGAGGGAGCACATACAGGTATGCAGTGCTGTGTGCCAGACGGATCTGTGTGTATGCAATGGCCGTCCATGCAAATTGAGCTTTTGGGGATGCATATGAGCTATACTGGTTTTACTGGGCATATCTGATTCACACGCAAGTTCGTGATTAGCGATTTTACAAATGAGGAGTCAAATGAGTTGGTTTGTGTTGATGAGTGTGTTCGTGAACTTCTAGAACACTGTGATACATGTGGTCATATATATTTGAAGATACATCTCTGCTTACAAGTTACTAAAGGTAAGTTCTAGTACCCAAAAAAGTGTTAGTACAAGGACAGTACAATGACATAAACATGTCACATTTGTGTTTTATTCTGTGAGGCAACATGGAGGGATTCTGATGTATTATTTACTAGCTAGGAGTGAGTCCTAAATATGGCTTTTCATTCCACTCAGACAGTGGCTCACCAGCTTCTGGTTTTCACAGAAACCAGCAAAATATCTTCCTCTCGATTTAATTTCCAGCTTGTTCCAGCTTTCCACCTTCCTTCTGTAAATACAGTGTGTCTTAACATCTCTGAACACAAGGGAAACTCGGGTGGAACTCAGAGCTATGGGTAGGAAGTGAACTTAAGCTAAGGGAGATACTACTTGAATATTTTATATATTTTCTTCTTCTTCTGTCACAAATGCACTTTATAACCATAGGGCAATGTTGCACTCCCCAGAAATATCTGAACTCAACCCCAAAATGTCCACAATACAGGAGGGACAGGAGCATAAAAGTACCTATGCAGCCTGTTTTTCAGACAACAGCCGTGAAGTGCCACAGTGGTTTTAACCTCCCCATTTCTTTTTGCTCCGAGGTGTGTGTGACTTGGTGTCGTGTGGCTGTAACTTAGCACTGGAATGAAACCATTGCCTAATATACGTAGTCAGATATTCCAAAAACAACAGAATAGTCTTCTCTTTGTGCAGTGACTGTGACTGTCTGGTGAATGTCATCTGTGTTAAAGTGCTTTTAACTTGTTGCCCAACAAAAAATGTGTTATAGCAGCACTTTGTTAGTATTAACATTTTTCTGGCCATATCCATTGCAGTTTCTAGGGTCTTATGTTTCTGGCTCTGGAATTTGACATCTCTGGATTTCTAGAAACAGAGTTTGTTAATCTTTCATGCATTTAATAAACACATATCCCATAGCAGACTTTATTTTGTCTTTTGCCTGGGGACTATGCACCCACAGCACAGCATACACTTTGCTAGCTGTACTTGATTTCAAGAAGTGGAAGTAATTAATAAGGTGAAATCCTTAGTGTACACAAGTTCAGACCAGGAGGGATTAATATTCTATGAAGTTTGCATTAAAAAAGGGCATTTCTGGCTGTCTTTAAATGTAACATGATTTCATATAAATATATTCCTAAGGCTTTTGTATTGACATTTCTTTTTGCCAGTGTCCCATGATTTGCAGATGTGTTGTTCCTCAGCAGAAATAACTGTCTTGGCTATTTTGTAATGTTATTGTGAGAAAACCCAAAAATAATGCTATTTAGAATCACCTTCTGTGAAGTTTACTATTCCATCGATACTGATCTTTGGCAGATGCAAAAGATTACAGACTGACAGAATTGACCTGCCGGAGCACTTAAACAGCAATGAAAAGAAGGAACGAGGGATTGAGTAATCTGTGTGGAACATTGAGTTCTCCAGGTGGGACTTTGCAGCCACATGTCCCCAAAAAGGGGTTACCAGTATAGATCGGGCATATGTAATACCTAAGGAAACATTAATCAGCTCCTCAACTCGTTAGCAGGCTGCAAAATGCTCTCAGGAGCAGTCTGCGAAAGAATGCTGATGATCAAGTGATTCTTAACTTGCATTTCATTGGGGAAATGTGTTGTCAGTCAATATCTCGCCAAGCAGGTTTAATGGGGTGGAGATTCTGGGAAAACTGGTGGGACTGGAAGTAAGTAGCACTCTTCTAATATTAAAATTGAGTTAGGCTTCTGAATAGAAAGTGATTATTTGCCTAATTTCCCTTCAGATGTTCTAATATACACATGGGTCCAAAGCTAATTCTCTGACTATTTAATAGCTTTCAGCTGGTTAAGATGCAGACCTTGGGATTGGGGGGTTGGGGAGCAATGACAACTTGTGGCTGGGAAATCAGGTAAGTAGGAAACTTGGGAGGTTTTTTGTTCCTTCTATAATGTTTTTCTTCATGGTTTCTTTTATTTCCAGTTCTTTCATTCCTTTGTGATTTATTATTTCTATGAATGTTTCTCAAAAAGCTGCTATTCCTGCTTGTAGCATAGAGCAGAATGGTGAGAAGTGGTTTGTAATGTCATTTAAAAAAAATATTTTCCATGATGCCTAAAAAAACAGGATGGACGAGAAATTATCTCTGTCTTTTCAGAAAACTGGCTTACATTTGTTTTCCTGTTGGGAGACTGTAGATAACCCAGAGATGGATGAGGCTGTCGGCTTTGGAAGCCCTTGCTTGGAAAGGCGAGGATTTGAAATCTCAGCCAACATTACTTCTCCCCAGGTATTTGAGTTAATGAACATTAATAGAAACCAGATAATTTTAAGACACCTGTAGTAAAGCAATTTCCTTTGCAAAGCGGATTTTGCTGCCATCTCTCTCAGATTCTGACTACGCGTCCCCCACGGGAGAGGAAACTTCAGCATCCAATAGAAGATCTCAGCAGGCAGGATTTATTTATTTATTTATTTATTTATTTATTTATTCCTTTTTAAACAAAATGTAGCTAGTTACACTTCCCCTTCTGGTCTTAGGGTATGTAAAGAAACTTCAAACCAACCCAACCCACCAAGCAAACAAACAACCTTTATTTCCCCCAAATGAATCCATTTGGAATATTTTTGAGCAGACCGACTTTCCCTGTACCTGTGTGTGCCTGGTTTATAGGCTGTTTGTGTTGTCCAAAGACTTCCCAGTATTTAAGATCCTCATTCCTAAAGGTACCATGTTTAAAAAAAAATAATAAAAAAATCAACCAACCTATTCAGGAGTTCCTCGATTGCATCCACAGTTGAAACCGGTCTCAGCATTTGCATTAAGCATTTTGCATTTCAGTCACTGTTCAGAGAGCCTGTGGTATACTGGTACGTGATGATTAAGCTGTTTTAAGTAATGCTGTAGCCAAAGAGCCCAGTGACATTGAGAAGCAGGGACTCGTGGCTGTGGTGGAGATGTCCCATGTGTGCTGGCAATTCCTGTGTTGGTGTTGGATGAATTGCATCAGGGGTAATTGAAACTTGGGACTTCACCTCAAACTGAGCAAGCCCGGTGGTGCTTCTGGTTTTATACTGTAACTTTTCTTGATATTACCCCACCCCAAAGTAGAGATGGGCCTCAGCAAAGAGGAAGAAAATAATGAAGTAATTTTGGTTGGAAAAGACCTTTAAGATCATCAAGTCCAACTGTTCCCCCACCCCTGGTACTGCCCCATGTCTCTGAGAACCTCATCTCCGCATCTGTTCAACCCCTCCAGGGATGGTGACTCCACCACTGCCCTGGGCAGCCTGTTCCAATGCCAGACAGCCCTTTGGGGAAGAAGTTGTTCCCAAGATCCAACCTCAACCTCCCCTGGCACAACTGGAGAGATGTGCATCTGCACCACGTTCCTCACGCTGGCGAGTTCAGGCCAGCAGCTGCGGCCATGTGTAAAGATGGGCAGTAGATCAGGACGCAGTGACACTGAGAAAGGGGCTGATGGGGAAGAACGTGCTGCTTTTTTTGTTGGTGGTGGTTTTTTTGTTTTTATTTTTTAATGGAGAAACAAATGCTAGTTTGGGAATCAGCCAGCTGACCCTGCCGGGGTAGTGCTGTAGGTCTGCAATAAGAGAAGCTGAGGATGTCTAGAACAATTTTTTCTCTGTCACAGACGTTGCTTTGTGGCTCCACAACATTTACGTGCATTCACTCCTGCCGCCTCTCCAGCAGCAAGGCCAGATCCAGCCAATTCGATATTGACAGATAAATCACTAGGGCTTTTCTAATGGAGCCAGCACTGCTGACCAGGAGGTGTTTGTCCCCCCTGGGTTATTTTTGTCTGAGTAATGCACAGGAACTTGATAATGCTTTGAGATTGTTTCTCCTTTTTTTTTTTTTTTCCCAGTGGAATTTCCGAATTCCACAAAACTCCGCAATGGGACTCATTGCAGAATCATTTAATTTGGAAAGGACCTCCTCAGATCAACTAGTCCAACTAAAGCAGGGTCAGCTGCTGCAGGTTGTCCAGAATTGTGTCACGTCAGGTTTGGAGACTTCTCTCTCAGCAGCGTGCTACAGTGTCTGACCACCCTCACAGTAAGTTTAACAAACACACACACACACCAACAATCCTGAAACACAAGTGTTTTCTTGTGTGGAGATGACACTTCCTTTTTATTTTTTTTTTTAACAGTCTGACTCCAACGTGTTATTCAGGAAAACCTTGGCTTTGTTAGCAATGACAGGTACTGACGTTTTCTCTGTCCTCTCTTCTGTCACGCTTTATGGAACTTTTATTCCATTCTTCCACTTTTGAGCTCTGTTTTGGCCAAAGCAGGCTCTTATTTTGTGCCATTTTGTGCCATTGTTCCTTTGGTGTAGATTAGCCAGGAATTTGGAGACATCAGTAGCTTTGTTAGTAGCAGTTACCAGCATTGTCAGGTAGCTGGGAGCAAAAACAAGAAAATGAATTTTTTGGTCAGGAAAAACAAACCAGTGGAGGGTCTGGCGGGGGGAACAGCCCTTGGGGTCCCAGTAAAATCCCAAGTGCTTCTAAATACCTGTTGTTTTCTAAAAATTCTTCTGTTTATCAGCACAGAACACTTCGTAACACCAAATGGCAAGCACAGCTGTAAGAAATTTCTGAGTATAAGCAAATTGTTTGGCTGAATGTATTTTTCTGGAACTTATTGCCATCTCTGTGTTCCTGTTATCTCATATTCCTAATATAGATTTGTGATCTCCAAGGGGTTCATTTGAACATACTCTTTACTAGCACTTTAAAAATGTCAGGCATATGCTTGTCAAATTTAGAGCTGGTTTAAGCACAATTATGCATGCATTTAAGCAGAGTAGTTAAGTGATTTCATGAACTATATCAGTAAGTTTATACTAATATAATTACACTGATACTAGCACGTTTTATGAATTAACTGTATTTGTTTCCAAACAAGTGTAGTCATATTGGTACAAAATCTGTGCACAGACAAACCTTTCCTTTTGCTAATTATACAGTATTACAGAGGTGGGATGTGTTTTGTAAGCTCCTAGAATCTCAGAATCATTTCAGTTGGAAGAGACCCTCAAGAGCACTGAATCCAACCATTCCCCCAGCCCTGGCACTACCCCATGTCCCTGAGAACCTCATCTCCGTGTCTTTTCAACCCCTCCAGGGATGTTGATGCATCATAATATCTTTTTTCTTAAACAAGAAGACACTGGGGACTTGGAACAAGATACTTTAGTAAAAAGTGGGTGTATATTTTCTTTTTTTTTCTTTTTTCTTTTTTTTTTTTCTGGGGGGATGTTTTTGTTTTTGAGGGGTTTGGTTTTCTGGTGTGTTTTTTTTTGTTGTTGTTGGTTGGTTGTTTTGGGGCTATTTGTTTGAGGGGAATAGGGAACCGTAGATTTCAAGGAAGCAGCGTGCTTAGCAGCAATCCATGAATTATTTCAAATATACCATAGTAAAAAAAGATCAGAATGAGGTTCTCTGGATGCTGATGGGGAGCAGCAGAATGGTGGTCCTGCTGCAAGAGCCCCATCCCTCTGCTTGCTTCTCTCTGCATGCTGAAGTAATGTGACAACCTGCAGCCCCTGGTGTGATGTTCCCAGAATTAAATATCAAAATTAGCCTTTTCCTTCTGTTTCCCAGCTCTACAAGCCCTGTGCAAGCGCTGCCATCTCCAGCCTTTGGGAAAACTACTCTACTTGTCTGCCGCTGCCACCGACAGCTGTGTCAGCCCCGATCCATCTCCGAGATGCGTTTTCCAGGGATGAGCCTACATTTCTGTATTTGAACTGAACAGAAAGGCAGGCCAGAGCCTGAGCTGCCAGCTCTCTCCACAAAAAGAAATTTTACTTTGAGAGGAATGCAGTAAAAAGTCCAGTCTTGTCTGGAGCAGATGTCATCTCCACTCCAACTGCTTTGCTGGGAGAGGAGCCTCCCAGGATCAAATTCTCAGTGATTCACTTTAGGGACTAGACTGGAATGGGCACAAACATTTGGATAGAACTTCCTATCAAAGCATCTGTTTTTTAAAATTAGTATGTTTGTTTCAGTAATGTTTGCAGGGGGAAAATGTAAAATCTTCAAAAATTGAAAGTGTATTTTGGTTTGCCTTTCCCACCTCATTTTACATTTGATAGTGTAAATGGTCTTGCTTGACTTTCAGACTTCAGCTGTTATTATTTTCAATATTTTGAGGTGGTTCTCTTTTCAGCAGTTCCAGCCAGGTACCGGAATTGCTGTTTGGTCCCAGCTGACTCTGAAGCGTTTCTTTCCCTCTGGGTGTGGTGCCGATGTTCAGAATTTACTGCGCGGGTGCTTGGGGGGATGTGATAGTTGTGTCCCCTGCTCCCAGTACAGGGCCACCCGCTGACACTGGGGCCGCTGCTGGCTGGCCCAGTCTTTTCTCCTCTGTTTGAAATACAAACATCAAAGTGAAAGAAATGTTCTGGTAAACTTGTTTTGAAACTCTGAAAGAAAACTTTCCTTTTCCCATGTGTTTTCCATTTTGTTAGTTTTGCAATATCAACTTTTTATCCCAGTTCACACTTTTTTCTTTTTTTTTTCTTTTTTTTTTTTTTTTCAAAAACAAAACCAAAAAAATCTAGTGTTTTCCTGGAACAGAAATCACATTTTCACACATTCATTTCCATTGATTTTTGTGAGACTACTCACATACATAAACAGCTACAAAATGCTATTGAAATCACTACCATAAATCTTGAAATAGGTTAGAAGTGTCCTCTCAAACTGTGGATAATAAATTCTGGATATAATGAAATTGTTCATAACTTTTTTTGGAAAAAAAACAAGACTGCATTTCCCCTAGTGATATACAACAGCTAAATTCACTTTACATTTAAAATTATGTAAAATACTTGTATAAACAAGCAATGATGCTGTGTTGGCCATACTGCCATCTAATTAAATATTTACCTCTGTATGTGGTGGCTGATGCGCCAGCTGTGACCTTGGCCGGCCGACCCGTGCCTCCACACCCTCGCTGGGCTCTGGCACTTCTGGCTTGGATTTTATTGCCAAAAATCTCTTTGCCAGCTGAAAACGTCTGTCTCTGAAGTTCCCCGGAGAGGCAAATTCCCCTGCGTTTGGCAGTTTGCTGCACCAGTGCCTCCTCCTCTCTGTGTGTAAATGTTTCTGTTTGCTTTACGAGCCTTTTGCCTCTGCTCTGCTCTAAATATTCCTCATTTAATGAAGTGAAGTTCTTTAATTACTATTTTTCATTGTGGAATGGCTCATGGTCCCTTGGCTTTTTGATAGTATCAGACTGAAAGGGAGAAAAAAAAGCCTTTAAACAATTTTCTGACTCCCTCTAGAGGATTTCTTTCCAAGCCCAGAAATAGCTGCGCAGTGGGAGAAGCCGAGCGTTCAGTCCCTGCTCCGGCACAGCCAGGTTTCAGTGCCGATTACATCTTTTCCAGTACCCAGAGACTGCCTTTTTTCTTTCTCTTGTCAGTTGCTGCTAATGTCTCCCATATTTTATTCCCACTGTTCTTTAAATATAAATGCTCACCATCTATTTTTCCTTAGGCAAGGCCAGCCTGGTGTTCTCTGTGGCAGGACTGCGCTGCAGCCATCGCTGCCCGTGAACAGCCGTTCCTTTGATGTGCTCACTCCTCTGGACCAAACTTGCTGGTACTGTCAAGTAGAAAGCTTAATTTTAACACCTTTTCCTCTGACACATGTTTAAGTGACAAGGAATTTATTCCTGATATTTCAGATGCCTTATCTTATGTAACTATTCAGTACCATTATCTTGTTTAACCATTTTAGATGCATTATCTTGTTTAACCAGGGGAATATTGCTAGCAATGGTAGGAACAAGCAATCCCGGACTCTTCTTACTATCCCTTTTCAGTGGAAAATTCTTTCAGGCTTTTCCTTAGCCTGTGGATAAGGGCTAAGAGCTGGATTAATGCTGCACTAAATCATTCTCAATTTGATAGAGGTTGCAGCCACCTCTAATTCACCCTCTTATTTCCTAAAGGAAATGTTAACTAGAACAATCACTTTAAAAGCAGTAGCTAATGACGGGCAACATCATTTGATTCTTTTAACATGCTTACAATCGAGAGAGAAGTAAATCACAGTGTAACCAACTAACATTGCCATGGGTCCTTGTCAATCTGTTTCCCATCCCCCTGTGTGGGGCAGGGGGTACTGGGTTGGGTTTTTTTCCCCCTTTTTTTACCCCATACCCCACAGGTCTGATGTTTTCTGGAGGGCAATGCAGGACCCAAGCAAAGGGACCGTGGTCACTGATTTATCAAGTAGCTGGTCCTGAGTTCATGTGCCTGTTTACTTCCCCATCCTGGCTTGTGCTGTGCCTTATTAGTAGTGAAAAGCATGTAAAAACAGATAGGAAGCTTTAGAATTATCCATAACGGAGGTGCTGACCTGCTTAGCCACATATGTTTGGACAGAAATTGTGTACAGAATCATAGAAAACGATTCCATGATCCTATACACAATTACTCCTGAAATTAAAATGCTGAATACCAAAATAAATTTTAAAGGGACTGTCATGCTAGTGATGTTAGATATATTCTTTTCGATATTTCCTAAAACTCCTTTTTAAAAGGTGCTTGTAAGTGCCTAGAAGCCATGTAGCTTCTGTGTGCTTATGAAAGTTTATTTATGTCCTGTCAGTTATAGGTTAAGGGTTGTTACTCCATCACATCACGAGGGGCCCAGAGGAACATCATGTTCACGTATTTAGGGAAGCAGGGAGCCGAAATAGCCCTTCTGCAGCACTCAGAGCACAATCTGGAGCGAATAGTTGAGCTTTTCTGCCACCAAGCGAAGCCGAGCACAAAGTGATGAGTGACTGACCCATCTCCTCCCCATAGGCATCATCTCCTGTGACTGATGGTGCTTTAAAATTTCATTTTCTTCATTACAATTTCTACTTGTTTCTTCAAATTCTTCTCTCGTTTCAAAGCTTGTCATTTGATTCACTGAAAGCATGCATTTGGTTATGCCCCAAAGCACAGGTGTTTGCTTAGTAGTAGTGCATTATTGTTAATGGAAACAGTAAATAGATCCAGAGTCCTCTTCGTGCTGTCGAGGAGGCGGAACGTGTCTGTGACCGCAGTTACCAGCCTGGGGAAAGCTCGTGAATTTATTCCACTTTGAGCTCACATCACTTTTTAACCTTTGAAAGCAGCAGGCACAGAAGAGATTTGATATTTCTGTTTGTACGGAGGACCCTGTCCGGTGGTTAATTGTACGAGTGCCTGCGGGAAGCCCTCACTTGTATTAGTCGTGCTGCGTAAATCACCTTTTTCTCTTTGATCGTTTGCTGAGCAATGACTTGTTAGAGAAGGCCAAAAAACTTTACATTTTTACTCAGAGATTCAGTGAACTACAGAGTAAATCTATGGCTTTTTCACAGAGTCTTCTGTGTGCTTTTTTACAGAACATATATTTTAAATGTGTAGCCATTATAGGAAATGGTACAGAAATAAAACCAATACTCGGCTTTGCCTCCTGTATATTAATAAAACTTGTATGTTGTCTCCGCTAACTTGTACCTGAGTAGGCTGTTAAAACACTGTTCGTACTGCAACGCAAGATAAACCTGTTCAAGGGCATCTATTACCTGAAACCTCTCCTTGCTTCCATATACTGTTGCCAGTGGGGTAGAAATTCACAGGATCATAGAAAAGTTGTAGGGCTGCAGCTGTGTAAGAGATAAGGAACATTTGGAAAGAGCAGAAGGCACCTAAACATGCCACTCAAGTTACAATATTTCTGTTCAGTTGGCACTTTACTCAATGGTAGCATTTATAAATGTGTTCTGTTGATCTAGAGGAGGAGAAATACCTTGTTTTCTTTACAGGCCGTACGTATGATAGCTGTGCCTTGGAGTCCCCAGCTAACGGTGTTCAGTCCGTCAGCATCTTTTTGGGCTGGCAGCCACCATTTTGGGGGGTGGAGGGTGTTTGTGGTGAGCCCGCAGTGTCCAGCACAGCCCATAGCCCTTTGCTCCTGCAACTTTTGCTGCTCTACAGAGCTCAGGAGGAAACGTTAGAGAAGACAGCTGAGCACAAATCAATACTTTCTTGACAGTCCTGATCCTCTTCCTCTCTTTCCAATTCATATCTGTCCTTCAGGGATGACAAATCGCAGTGTAGGAACCAGAGAGGTTTTCCATCTGCTGGATTACGGTGTGGCTTTGGGGGTGGTTTTTTTCTTGTAATTCCACAGACAAAATGGATTAATCGGTATATTTCCTTCACTGTTAAACCCTTTGGGATCCTTTAGATTTTCAGGTTCTCCCATTGCTTGAATAGGATTGAAGCTGTAATTCTTTTTTCCCTGTTCTCAGGTTAATTTTTAGTCATTAAGATTGTTCATCTAAATTATGAAATTAGAACAATTCATGCTATTGGAAGCGCTGCATGAAAGTTTTTGTAAAACCTCACTTGTTACAGAACTGATCATGTGAGGAAAGTGTTCTGTCATCAAAGGTCACATTTATTTTCTTTTGTGGTTTCAGCCTTGCTCCAAATGTGATTTCTTGTGTGGATGCTGTTCTTTAAATACAGCTTTAGCTGAAAAAGTTACAGAGTCTTATTTATTATGTACATGTTGAGGTATTGCAAAGCCTCACGAAAGACATGAGAGAGCCAGAAGTTTATTTGCGTTCTTTCAGCAAAAAAATTACACACCCTTTTTAGCAAATAAATGTTTGTGTAACATTTTAATTTGATTTTATAGCAGTTAGTTTTGTTTGCAGCGCTGTTTCCTAGATATTGCTTCCTGATTAACCATAAAGGTTTCAACTGTGACATTCTTATTATTTTACGTTATCTGTCTCTCAGAAAAACATAGGAAATAATTTGAAGTATTTTATGTTGAGCACTTACTGTAAGACAGCCTTACTGTTAAGCTTCAAGGTTCAATATTGCCTTTGACATTTTTCCCTTTGCGTCTCTTTTTAATTTTGGAGCCTTGCTGAGGTGCAGTTTTTAAATTACCTGGATAGTGCCATGGCCATTGTACCCATCACATTGTCGAAGCGGCTGGACAAACGCGGTCCAGTCCTGTTCTGCCGTGTAAATCATTTAATAGCTGAGGTGGAAACTTGCAGAGCTCCTTTATCGAGCAGGAGAGATCAAATCTCATTTTTATATTGCCTTTCATGTATTTTTCCCAAAGCTGCTTTTTTGTATTGCTCAGGAGGGACCACTCAGATTTTCTGTACTCGTGCGGTGTCACACAGGCAAATTGTGACCAGCTTTATTTCTCACTCGCTCTGGAATTAGGATGAGCTGATCATGGACAGTGGAAGTCAATCCCACCAAAATAAACCTCTGAGCTTTTGTGAACATTTGGATGCTTTGAAATACGTACCTGAAGGATCATGTAGGGAAAGGAGATGTCGTATTATCTACAATTGGGAGTGGTTAGACTGCATTGAGCCACAAGATAGGATGCTTCAATATGATATAATTATTAAGATGTTACATGGGGAAATAATTCATTTTCTCTTTTTTTTTAGAGGTTCTGATCCTCTGAATCAAATTCCATCTTTGGAAGGGAACCTGTGTTTCCAAAACCAATCCATCCAAGTTTCAGAGAACTCATGGCTGTAAAAAGCACCACTCTCTTCTGTTCTTGTACAATAAAGCTGTGCAGCTCTGCTATCCCAGAACAGCTTATGACATGGCAACTTCTATTCAGAGCAGAAGATTATAAAGTCCAGAGAACAGCAAATTCAAGCCTGTGTATCAAATTGAGATCACGTTGTTTGTGTTTGTGCTGAGTGACTGATTATGTTTCTAAAAATTTTTTTTTTTTTTTGCATTGCAGCATAATTTCAGGCACGTGAAACACCTAAAGATAATTTTAGCAAGGGGATTTCGGAACATGGATGTGTTTATTTCTTATTAATGAACCGCTGTTGTGGTACTACTGTGTATACAATAAGCCGAATTCTTCTGCTCTTCAAACTATTAGAAAGCTTTTTATGGGAGCAATTTCAAGGGAGGCAAAAAGGAATCCTAATATGTTCCCAGTATGGAAAGACTTGCATGAATTTAATTTTAAAATCCACAAGGTGGAACCTTTCATGAAGGCACTTATTCCTAATGAAGAGGATTAATTTTACCAAGTGATAGTGCTGTGTCACACTATTCCAATGCTGGGATTTTAATGATGATGTAGTAACAATAACCATAACATTCTTTTCTCATTTCATGTTTTTCAAATGGAACAATGTGGTTTCCATGTTTTTTCAGAAGTTTGTGACATGCTGTGAATTCTATGACATTTTATTTTAATTGTTAGTGGTGACAGACTTGGTTCAGTATTTCAGAATCACTCTGGGTAGAGAAACTTTGCTGCTTCCAGGATGCAAGTAAATTTTAAAGTAATTTTAAAGAATGCACGGTAGTTCTTGTAGTTTTATGATAATCTTCAGAAGTTGAGCTTTCTTAGTTGTGCCATACTGTTACAAAATACTAAGTCTAATGATAAGATAATAGACTATATACATGTATGCCCACTGACCTTATATGAAGCTTTTAGGCCTGAATGGACATTAATTCATATTCAAATTTTTGCACCTGTTGAAGTTCGTACATATATTTCTTGCATTTCAGCACACAGACTAGGTAGATATTTAGGATCTACCTCCTGTAATCTTTTTCCAATAAAAAAGGCAGGAAAGCAAAGTCTAAATTAAATTGTTCAGTTGAAAGCATTCATTTGCAAGTTGGATTTTGACATTTTTAAACTTGAAAACCTATCTTCTCCCCCACGTAGTGCATCTAGAGGAGAGGCAAATTTATGAGTTGTGAGTATTGTCAAGAATATATTCATGAATATACTGGGGTTTTTCTTCTTGGCCTGGTTCGTTTGCTTCTTTACTAAAAATAGTAGCTTTGAGTTTCCAGGCCTCTCTTGGCATGTTTTGATTAAGGTTGTCTCCTTCCGCCCAAGTTTTTTACAGTAGCTTGTCTTAATTTGAACCTAAAAAATTTGGAGCGCTGATACGGGGATGGATATTATCACTTTGATGAGTGGGAAGTCCCGATGTGACTGAAGTTGTTGTGTTTGACAGATGATGGCACCTCATCCATTCTCATCTCCGGGGATTTCAGCTGCAGCCACGGTCGGTGCTACAGTCCATGGTAAGAACTTTTGCACAGCAAAGCTCTGCAGTTCAGCTGCACATTAAGCATTAAGGACCTTCTTCAAACCAAAAAACTCTTAGGGAAGGTGTCCCATGCACATTCCCCATGCTCTTTAGGGCATAAAAACTGCAGCTTTCAAGAGCGGGGTGGAAAAGAGCTCCATTTCACTGCAGAGACAGAGTGAACTGGAGGATCCACTGCGTTATTCATCCGTTCAAGAAAGCAGGGCCGCCATCTAGTATGGCAAAACTAATGGGTTTTCTGTAAAGATGAAGATGATAATTATTAATATTCTAGCAAAAGTGCGTTTGTACTGAAGTTTGTGTATTTGCGATAGGACTGCATGGTGAGCATGGCAAATGTACCTCTGATATTTGCATGAATGCACAACTTAAAAACCATTTAATACTCTTTTGCAGCATCTCAACTCTCTCTAGGACAGAAGTAACTAAAGGGGAAACCTTGAAGAGCCTCATGGACGTTCTACAGGACATAATGCAAAACGTGTCCATGCAGGACAGAGCAGCTCCACATTCCACCGTGACCATGCTGTTCATGCTACTATTGACTCTCTTTGGTTAAAAGTCTACAGGAAACATGATAAAAAGAAAAAAAAAACCTAGAAAATGTCATGATGACAAGAAAACCTCCTCCATCTCCACCACCATCAGTTTTGACACTCCAACCCAGATATTTCTGTATTTTATGTGTTTATGAGTCTACTCAGCTGACAACTGCGCAAAAAGAGCTGGTCTTAGTATTTCAAACTGCTGCTGCAAAAAATGAAAATAAGATTCTTGAACAGTTAGTAAATGGATTTAGTGAAATCTTGGAAGAATGGTTTTTAAAAAAAGAATGTTAAATATCAACCCAGAACCTACCAGCAAAATGATGAAAACATTGCACAAGGCTAAGAAGGTGGAACATCGAGCTGTAGACAAAGTCACCTTGGGAATGATGGACACGTTATGGAGAGAGTGTTAAACAAACTGCATCTCCCTCTCTATCCCTCTGGCCACTCAGTCTGGGAGAGAAACTGAAATCAGGAAAATAAGATCTTGGATTAATGTACTTGATGATTTTGTCATCAATTAAATATATATGTTGATAGTTATGTTGAGAAAAATATTCCAGCTTTTAAGAATGGTGGAAAGACTATAAAAATAGTTAAATACTACTCTTTGAAATATTGTAATTGTCTTTCTTTGAGGTTTAAAGGATCGATTTTCAGTTTTGTCAGCCATCCAAACCAGATATAACTGTATTTATCCCAGTAATTAACATTCATCATTCTTAACTGCTTTTACTTAGATGTGTTATGTGGCAATGGTAAGTTGGAAAATAAAGAGTAATGCTCAGTGTTTTTCCCAGATTTTACTGTTTCACATGTGCAGGTAAGAGATGACGACTCCAGTCACTCACATTTTTACAATGCACTTGATGTTCTACGCTAATGGCACAATAATAAATTTGCTCCCACAATTTCTCCTTTTTTGTGTGTGTGTATGGACATATTCCAACTTAAATTTCATCATTTGAAAATATGTTCCTACTTAAAAATAGCACCATGCGATATTTACATTTTTCTGCTGCTCGTTGCCAGATTTTTTGAGCTCTAGACTGCTGCTGTTTTCTTACTGTTTATTTGGCTTTTCTTTTGGTTCTGGTTAAATGCTTAGAAGGCTTCTGTCAAATATTGTTCTTTCTTGAAATGTAGTCTTCTGCATGGTTTAAAAGCTGAAAATGGGAGGAGTTTTTTGATTTTTTTAAACATAAAGATGTTTTTAAACTCAATATATTCACTTGAATGTCTTAGTTCAGTACCCATTATGTACTTCAGTGCTTTTTCCATCAAAAAGGGGTTCATACTATGATACAAGACTTGTATTCAGAGAAGTACAATGTGCACATTCTTGATATTTTAATACCAGAAAAATAAAACAATTTTATTTTATATTTAATTTTAAAATATATTTCTAAATTTCCATTTTAGTCATTATTTCATAAATTGGGCATATTAGTTAAAAATGTTTCCTTAAAACATGTTTTTCTTCTGCATGATGAAAATTAAAAGCTTTAAACCATTGACCTTTAATGGATGCAAATATAAGTGGTAAAATAAATAAAAATACTTTGTGGAGAGAGCAAAAAACATCCCAGGAAGCAACAGAGTTTTGGTCCTGACTGTTGTGGGGCAGTTTTATAAATATGGAGAAGCTTGGTAAGGGGGGTGGAAACTGAAGCCAGTGGGGTCAGAACTGACCTGGTGAGGGAAAGTTTGGGAGCAGCTGGGATAAGGAATTGAGAATCTCGTTTGTCTGCTCTGGGAGGAGCAATCGCAATGAATTTTTCTGCTTTTCCACTTAGAACTGTACAGAAACAAATGGGCTTTTTGATTGTGTGGAGTAGCTGCGTAAATTCTTAATTAGAAACAAATGAATTTTCAGTATGTGGTTTATTTAAATTGTTGACAGCTTTGATTTTTCATTTATGATTTATTATTATTATTATTATTATTATTATTATTATTATTATTATTATTGTTATTGTTATTATTATTGATGTTTCTTGTCGGAAGTTAATAATTCCTGTCCCTTCAGTGGGTCGCTGCAGCTCTGAGGCAGGAAAATAACAAACAGTGAATATTCTGAACCACAGGGTTTATTTCAAGTGCAGGATTTTTGGAGAGTCACGTTCTTTCAGAACAGGCGCTTTATTTTCTCCTGCTCGTATCCATATAGGCTGATATATACGTGTGTTTTGGTGAAGAGAGGTATTTTATAGCAAGCACACCGCCTCTATTATGCGGGAGCACAACTTGTGGCAGAGGTTTGTGGCTGTAACGTGCTTGGACTCGTGCCCGTCGACGGGAATAAATGGTTTGTAAGAATTTCTGCAGGACCCGAGGAAGGAGTCACTTGTGAGTTCGCGGGGTTTGGATGCAGGAATGGAAACAACCTCCGCGGTGAATAAATTGATTTTATGCATCTGAGGAGCCACGTGCTCGCTGCTGGTTTGCAGAGGGCTTAGGCGAGGACCCATAAGCCACTTTCCAAGTCCTTCAGAAATAACCAGGTAATGATGGAAATGTCGCAACCAGATGCTCCTCAATTGGCTCCATTAAATCTTTTTTTTTTTTTTAATTAATTTGACATGAAAAGCTTTATCAGGGCTGACTCGGTGTGAATATTTAAAAGGGGACGTGGCTCTGGTACCGTCATTTAAGGCTAAATCATCTAGATTGGCATCCACAGCAAACCGAAGGGCTTCAGAAAACGAGAATAAAAGCGTTATCAAACAATTGACTTCAGGTGAGTGTAAGTGTTAATGTTGTAGTAGGGTGTCCTTCAAAGCATTGTCATTTTTTGCCACTCTTCATATAATTTAAACATCTTTAACTTTTCTGCCTTGTAGAAACGTTTGTATAAATCTGAGCAGACTTAAATGTTTGTAGGTAATAATTGCATAAATTGTTAATATATGCATAAATTTGTGCCATAGAACAAATACTCCGAGAGTTGATAAATACAAGATCAGCTTGTTTGGTTTTGTTTTTTTTAAAGGAAATAAAATATTTTGAGGAAGATTCTTTAGATTGATACATATTGTCCAGTTGTAATTTTATGTGAATTGTGCTTAGTTGGAGCATGTAAATTTACATTATAGACTATGGTTTGTGGAATCATAAAGGGATAAAGTACGTTTAACTTAGTTCTGAGAAAAGCAATATAGCACAGCACTTCAATTGTGATGATTTGTGCATATTTTTACCATGAAACAAACACTAAATTGTCCCGGTGAGCAATTATTTAGATTTTGTTTCCTCAGAAATTTTTTGATAGGACTTAATATATCTAAAAATTACTCTCCATTTAAAGGATATTAGTTTCTCAAATCTAATTCTAAATTTGTAAATATTTTATTTTTCCCGTGTCTATGCATATTTCTTTTTCGTCTGTCTTTACCTGAAACTCAGCATTGAGCGAATACACTGATAGATTTTCTCCATTTTCCTCTCAAAAGGTGCTGCCGAAGTGCAGTTTTTAATACTACAATCAAACATGCCCCTGGGATTAGGCTGAAGAATTTCAGAGTATTCCCAGAATTACCAAACACCCTGAAATCATGAGGCGGATCCTGTAAAAACCGGGCTTGTTTGGAAATGGAGATTTCTGATAAATACTAAAAGTTGGGCTCTTTTTAGCAAACTCCTGGTTTGGGGCATTAAAATTTGTGTTGTGGGGACGTTGCCCCATCCGTGGATGCTGCCTTCGATTGAGTGACTGAGTCACTTCTCACCTAAATTCTTGCTCAGCAGCATCATAGGGACATTCCTCATCTGCACTAATTACGGCCTCTTCATTAAGCGGGTTTGAGCCTCGCTCCTGCCTGCCCAGGTTTTATCTGCTCATCCCTGGGTGTTTTGTTCATTCTCAGAACATTAAATGTGTTGGTACATTTGATTTTGGTCCTGGAGTGACAGGCAGTTGAGACACCATCCTGTAAAGTTCTACAGATGTTTAATTAGATTCTAGAAAGTAGCTGTAATTAGTGATTTAAAGGGAAACAGACCGCACTGGGCTCCACTCTAGGCTTTTGTGGGACTGGTCCTTGCCTTTAACTCATGTGGCTTAGCTCACCTTCATATAACACATTCCTGTGCCAGGCAGAAATTCTGGGTTTGTGGTTGTCTCCAAGAGGGCAATCTCTGCTGGCAGAGAAAACAAGGGGTTTTTTGAGAGCTTGACTCCCCCTGCTTATTTTCCTAAACTTATATGAGGAATTGAAGACAAGAACTGCAATAAAACTGACTTGTGCTGGTACCTCCCCCTACTCCAATGGGAGTAAGTAATCCACATCCTACCCTGCGCAATGTCTGATATCTTTTTATAATTTATTATGTTCTTTTTGTAGCAGCCTGATCACAACTTGTTGAGCCATATTAGCAAATTTGAGCTCTTTTATTTTAGATATTTACACTGTGGTTGTATAGGTGAAATATGAGGATAAAGGGATTTGTGTCTGTAGGATCCAGCACACACTTGAAGATGATTTATATTTTACACTTTTTTGCCTGGTGAATTTTGAATTTCCCCATATTTTTCCATCGTGATACCGACTCTGGAGGGAAAAGGTCCCTCAGGCTCTGGCAAGGAAGCGAAATTCTGCCGCTTAGCGTACAAACCATCTCCCTGCTTGTTTTGTGCCTGGAGCAGCTGTGACACCAGCCGGAGTAAAGCAGAAATGTTTTACTACCTGGTTTCTGGTTCTGACATCCCCATGGCAACCTCCTCCCCAATTTAGTCGCAGCTTAGTGCCGCACAAGTCGGGTTTGTTCAGCGAGGAATAAAGGTGGCAGTATGGAAAAGACACTTCCCCATGTGTTCCTGGCGGCCGGTAAATAGAGATGGAAGCGCCAGGTGAACACGAGGCCTTTGGGTTTGGCAGTGAGAGCTTCCCAAGGTTACGCTGCTTAACAGCGCAAGAAATATAAAATGAAGGAAATTAAAAGAATAACATCCAGCAGCTGCAATCAGCTACATTTTAAATATTATGTATCACCGGCACAACCGGGCTGCAGCAACAGACCTGGTGACAAAACTGGGTGTGATGGTAAAACAGGAGAAGATGATAAATTAAACCTGATGTGAAGCAGGACGGGGATCAGGATTGACCTCCCCGTGTGCGAGCGGAAGTTTGAGCCTTGTTTGCAGCTGTTTTGCCCAGAATTGCTCTATCCTGCCCGTTCTCCCTGGGAACACTGTGTCCCTCTGCTGAGACCCCTGATTTACGTCCCACAGGAGCTGTTTGAGCAGGTAAAGCAAAGGGAGTTGGGGAAACACAGCACAGGCTCGTTCCCTTGTAAAAAGGCTCATTGATTTTTCTCTTCATTTCCCGAGATAATGAGAGTTGGCGGTAATTTTGGACTGTCTTGGCAAAGCTGCTGACAGAATCGTGGGAAATTCGGAGACGTGGAGATGAGAAGGGGGACGGGGATGCAGGGACCGAAGGGATGGGGCCAAGAAGCAGCAGCAGAGGAGAAGGAAGGGGAGAGACACCCAAGTGCCTCCAGAGTTCAAAGTTTCCCACCTCCCTGCTCCATTTTTATTTGCAAAGGGAATCCCAGAGCATTTTGCTGCTGCCACCCCTCTTGACAGTGGAGCGGCACCTCCTGCCGCTGGGAGCTGAAAGGGTTTGGGAACAGTTCAGTCCATAAAACAGAACTCAGAAAAGCTGGAGAGCTCCTGGGATTGAGGTGGAGATGTAACAAGCAGCTCAGCCTCTCCAAGGGAACACTAAAATACACTGGGGTGTGCAATGGGTGATTAAAGCACCTAATGTACCTGGTTAACCCAACAGACGAACTGCAGAGGCTGCAGAACAGCCTGGCAAATGCATTCGCTCTTATTAATATCAACCTGTGTGCTGATGCTTGGTAATTTGGGTCCATAAACACAACCTAGAGTCTCACACGGGGTCCAGGCAGGGAGTGGCTCAAACAGCTTCATCGTCCCTCTGTGCTGGGCACTGGGGAGGCCAAACCTCGAATCTGGGGGTCAGTTTCGGGCCCCTCATATGCCAAGAAAGCCCTTGAGGTGCTGGAGTGAGTTGAGAAAAGGGAACGGAGCTGGGGAAGGGGCTGGAGCACAAGTGTGATGGGAGCAGCTGAGGGACCTGGGGGGTTCAGCTGGAGAACAGGAGCTGAGGGGAGACCTTCTGATCTCTGAACTGCCTGAAAGGAGCTTGGAGCCGGGGCTGGGGTCGGGTTCTGCTCCCCAGGAGCAGAGGAAATGGCCTCAAGTTGCACCAGGGGAGGTTGAGGTTGGATCTGGGGAACAACTTCTTCCCCAAAGGGCTGTCGGGCATTGGAACAGGCTGCCCAGGGCAGTGGTGGAGTCACCATCCCTGGAGGGGTTGAACAGATACGGAGATGAGGTTCTCAGGGACATGGGGTAGTGCCAGGGTTGGGGAACGGTTGGACTTGATGGTCTTGAGGGGCTTTTCCAACCCAAATGACTCTGATTCATCCCAGGGCAGCTGCTGCAGGACACGGTCCAGGCTCAATGGTGAGGGAAGGCCAGGGATGCTCTGTCCTGTGGGCAGAGAGCAGCAGCCACTTTGCTTTGCAGCATGAGGCTGCAGGTGGTAAAATTGTGTCAGGAACAGTAAAAAAGTGGATTTTGAAGGCTACAGGGGGGCTCTAGGGGCTGCTGCCCATTCAATGCTGTGCCCTCTTGCAGGTTCCTGCACCATGAGTGCGGCCAAGGATGCCGAATGGCTGCGGTGGGTGATGAACCAGTTTGGGAACATTGCGGGGAAGGACAAAGAGATCAACTTGGAAGAGTTCAAAACTGCTCTGCAAGTGAAGGAGGTGAGTGCTGGTATGGGGTCACTTCCTCCAGGCAGCACCGGCAGCCTGACACCGAGCTGTGGTCTCTTAGAGAAAATTAAGCTTAAAAAGTAGAATTATTTGATGTTATGAAAGAGAAACCTCATAGCACTCTGCAGCAAACAGGAGTGGAAAACATGGATTAACTTTCTGCAGTGCAAAATAGACTGGATATCCACAGTCTGTCTTTGAACATGCTTGAACATTCTCTTCCAGCCACCTGCCACCCCATCCGTCCCCATGTCCATGTCTGTCCCCAGGGCTCCCTCCCTCTCAGGGCCAGGTGATTCCCATTGCCAGTGGTTGCAGCTTCGGTTGTAGCATCAGGATTTGGGTGGTGGAGAACATCGCACTGCCATGTGAGAGCGTTTGTCCTCCTCCTGCAGTCCTTCTTCGCCGAGAGGTTCTTTGCGCTATTCGATGCAGACGGGAGTGGGACCATCAGTCTGGAGGAGCTGCTGAAAGCCCTGAGTCTGCTCGTCCACGGGAACAAGATGGACAAACTGCGATTCCTCTTCCAAGTGTACGACGTGGATGGTAAGATGGTGAAAATTAGATTAATTTGTGTTTTTTTTGAATCAAGCTGTGATTTTTGGGGCAGCACAGCTCTGCTCTGAGCATCCCAGTGTGGGCATTGGGCTTTGGTGCTGGTGTCACCTATGAGGTTGAGCACAGCTGGGTGATGGTGTAGGTTGGTCTTCGCTGCTGGATCTTCACTAAAGATAAGAGTCTCTCTGGCATAACACTGCTGCCTTCATCCTGTGGTGGAACCACCAAAAATTCATCTGAAAGCCAGCAATTAAACTGGCCGCAAATCAGGATTTCCCACAATTGGCTTTCACCCTCGGCCATGGAGAGGAGCAGCCTCTGCTCCGCTCACACATCAGCTCTCCATCCTGCTGACATCTGTGAATCCCAGCATGGTCTCTTCTTCCTATATCACCTGGGAAAGCTGGAAATAACAAAAGCATAGAATCACAGAATGGTTTGGGTTGAAGGGACCTTCCCAGCTCCCCTAGTGCCACCCCTGGCATGAGCAGGGACATCTTCACCCAGCTCATGAGCTGCTTTTCCTGCTCGTACCTGCTTGGGTATTAAATGCTGGCCAAAGAACTGCAAGCCGAGCCTCTCACCTCTCTGGTTTGCTCTCCTACCTGGTTACTGGATCATAAAATCATAGAACAGTTTGGGTTGGAAAGTACTTTCAAAGCTCATCTAGTCTAAGCCTCAGTAAGATAAGTGGGTTGGCACCAGTTTGCTAATGCCAAACTCTGCCAGACAAGTGACAACACGGCTGCTGCAGGTAAACTGCCGATTAGGTCACCTTTTTATTTAAAACCAGATGGTTTATGAGAAATGGCACAGACTTGCTCTGGCTGGGCACAGTTTCCTCCTGAGGAGCCTGCATGGGAGGAAGGGAGGTGATTTCTGGATTAAAGGGAGGCGATTTCTGAATTAAAAGGAGGTTGTTTTTGCATTAAGGGTGCAAGATGACAGTAAACTCGCAGGGTTCCAGGGCACTATGAGGTCCCTGCCCTGAGCCCAGTCCCCACGCAGGCAGCGGCTCCATTGATCCCGAGGAGCTGCGACTGGTGCTACGCTGGTGCCTGCGGGAGAGCGCACTGGCCCTGCCCGAGCCGCGCCTGGCAGACCTCACCCGTGCCCTCTTCGAGGCCGCCGACAAGGACCACAGCGGCTCCATCACCTTCGAGGAGCTCCGGCAGGAGCTGGAGGCTTTCCCAGGAGTCATGGAGAACCTGAGCATCAGGTATCTGCTGCAGCAGGTCCCTCCAGCAGCACCCAGGGCTGTGGGTACCCTGTGAGCACCTTTTTCGTCCTGCACGGAGTGAAAAAATTGGGATTTGTGCTCTCATGGGGTGCCCGGATCCCAAGGTGCTTGACCAGCACCGGGAGCAACCCAGGCACCCTCTGATGCCAAGCAGGGTACTGGGTTGGGATGCAGGTAGAGGTGCTGAGATGGGTGCAGGGATGGAGTTGCAATGGGTGAAAGGGTGGTGCAGGGATAGGAGTCGGGCTGGTGCAGGGATAGGAGTTGGGGTGGTGCAGGGATAGGAGTTGGGGTGGTGCAGGGATAGGAGTCGGGCTGGGTGCAGGGATGCTGCCGGGCTGGGTGCAGGGCTCAGACACAGAGCTGGGTGCAGGGATGCTGCCAGGCTGGGTGCAGGGCTCAGACTCAGAGCTGGATGCCCGTCTGGGTGCAGAACTGCCCCAGCTCCCTGTCCCTGGTGCCTTTGCTCCCAGCGCAGCGAGTTGGCTGCAGCCCCCGCCGCCCGCACAGAAGAGTGCCCGCCCACAGTACCTGACCCGGCTGTACTGGCACAACCACCGCAGCACAGTCGCCTTCCTGGGGGGCTACATCAGCCTCAACCTTCTGCTCTTCGCCCTGGCCGCTCTCCATCACGCCGGCCTTGGTGGGTGGCTGGCCGTGGCCCGGGGCTGCGGGCAGTGCCTGAACTTCAACTGTGCCTTCCTCGCAGTGAGTGGGGGTCCTGGAGGGTGCTGAGCTCGAGGTGGGTGCAGGGTGATGGTTACTGGCACTATTTACAGTCACATTTACACCACGGCCTTCTCCCTGTGCTGGGGGCTCTGTGGAGGGAGCCTGTGAACTTCTGCAGTTGTGGGACCAGGCTGTGTCCTCTAAATAACAATATATAAATCCTGGGTTAGGGAGGCTGTGAGCTCCCTGGGACAAGAGAAGTCATGGCACCCTGCAGATGGGTCCTTGGTTTCTGTCCCTGGGTGCTCTCCAGGCTGACACCCTGTATTGGACGGAGCTGGCTGTGGAACCCCAGGGGACAAGCCCCTGGCTGAGCCCCCCAACATCTCCGATTGTCCCCCAGCATCTCAAATTGCCCCCCCAACATCTCCAACTGCCCCTCTCCCGGAGGTGCTGATGCTGCGGAGGTGCCTGACCTGGCTGCGAACCACCCCAGTTGCTGAGGTTTTGCCGCTGGACCAGCACATTGCATTCCACCAGCTGGTGGGGTACGTCGTGCTGGCGCTGGCAACCATTCACACGGGTGCCCACGCCGCCAACTTCAGTGAGTACAAGCCCTGGGGCGGTGGGGCCCTTGGGCTGCAATTGGGGGATCTCGGGAAACACCCCCTTTAACCCTGCGGTGGGTCCTTTCCAATCCTGCTGCTGAAGTGGGAAATGCCCCTGTGTGCCGGGGGCAGCACCTGCGCTGTGCTGAGGAAAAGCTGCAGGGGTCTGGACTGAGCCTCGAGACGGGGTGCTCGTGTTCCCGGGGGATGCTCATGTCCCAGAGGGGTGCAGATGTCCCAAGGAGGAGATGCCTGTGCTCCAAGGAGGGAATGCATGTGTCCTGGGGGATGCACTGGTCCCAGAGAGGGGGGTGCAACGCCTGGAGAGGGGGTGCACATGGCCAAGGGGGGCTGAGAGGTCGCAGGCAAGGTGCAGGCAGTCGGAGGAGGCGTGCGGTATCGCACGGTCTGTGCACTGGCTGTGATCCCCCTCTAGTGGCTTCCCAGACAGTCAGCAAAGGGCTCTTGCTGGCCCCACGCAGCTCCCGAGTGGGATCTGCACCCCAGCTCAGGGACATGAGCAGCACATGGGGGGAGCACGTCTGCTTGCACCACCCGGCTGGCACAAACCACCTCCCTTGCAATGATGCTGAGCCCCTGAACAGGCTTTGGAGAGGAGGGATGTTGCATTTTGCAAAATGTCCAAAAAAAAAAAAAATTTTGCAAAAACGTCCAAGCAAAGCACTTGGGTGATTCTTAGTTAAAAGAGAAATTATTCGCAGCAGTTTGGTGAGTGTAGCAGAGCTCTGCGTGTGTGCTGTGGGTGCCCTGTCCCCAGTGCAGTGTCCCCAGGCAGGCTGGCACAGCAGGACGGGCGTGATGTCCTCACGGAGTACCTGTTGTACCCCCATCCTGGCACGGGGGGCCTGGGGGACACGGCGGCACAGACGGGGCTGGTGCTGCAGGGGCTGCTGGTTGCCATGGTCACCTTCTCCTGCCCCTGCATCCGCCGGAGCGGCCACTTCCAGGTGGGTCTCGCTGCGGCCCCAGGAGACCTGGAAACCCTGTGGTGCCCAATTCTGTGAGGGTCCAGTGGGTGGGTGCCCATCCAGGTGCTGCCCCGCGGGTGGTGGGAGCTCCTGAGCTGGTGTGGTGTCCCCCATCCTTCCCTCGGATACCCTCATGCTCCTCAGTTTTGCAGTTTTGGGATTTTCTTGCTTTCCTCCATCATTTGGGCTGCCTTTGCACATGGGGATAGAATCATCAAATCATTTCTGTTGGAAGAGACTCTCGAGATCATCAAGTCCAACCATTCCCCACCCCTGGCACTGCCCCATGTCCCTGAGAACCTCATCTCTGTGTCTGTTCAACCCCTCCAGGGATGGTGACTCCACCACTGCCCTGGGCAGCCTGTTCCAATGCCCGACAGCCCTTTGGGGAAGAAATTGTTCCCCAGATCCAACCTCAATCTCCCCTGGTGCAACTTGAGGCCGTTTCCTCCTGTCCCATGCCTTGGCACAGCTCCACCACAAAGCACCATTTGTTTCCACCACCTTTTTTTCACACTTTGCCCCCCACTCCCTGCCCACAGCTCTTCTACTGGACCCACCTCTCCTACATCTCCGTCTGGACCCTCCTCATCCTCCATGGTCCCCACTTCTGGAAGTGGTTTGCGGTTCCCGGTTGCCTCTTTGTGCTGGAGAAGGTGGTTGGTTTGGCCGGGTGGCACACAGGGGGGCTGCGCATCGTGGAGGTCAACCTGCTCCCCTCCAAGGTCTCTGTGCTGCAGAAATACCTGTAATATCTGAAAAGGGGTTCGTAATTTGGGGAAAAGCACTTTGCGAGTGACTGTGATGGTTGTTTGTTGCAGGGGAAAAGGAGGGATGGTGGGACATGGGAGGGGTGACAGTTTGCACAGTGAGCTGGAAGGGGGAGGGATGAGGGGCAATTAGTAGCTTATCTGGAAAACAGGCAGGTTTGGGTTGCTGCAAGCTGCACTGGTGAATGTTTGCAGCAAGAAGTAAAAGATATTCCTTTGTTTTCAAACCACTACGTTTTTAATTTAGAATTTTTACCTATTTTTCAATTTAAAAAAATCTAAACTCACAGGACAACTGGAGACTAAATGACTCTTGAGTCTTAGTTTCTTCAAAAAAACTGTTGTTTGAGGCCAATCCTAACTGAAATTTTTGTTTGATAGCAAAACTGGGTAGTGAACCCCTTTTTTAGGTCAAAGCTGTAAGTCCATCTCATTCTGGCCACTGTTTGAAATGGGAGGCACACATGGGTGCTCCTGGGCTGCAGAGCACTCACCCCAGCAGAGACCGGCCAGCGTGATGTGTTGGCTGGATGCTCCCAGCTTTCCTGCTCCTCCTTTTCCTCCAGGTCACCCACCTTGTGATCGAGAGACCCCAGTTCTTCCACTACAAGCCTGGAGACTTTGTTTACCTGAACATCCCAGCCATTGCCACCTACGAGTGGCATCCCTTCACCATCAGCAGCGCGCCCGAGCAGCGAGGTGAGCACCAAACCTTGGCTTGGTTTTTATTGCTGGGTTGTTTTACATCACTGGGATGACCATAGAATTGTTGAATCACAGGATGGTTTGGGTTGAAGGGACCTTCCCAGCTCCCCCAGTGCCACCCCTGCCATGAGCAGGGACATCTTCACCAGCTCAGGTTGCTCAGAGCCCCGTCCAGCCTGGCCTGGGATGTCTCCAGGGATGGGGCATCCACCACCTCTCTGGGCAACCTGCACCAGGCTCTCACCACCCTCAGGGGCAACAATTTCTTTCTCATGTCTGGCCTGAATCTCCCTCTTTTAGTTTAAAATCATCACCCCTTGTCCTATTGCAACAGGGCCTGCTCAAAAGTCTGTCCCCATCTTTCTTATCAGCCCCCTTCAAGTACGGAAATGCCACAATGAGGTCTCCCCGGAGCTTCTCTTCTCCAGGCTGAACACCTCAGCTCTCTCAGCCTGTGCCCAGCTCCACATGTTCCCAAGTTTTGGGCTTTGGGCTTCACTCAGCTCCTGGGGCAAACCCATGCCCTGCTGCAAGCCTGGGGCTGATGTGAAGGACATGGGTGGGGATCGCTGCTGGTTGCTCAGGGATGGAGCTGTGCGGTACATGGATCATGCTGTGCAGGATGCTCATCTGCTGCTCCGCTCCATCCTGCAGAAACCCTCTGGCTGCACATCAGGTCGCTGGGCCAGTGGACCAACAAGCTGTATGAATATTTCCAGCAGCCTGAATTGCCCAGCCCAGAGCTGAAACCTCTCAGCAAGAGCCTGAGGGAGACGAGAAGCTGGTGCTGGACACAGGTTGGTGGGGACGGGGATCAGCTTTTGGCAAATGCAGAGGTTGGACCTTAAAATGCTGCTGGTTGGCAGATGATAGAATCATAGAACACAGAAAACACAGAATCATTTTGGTTGGAAGAGACCCCCAAGATCGTCGAGTCCAACTGTTCTCCCAGCCCTGGCACTACCCCATGTCCCTGGGAACCTCATCTCTGCATCTGTTTAACCCCTGCAGGGATGGTGACTCCACCACTGCCCTGGGCAACCTGTTCTAATGCCTGTCAGCCCTGTGGGTTTCAGCTGTGGGGTGTCTCTCCTGGTGTGTCCCCCCTGCAAGGTCCTTGTATCACCTCGAAGGGTTTCACATCCCACCTGAGGTTGGTGACCCTGAGGGATGGGGCAGCAGATGCCCACGAGCATCACGGCCCTTGGCCTTTGGCTTCCAGGGAGGTGTCTGCAGCTCAGAGGGGGTTTCAGTGGCCACCGGTGGGGATGGAGCCGTTCAGCTGACGTCATACAGAGCCACTGATGGTGCCCTGGGACAGGAGGACCCACCAGTGGCGGGGGTGAGCACCGTGTCCCACCCCAGACACCCAGTGCCTGCGGGGAGGGGAGGGGGGTCTGTGCTCTCAACACAGCAGCCGCCAGAGGAACAGCCTGGAGAACCATGGGGAAGCATTGCTTCCCAAATGCCCAAAACTTATTAAAAAGCTCTTTTTAAAAGAAACTTCTGGGACATAAATCATGGCAAAGCCAGGATGCTCAGAGCTACCGTTAGCAACTTTTATCCCCCAAAATAAGAGGCTCTCAGGATATTGATTCTGCCAGGGCTGGAGGAGCAGCCCTTGCAAAGAATGAATTTACATATGCCAGTTTTAATCAGTTTTTCTCCCTGTCCCTCTTTTGCTCTTATTTGTCCCCTGGGAAGCAGATGTTGCCCATGCCTGGGACACCACCTTCACTCTAAACCTCTTTCTCATCCAAATTCCCGCACAAACTGGGGGGTAATTGCCTTTTTAATCAATACTCAAACAAATTACCATCCAGATAATGTCATCAGGTGGCATGTTCCTGGCGTTGGACATTGGTGGGGTTCCCACCAAAGCGCTGGGCTTGGCTCAGGCATCACCCTGGGTCTGGCCAAGGGAATGTGCAACCCGGATAAAACCAGTTGGAAAAAATACACCCAAAAAGCAAACCCAGGGAACAAGCAGTTTCAGCATTGGCTGTTACGGAGGAGTTGGGGTGGGGAGGAGTTGGTCGCTGCTCTCTTTACCTTGCAGGTCTGTGCTGGACTGGGTGAGACCCATCGGCTCTGCAGCGTCAAGGTGAGGGACTTCCTGGTCCTTCCCCAGCCCCAGTCACCCCACACATGCGTCCCAGTCAGTCACCCCACACGTGTGTCCCTGTGCACAGGTGCTTCCCCCGAGGCTTTTGCAAACCCTGCGTTATTGGGGGTTTGGTGCCCCTGCCCAGCCCTGCTTTCCTCTGCTCCCATAAAACTCCCATAAAAGACCCCAAATTCTGCACACTAACCCTGCTCGCATCTGCAACCCAACAGTGGTTCCAAAACCCATGGGCTGCTGGAATTCTCCCCATTTCTTGTCTCTCCCAGTGCTACATTGATGGACCCTACGGGACGCCGACACGGCGGATCTTCACCTCAGAGCATGCTGTCCTCATCGGCGCTGGCATAGGCATCACCCCCTTTGCCTCCATCCTGCAGAGCATCATGTACAGGTTGGTGCTGTGGCAGCAGCTCAGGCTGAGCCCCAGGCTGATATCCAAGGTGGTTTTGGGAGGCACGGGTGCCATGGTAGACCTGTCCTCCCACACTTCTCCCTGTGAGGTGAGCAACATGGGCAGCACCCATCATGGGTCCTCCTCAATTCCAACCTAACTTGGGCTGAGAGAGCTGGGGCTATTCAGCTGGAGAAGAGAAGCTGAGAGGGATCTGATCAATAGGATCAGTATCTCCAGGGTGGGTGTCAGAGGATGGACCAGACTCTGTTCAGTGGTGCCCAACGCCAGGGTGAGGAGCAACGGGCACAGACTGAAACGAGAAGTTCCACCTGAACATGAGGAGAGACTTCTTTACTTTGAGGTGCCAGAGCCTGGACCAGGCTGCCCAGAGCAGGTGTAGAGTCTCCTTCTCTGGACTGTGTCATCTGCTCTGGTGACGCTGCTCTAGCAGGGGTTGGGCTGGGGCATCTCCAGGGGTCCCTTCAACCCCAACTGCTCTGTGATTCTGTGATACTGTGACTCACAAGATGTGGCCAACAGACCAATAGCTGGGTCCTCCCTTGGTCTCATGCTTCCTCGTAGGCATTTCTGCTGCAGAAAACCCACTGCACCCGTGGGCACCCACCAGGGCTGGTGAGGAACAGGTGCTCAGGGTCCCCCTGCAATGGTCCAAGGGTGTGGGCAGGGGCAGGCAGGGCTGTATCTCCCTGTGCAGGTACCGCCGGCGAAAGCAGAGCTGCCCCAGCTGCCACCACTCATGGTGCGAGGACTTGCGGGATGAGGAGATGATGCTGAGGAAGGTAGGAGCAGGTGGAGGGGGATGTGGGACCAAGGTCTGCCCTGGGGACAGGGCCAGGAGGGCTGCAAGACCCCAGGGGTGAGCCATGAGCACTCCTGACCAGTCTGGGGGTGGGGGGCTGGATTTGGCTCCAAAGCAGAGGCTGCTGCATCCTTTCAGGTTGACTTTATCTGGATAAACCGCGACCAGAAGCACTTTGAGTGGTTTGTCAGCCTGCTGACCAAGCTGGAAATGGAGCAGGCAGAGCAGGAGCCGGGAGGTGAGTGGGGAGGAGGGAACCAGCCGGTGCAGCCCCCAGCCCTGTCCTTGGCATTTCCCCTGGGACAGCCCAGCCCGACCCAAGGGGACATAGTGTGGGGTCAGACCCCCCGACAACAGCCGGGCTCCTCTTGAACGCCCAGGGCGGTTTTTGGAGATGCACATGTACATGACATCAGCCCTGGGCAAGAATGACATGAAGGGCGTGGGGCTGCAGCTGGCCCTGGACCTGTTGGCCACCAAAGAGCAGAGGGACTTGATCACGGGGCTGCGGACCAGAACTCAGCCTGGACGCCCCGACTGGAGCAAGGTGAGGGCTGGACCTGCCCTGCTGCCAAAATCATCCTCGGGCAAAGGGAACCATGATCCCCAAACCCGCTTTTTGGGGGGACACCAGGGGAGAGCCCCGTTTTGGAGTAGGATGATGCACAGGGGTATCCAGGTGCAGAGAATCTTCACCCCACCATGAGAAAGCGAGTGCTGGGGATGCTGAGTTGTGCCGGGCAGTGGCTGCCGATGGGATCCGGCCATCCCTGGGGTGGGACCAACTGCCCCCCCACCTCCTTGCTCCTCTTGCCTGTGCCCCAGGTCTTTGGGAAGGTGGCGGAGGAGAAGAAAGGGAAAGTCCGAGTCTTCTTCTGCGGCTCACCAGCACTTGCCAAGGTCATTAGGATGCACTGCGAGCACTTCGGCTTCCGCTTCTTCAAAGAAAACTTCTAAGCGACAGCCCTTGCCTGCCCCTGCCAGCCCTGACGCGGTGCGATGGGCTCCAGGGGCCAGATCCTGCTGCATTGTCCATGTGGGCACCTGGCTGCTGCTGGGTCAGGGCTGGGGAGGGTGGGATGGATGAGCAAGGGATAGGGAGGGTGAGGGGCTGGGATGGACCACGGGGCTTTGGGGTGGAGGGGGCAGGGTCTAGAAGCCATTTGGGGTGTCCTGGAGCATCAGTGCAGGGTGTTTGAGGGGGGGAAAGGACCAGAGTCCCAGAGCACTTTGGGAGGGGGGCACAGGGTCCTGCATCACCTTGCAGGGCTTTGGGGTGGAGGGGTTGGGGTCCTGGGGCCCTTTGGGAGGAAGGGACACGGTGTCCTGCATCACTTCACAGATCTTTGGGATGTTGGGACAGAGTCCTGCATCACTTTGCAAGGCTTTGGAATGGAGCCCTTTGGGCGGGCGGGGCCAGAGTCCCGCAGCCCTTTGGGATGGGGGAGCCGGCTGTCCCCCAGCACCTCGCAGGGCTCCGGGGTGCCCACAGGAGGGCACTGCAGACCGGGCAACCGGGGCTGTGCTGCCCTGGGACTGACTCCCTGCCCCACCCAGTCCAGCTCCGGTTCGCAGCGCACAAGGGGGGTTTGCCTCTTTCTGCACCAGGGAAACAGATATTTTGGCGGTGCCGAGGGGGCTCAGAACAGCCCACCTGCCTCAGGATGGCTGGTGGGATGGAGCCACTTCCAGAACACTCAACGCAGTATGCAGGATGTCCCCGTATGTGGCCAGTGGTGCTGGGACCAGTGATGGCCCATGGGGACCTAACCAAGTTCAAATCAAATGGGCGCACGAAGCTGCCTTCCCTGACTGATGGATACAGCCTTTTTAGGGGTGCCTCTGTGATGCGCTGATGCTTTTGTGTGGGAGAAAAAAAAATGTAGGTGACACACTGGTCTCAGCACAATTGCTGGGCTGGGTAATGATCCCCTCTGGGTTACGTCCAGGGCTGATGCGTGATGGATGGAGAGGCAGCGATGAGTGCTCAGCACCCCGCAAACATGCAGCATGCAGTGAAGAGCCCAAAGTCAAGTGTCAGTTTTTCTTAACCCTGGCTAATGGGGCTTCTCACCTCCTCCATTAGCAGCAGGATGGAAATGTAAGGCTGAATTCAGCTCCTCTGTTCTCTTCATCCCACCACATCTCTCCGACAAGGGTTCCTCCAGCTTCGCTCGCTCTCCGTGCTCCCCCTTCCAAGCTTCAGCTGAGGAAACCAAACCCACTTAGAGCCTTTATCAGAGCCCCACACTGTAACATGGAGCCGGGATGTGACCCCAAACCCATGGACCAATGTTCCTGTTCACCAGCATCACTGCAGTGACAGCCCGTGCATCGTAATTAATGGGGCTGTTTCAATCAGGGGACGATGGAAATACTGTTTGCAATGTCCAAGGGAAAAACTGGGACAGCTGCAGGGACATAAATCCTACCCCCACACACACGGAATTTTGGTGGTTTAGAGATATCTTCCAGCTACGTGCCCAGATTCACTCTGTTTCTGGGCACACATCGACACTTTCATGTTGCCAAAGATGCCAGAAAAACATAACGTGGCTGGATGTGGCAGCGTCACGTGGCCAAGGAAAACACACTCATCTCAGTCATAAAGAAGAGTTAATTACATCTCCCCGTTCTCCCTATGTTTTGGAGCAATTATAAACAGAATGAATCATTATGTGGCTGCTGATAATCATTTCCATTCCGCATCCCTGCTGAATTGCAGGGTGCCGAAGCGCTCTGCTGCTTGCAGCTTCTCCCAGAAAAAAAAATATAAAGCAGATTTAGCTGGTTTTGAGCATCGTGGCACCTGGGCACCCAGAGCAGAAGGGTTTTGGGGAGAAAATAATGCAATAAATGGGGATGATGCCTTGGTGAGAAGCTTTCAAAGGGCAAGAGGGTCCTGCAAGGTGCTCAGCAGATGGTGAGGAGACGTTCTCCAAGGGGGATGGAGGCAGCATCAAGGTCACTGCTGACATGCTGAATCCTGAGCTGCTCACATCCCAGCCACAGCCATGAAAAATTAATGAATTTCTTCCTTTCTATCCGTAGAAGCTCTGTCAGCTGCTATTTTGCCCTGGTATCTCCGGTTTGTCGGATGTTTCCTTTGGATTTGAGGAATAAATGATTAAATTATGTGGATGGGGAGGGGGGTTGGTGCTGGCAGCGGGGTACAAGCAGCGGGGTACAAGCTCCTTGACCAAACCAAACCATGGCTGGGAAGTGGTGCTGTAGCCTCCAAACCTGGGGTCTGCTTTGGTTTTGGGGTTGTTTTTTATCTTAAAGCAACAGGAGGCTCCAAATCGGGATCTTGGGAGGCAGGGGATGAGGCTGGATAATGATATCCCTCCTGATTAATGCCTTCCCTTGGCTGGCTTCGTTAGTGTGATTACACTCGGGCTGTAGCATAGCAACAGCTAATTGTTGGTTGGATGCAAAGTGCATCATTCCCCGTATTAAAATTTTATTAAGATATAATTGCATTCGTCTTGCAGGAGCGGATGCTTCAAAGATGCCGAGAAGAGGCAGCGGCACTGGTTGGGGCTTTGTTGGGCTCACCATAAGCTCCAGTTCATGGGTTTTGGGTGACGGTTGATGGTTTTTGGGTGATAGTTGACTCTCGGGACACCAGGTCTCATGGTTGGTATGTGGGGGCTCCGGAGAGGGTTGGGTGAGGGCACCCAATCTGTGACGCCTCTTGCACAGCATATTGTGTGCAGAATATTCCTCAACAAACCCTCAATATAGAAATTTTCGTCCTTTGACAAATGAAAATGAGGATTCGAGAGGTGATGAAGTGCTGCTGGGGGGCTGCAATGGGCGGCTGCTATTGGCATGGGGAAGGGTTTGCAACCTGGTGTTCAGAAGAAACTAAAATGGGAGTTTGAGGAGGAAATTTTTTGTGCTGAGGGTGGTGAGAGCCTGGCCCAGGTCACCCAGAGAGGTGGTGGATGCCCCATCCCTGGAGACATCCCAGGCCAGGCTGGACGGGGCTCTGAGCAACCTGAGCTGGTGAAGATGTCCCTGCTCATGGCAGGGGTGGCACTGGGGGAGCTGGGAAGGTCCCTTCAACACAAACCCTTCTGTGATTCCATGATTTACAGCTGCTGAAAGCCCTTTGCTCCCCTCAGCTCCTCGGAAATCCAGAGAGAGAGGAAAACCTTAACACAACTGTATTTATTACCAGTATGATCACACTTGGCATATTGTATCACTAAGTGGTCCTGGTACATAGATATTATTCACTTAAATAATCAATCACTGCCAACAAATTACAGGATACAGAGAATGGAATTAGCAAAGTGAACTATGGATGTAAAATTCATTTGAAATTCAATTTAGGAGCAACATTAGCTTTCAATTAGTCTGCCCAACTGTTTGAGCATCATTTTGTCTATCAGATTTTTTTAAATAAATGTAATTAACCTTTGCTGTTAAATTGTTGTTGATTTCATCGATATAATTATTATGCAACTCCTAATATTTTGCTTGGATGATATCTCATTAGCCGGTGGTTTCTAATTAGGGAGATGAAGGACCGGTGGTGATTTCTGTGTCTTCTTGGTGGGGCAAGGGAGGGAGATGCTCCAGAGACAGGACTTTGTGTGTGAAATTTTGAGTTTGCATGTGAAATTTTGAACAGGCAGGGGATGTGACCAGCCCCTCCTGTCCCCAGCACAACTGGTCCCAAACTGGTGGAGCTGGGGACCGAGGGGGGACAGGGACATGGGGCGCAGGATGACGAGGGGGATGGAGGGTCCTGCAAAGGAAGGCAGCAGCATCCAGATGTTCAACACCCCTTGGGCACAGCTGGAGGAGCTGACAGCACCTTTACCCTGGGCTATTTGCAGAATGAAATTAATTTCTTATTTTTGGGCAGGAAAAACTGTTTTTAAAGCCAGATTCCCTGCAGGGAGGTGGGTTGGACAGGGGGTAGCGAGAAGCTCAGCCCCGGCCACTGGCTTCCCTTGCCCAGGAGATAGATGAGACAAGGAGCTAATTAAAGAGCAATAACTTGTTACAGCCCTGTTTGGAGAGCGGGGATCCCCCCATCATTGGCAGCCCTCATCACAGCCAACAGCCCCAATATTGGTTTCCTCCCCCCCCGCCAAAAATAATACCTTTGACAGTCACTCAATTCTCACCAGTTATTTTTAATAGATGCAGTTTTTCCCCTTTAGCTTCATGCAGTTCTCCGAGGTTATAACTCAAGCTAATATCTGATCTATAGGACTAATTCTGCCCCTGTCAAAGCCGATGGAAACGTTTCTATTGACGTCAGCGGGAGCAGGATTGATCTCTGCGCGCGGACTATTTGTTCCTGAGGTTTTAAGAATTCATTTCCTCCTTGCATTGCCAGAGACAGATAGCAGCAGTGGAGGCAGAGGAATCATCTAATAACCACATATTAATACATGAATCATCAGCTTAGAGCCCAGCGCAGGGGGATGCTGGAAGGAGAATAACTGAGCTCGATATCGGGCTGGTGAAAAAACAATAAGGATTTTGCAGACAGGGTGCAGCAGCTAATCGGGAACATGATAATAATTGCAATGTAAATTTTTTTATGCTAGCATCCCAACCACATCTTCTAAGCTCTATTTAAATGCATTATGGCAGACAGGGCCTCTGCTGAAATCCCTTATCCTGGGCTGGAACAAGAGCACCTGTGATATTTCTTTACCATACACTTTGAGAACATTATTTACCTTTGGACAGACTCCAAACAGCACTTAAACAACCCAGGATACCCAGCATAGGGTAGGCAGGAAGGGGCCTTGAAGTTTTACCCAGACACCTTATTTTTACTTTTGCATTTTAATGAAGGAAACTGTGTTGGTTTGTTGTTTTTTTCTAACTGTGCCTCCTGTGCAGCACTTCAAGAACTTCTCACATGAAAGCAGAAAGATGTATTCTGCTCGACCTATTATATCCAGCAAAGGATGTAAAAGCATCAGTGGGATGTTGAGCTCATTTGCAATGGAAATTTCCCGGCGCGGCTGGCTCGGGTCGCCTGCTCCCCCCGCACACAACCAGGAACAGCGGAAGGCAATAACCTTCCATTATCTGAAAACCTCTTTGCATTTCACCCTATGATTTTGTTTTCACGGTGTGTGACAAATAAGACTAACGAATAACTTAGACAAAGGAGTGGGGTGTGTATGTGTGTTTATTGCCATGGAAACAACCTTTGGGCCAAGCTAAAAGAATAATTCTTTGAAGGCTATTCCTGCTCTGCAAAGCCACCAGAATCCCAGCGTTTGCAAGGTCCCTGCAGCACACAACCTTCCCCAGCTCACGCAGTGTAACCAAAGGTCAGCAGCCAATTTTGCACTTTTTATACCCATTCTTGTGTACTGAACTGCACCCCAAAATGCCCCGAGTGAGCCGCGCACCCACTTCTACTTGTTTCCCAGACCTGTACCCCGTGTGCTGGGGCTCTTCTCGTGTTTGCACAGGAGATGAGAGCGAATGATGGTGCTTGGGAACCACGAGGTGAAGTGGTGAGGGCAGCACAGCAATGCTGAGCCCTCACCGCTAGTAATTACCTTCCTGAGTTTGCTAATGAGTGGTGAAGATAATGCTGTAATTAAGACACTCACTGAGTGTCTTCTTACTTGGTTAATTTAAAAATCAGTGGAAGGTCAATCCACCCTTTCCAGCTGGAGATCCTGAAACCTGGATTTTAGCCCGGGGAGTCTGTAGAGGTAGAGAAGACGCAGGGGCAAGTAGGCTTGAATGATGGATCTACCTGGAGTTGTGCAAAGCATCTGACACTGTCCCTCATGACATCTGTGGCTCTCAGTTGGAGAGACGTGGATTTGACAGGTGGACACTCAGTGGATGTGGAAGTGGCTGCTGGTCACACTCAGAGTTGGGGTCAATAGCTCGATGTCCCAGTGGAGACCAGTGGTGTCCTCAGGGGCCAGCACTGGGACTGGTGCTGTTTAACATGTTTGTCGGTGACACAGACAGTGGGATCGAGTGCCCCCGCAGCACATCTGCCCACAGTGCCAGCTGAGCGGTGTGGCTGACATGCTGGAGGGAACGGACCATCCAGGGGCACCTGCCCGGCTGGAGAGGTGGAACCGTGTGAACCTCATGATGTTCAACAAGGCCAAGTGCAAGGTCCTGCACCTGAGTGAGGGCAACCCCAAGCAAACACAGGCTGGGCAGAGAATGGGTTGAGAACAGCCCTGAGGAGGAGGACTTGGGGGTGTTGGCTGAGAAGCTCAACATGACCTGGCAAAGTGCACTCACAGCCCAGAAACCACCCATGTCCTGGGTGGCATCACCAGCAGCGTGAGCAGCAGGTTGTGGGAGCCAATTCTCCCCCTCTGCTCTGCTCCCTTACAGTAAACAGTTGAGGCAATGATTTCCACATGCTGAATAGAAACAGGTAAAATTTAGTTCCCATAGTGAGTAGTTACTTTAAGTTCAAAAAAAAAAAAAAAAAAAAAACCTAGACAAAAATGTGCAATAAAATTTGTATAAGGTTAAGTTTGCAATTGCTTCAGAAACCAGGCTGCAGCTGCAAACCAGCCCCCTCCCAGGCCTTACTGACAGAATTTGCACCTAAAAGGAGCAGAGCCTGGGAGTGGGGAGAAGTGTCCACATCAGTGCGCAGCGCAGGTGGGAGATGTCGGCTCCTCAGGAGGAAATCGAAGGCCCTGCCGCAGGAAAACAGCTTTCTACAGGGGTGCTTAAAAAATGACAGGTTATTTTCAAACAAACAAACGAGCGGGCTGAGCAGCGAGTCCTTGCGACCGCTCCAAACCTGCCGTCCACGTGCTCCGGGCGCGCCCCCGCCACGTGCGCGCGGCCACAGGGCGGGGCGCAGCGCAGCCAATAGGCAACGCTCCGCACCCGACAAGCCCGCCTCCCCGGTCCACGCACCCCATTGGCCAGCGGCAGGCCCCACCCACCCCCGCCGTTCTCGCGGGAAGTAGGGGCGGGGCGGGGCTGGGCTGCCCGTTCCCTCTGCTCCCCCCGCCGGGGCTCCGCTGCGGTCGCTCAGCGCTGCCCGGGAGGCCCCGCCGCCCGCCCCAGCCGCCACTCATGTCGGCAGCACCGCGCAGGTAGGGGCGCGCCGGTGGCTGGAGCGGGGTGAGGCCGTGGCTGAGTGAGAACGGAGTGAGCGCAGCATAGAGGGTGCCCGCGGTGCGGGCGAGGCGGCGGGAGCGGCCCCGCCGCAGGGCCGGTCTCCCCGGTGCCTCCGCCCCTCCCGCCTACCGCTCCCCGCCCTGCCGCTGTCACGGCGCGCCGCGCGCCCCGCGCCGCTCTCTCCTATTGGCCAGGGGCTTCGCCGCGCCCCGCCTCCCTCGCTCTTATTGGTGGGAAGGTGGGGCGGGGCGCGGTCCCTCCGTGCGCTCCCGCCGCCGGGTTCGCCGCCAGCGAGGCCCGTGCCCGCAGGTACGACCCGGCCTGGGCTCACGGCCGCTGGCCCGCTCTCCCCGTGAGGCCGCTCTCAGCCCCTCGGAGGAACCACGGCCCCGCGCCCCCTCCTCAGGCCCCCGCGGCCGCCTCTTACCTCAGCGGGTGTCCGGTAACCGCGGCCTCGGGGCGCTCGGAACGGCATCCAGCGGCTTGGGGAGGCGCCGGGGCCGCCCGGGGGGCTGAGGAAGGGGCCTGGGGAGGGGGCCTGGACCAGCCGGCCTAGCCCCGCGCCGTCGTGTTCGGCCCCGTTTGGGAGGTATGGGATTTCTGGTGAGAAAAATGCAGGAATAGAGGCTGCGGTTTGCGAGGGCACGCGGGGGGGGACCCCGTGTCTTCCATCCGCTGGGAGCCCCGCCGGGAAAACCTCCAGCTCAAGGTGAACCAAACTCTAGAAAGGAGTAATTACGCTGATTGTGGCCTCCCCATCCCGGTAAAACCTGGCGTGCCCCTGTGGAGGAGATGATTTCTGTGTGGGCTTGGGGAATAATCATTAATTGTGTTTAATCACGCCGTGCAATCCAGCTTCTGCTGCTGGAGAGAGGGTCGGTGTTTTTGGAGGTGCTGGACACGACTCAGGCAACCTGTGTGAATGGATTTATACGGAGAGCACCTGGTCGGGTGCTGGGTTGTCCCTGCTTGGCTGTGGATGCTCTTCTGCTCCGTCAAGGCGTTTTACATGCGCTTATGTCTATACCCAAGATGCCGAGGTGTAAGAAAAACAACGCGAAGGCTCTGGCAGGAGGGCTGAGATGCTTAGTTTGGTGTCCACAAAGCTCAACTCAGAATACTTTACCATTCTGTAGTTTTTCACGAGGAGCTTCAGGGTGCATCGGACAAGCTCTGAGGCTGCTGCTACACCAGCAAACAGCAGGTTTCCTTTGCTGGGATTGGCAAACAGCTACCTGTACACTTATTTATGTGAAGCATCGGTGCGGCAGGTGTAACCAGGTGAAATTATCTGTGTTCGGCAGGCTGCAGCTCAGTGAGTTTTGTGTTGGAGCTTTGTTAGTACATACGTCAACCTCTTTAATGGGGCTTAATTCGAAGAGATGCGGCCCATATGTGCTCTTTATTTTGCCTTCTGGAATTCACACCCACTTGGACAGTGTGAACAGGAGAAAACCTCATCAACGTGCTCTCTGGGAAGGGGAAAATTAAAATAATACCTGTGGGTTTTGTCAGAACCGGGGTGAGTGCAGGTGACTGCTCGGATAATGAGCACAGCACATTCCAGGATCATACATACTGTGTCTTTTTTTCAAAACACAGTGTGCAGATCAGCCACTACGGACCTTGCATGTGAGATTGTGGAAGGTCTCTTGTAACAACAGAGATTTTTGGGTGCTTTATTGTCAGGCAAAGTCACGAGAATGCAGCAAACAATACGTGCTTATGCCGCAGTTGCAGATTTGAGTGTCCGCGGGCTGTTCTGCTTCTGCATGTTTTGAGAATCCTAAGAAGGATGCATGACGGCAGTATGATGATGTGAAGTTTCAGCTCATGTATTATGCCTTAGAGCAAAATGTTAATGTTGCAAAGGCAACTCCCTGGTGGGTTCCCAGGCAGTGAAGAGGATCAGGGCACATGCAGGACTGTGATCTTCCAGTTCTTCACATGAGGCTTCAGGGAGGGCAGCACCTCCAAAAGGTGTCTGGCTTTTTAAACCTTTTGGCTTGTTTGTTCGATACAGGAATTGCCAGTAGTTAATAGTTCTCCTGGTTAGAGCTGGCCAAACAAGAAAGGTTTTTAAGGGCCTTATGGACCTCTCAGCGTGGCCAGATGTCACAAACCTTAACAATATTTAATGTATCTGTGGAGGCATCTTGCCCTGCTATGATGTTCTTTGGCATATTGTGAGATCTGGGTGAAATACCACACTTGGTGTTTATTTAAAGGCTTTATTTTCACTCTGGTGAACCGCTAACCCTTCTGATACAGCTTGTGATCAATAAGTATAATTAAGGTCAAAGGCATCTCGATTATCCAGGTGCTCTTTGTACCTTTTGAAAAAAAAAAAAAAGAAACAAACACTTAATCCCTTTTTTACCAAGTTAAAGTGTAACTTCCCCGACTCTTTTGTCTGCTCAGCTTGTGGAATGGCTTTTGGTGTTGAGTTTAATAAGGCAGGAAAACTTGCTTTAATAAGGAGATATTGGCACGTGTCCTTTCAGGTGATGCCTTAGGAGGCTCTTTAACTTTTTCTGAGGTATAATGTTTGGGATGGTAGCTTTTTTTTTTTTTTTTTTTTTTAAAATAATAAAAGTATCCTAAAGCTCTGCCTGGATTAATCCATCCCTTTAGTGTCACACAGTGTGTTACATGGCTAAAAATTAGTAGAGACCCACAATGATTAGTATCTGGCTGGTGGCCCAGAAAGAGGGAAAGCCGGGGCTGGCAGCATCTGACAGTAATTTTCTGTAAGACAAGTGTCCTTCGCTCCTTCATTGTCCAGTTGATCCTCTAACAGCAGTGATCCCGTTTGTAACGCTGAGCCTATAGTGCAGGAGGAACGAGACGGGCACAACACACAAAAACCCCCCAAAAAAACAAAAAAAACCCCAAAAAACCTGTTACTTTCTGCTTTTTTTGCCTAACAGTCTTCAGCATTTTTTTTCTTTCTGCTCAGTATCTCCACTCCTTTGGTAAAAAAGGAAAACAACAACAAAAAACTACCAACCAAACAAAAAACAATTAAGTTGGATTTCATGAGGTGACATTGAAAGTAGCTCATTCTCTCTGAACATTTAATTGAGCCATAAGATGAAAAGGCCTGTACTCGCGGTGTTTCTCAAACGGGTCGCTTTAGCGTTGGGCTGTGTTTTTAATGAAGATTTTGTGTCTCAGACGCAGTCAAAACTTTAAGGTCTCATTTCTGCAGCTTTTCAAAGTGAGTTGAGTCATCGGTTCAGCCTTTGCTGCAGACCTAAAATGTTGGGAGATGTTCCCCTTTCACAGTATTGCTATTTTGTGATCCTTTCCCTCCCTCCCAACTCTAAAATTCTTATGCTCTGTTATAAAATTTGGGTAATAAACAGGGTTTGGGGAATACTTGCTCCTTCAAGTAAGCCTAGTGCAACTTTAGCTTTTCTGTAATTATGCTGGATTTTTCCAGAATGAGATGTAAATATGTTTTCTTATCAGCACTAGCTGTTTTCTGGATTCTCCCCACTTTGTGCTCCAAAGTCACAGCTTTTCCTTCTGGTTTTTTCACCTTGTCTCCCCACCTGGCTGCTGTGTTTTAAATGTTCATACTGAATTTGAAATATTGGAGGTAGCAGATAAAGTGCGTGGTAATGAAATCCTTCTAAAGAAAGCTCACCGCTAATTCCAAAGGAAATGAACTTTTAATTAGTGTCTTATCTCAAGTGTGCCACCTTTTCTTTTTTTCCTCATAGATATTGCTTGTGTTATTGAAGACCAGCTCGTGTTCCCTGATACGGGAACTGGTTGGCTGGTGTCTTGTTATAAAATCCGATTTACAGCCTCTTGATTTCTAAATAAATTGTTTTGGCCATGCTCTCAGGAGTTAATGTTTATTGTTACCTGAAGTTGCACTTTTGGAAATGGAGATGTTCAGGGAATGCCCGTGTTGCTGCCTGTGAAGTATCTATGGTATAGATAAAAACTTCAGAGTGTTGAGTATTGTCTCTTTCAGGAATTATGTATTCCCTGTTTAGTTACAATAAAAACTTTAGTGCAGAATTTTCTGAAACAACTGTAAACGCCACACCAAAAAACCCACAAAAACCCTGTTATGACATCAGTAAGGTTGAGAACAATGCGGTTTATTTTCGATTACATTTCTTTTCGAACGGTCTTTCCACAGCAATATTAGTGTAAGAACAGGTAAACCAGCAGGTAGGGGGCTTAAACTCGTGTGTGGGTGGGCTGGATTAAGGAGCAAAATCAACCTCATGAAGCTCATTGAGCAAAGGGGTTCATGTCTGGCAGGGTCCCATGTTTCTGCTCAGAATTAAAACTTTTCTGTGTCACTCGTAGGGAGATTTTTTGCTTAGTTTAGCACGGGAAACGGGGCTGTTGGTGTGTTTCTTTTCCTCTTTTTAATTGCATTAGGGGATGCAGGAAATTCCAGAAGGTTTTGAAACAAAAGCAGTTTATCGGGAGCTCTTGGAGCAGCTGACCTTGTGGGGCTGCCCCGGGAGGTGAAAATTCAAGATCTTTATTTGCTCTTCTCAGTGTTGGAGATACGGAAGGTCGACCTCGCCTCAGTGAGGGTGTTTGGTATGTGAAAAAGCAAATTTAATCCCCTTGAACTTTGGTTTCCATGCTAAAAGTGAAATGATTTCCCCATTTCTTCCTGGGTGTGGTTTTCCTGAATGATTTTGCTGTTTTCCTTCTCATGTAGAAAAAAATGAAGTCTAAATCTAAATAGAATAAGCTTATTTTGCCAGTTTTTATAGTTAATGAATATATGAATTTCCTATAGAAATCTTCTCAATGATACCAAAAGACACCAGATAATTATTTCGAAAAATGCTTGAAGAAATAAAAACTTGTTTCTCTTGGTCAGTCAAAATAGGCTTCCCAATCTGGGCAGCCAGTATTTCCATTCAGTTTTTGAATGCTTGTAATATTTGCATCATTTTTAGATAGAACGGGGTTATTTAAATGGACCTGAAGGTTTTCCAGTCGGGTAGCTTTTGCACAATATTTAATTTTACCTCTGTATGCATTCAAATTTTCCTGGAAAGCTGTTGGATCGCCTTGTGTAGTTTGGTGTTATTCAGTCAAAACAGTATCTGGACAGGTTGTATAAGAAATAATGGGTGGCTTGTGGCTTAATTTTCTTTCTAAGGGTTTGTTTTAAGCAGCATTTGAACAGATATAATGATTAATTGTCAAATTGTTTATTGAGCTGACTCTGGTTTGCATTTGCAAGGGGAAAAATGAGTGACCTGACTGGATGTGTTTAGTTGCTCAGTGTCTCAGGACTAAATGGAGAGAAGATGCGGAGTATCTGCAGAAACCTCTGTTGAACTAACGTACTCTTCCGAAAATAGGGTTCTGCCTTGTGGTTTGAACTGGAGGGGACTTGGAAAATACTTGTTTTTCGATAAGCAGAAAAATTTTTCTTGAGCATAAGTTGTTTTAAAAAGTCGGCTTTGATTTTTTGGACAGCTGAGCTCTGACTTCAAGATGTGTTTATTCATCAAGCTCTCCTGAATGCTAAGGTGAATACAGAAGGTTGTTGGTTGTATTGTCTTAGCTGATTTTTGTTAAATTCTCTTTTTAAGAAAAGTGTTAAAGTGTAGTGTGTATCTCAAGCTGGAGGACTAATCGGCTCTTACCGTCCCTGCTGTTTAATGTGGGCTTTCTTAAACACCCTAAGAAGCTTTCCTCTGCTCGCAGGGCTTTCAGATGTCTTGTCCTAATAATAAATGTCAACAAATGGGATCAGAGCATCTTCTGCTGCAGGAAGGGAGAAGTAATTTTCTCCATGTGTTATGTGGTAGACTTTTTTTTTAATACACTTTTTCACCAAGGAGCTGAGAAACCAAAATAGGTCGCACACTGCAAAGATGATGAGTGTTTTGGCGATGGGTGGTTGCTAGTGGGATTCACTGGCTGCTCTGGCACCATCTGGTTGTACTGGGGGGAAAATCCATGTACAGCAGAGCAGACCCAGGCCACGCACTGGTTGTTCCAGGGATGAAGAAAATGAGGGATGAGACACCTGAGGAAGGTGCCGAGTGTGGCTGGAACTGTTGTGATTCCTTTAATCTGTTCTTAAATAGAGTTGTGTGCCTCTATTTCACACTATAACTGGTTTAGAGCATGTTTTTCCTTGCCCACGTGAGGTATTTGCGCTGGAGCTGCCACAAGGAAGGTGAATTTTGATAAAATCCTGGCGAGATGTCAGTCCCACAACAGAGGTGTTGGAGATCTGCAGGTTTTGTGCAATGACAGCCACCGTCCTCCACATCTTGATGGGTTTTGCTGTATTTTTTGTGCACTGGGTATTCTTCCAGAAAAAAAATCTGAATTTCTGAGGAAGTTAAACTGTCAGAAAATCGGCTCGCTTTTGGGTGGGTGGGGGAAGAGCTTCATCCTGCTCAGCCATATGTGAGTGGGAACCTAAAGCCAGCAATGTTTTGGGATTGGAAAAGGATGAGAATCATGGAATCATAGAGTAGTTTGGGTTGAAGAGACCTTCCCAGCTCCCCCAGTGCCACCCCTGCCATGAGCAGGGACATCTTCACCAGCTCAGGTTGCTCAGAGCCCCGTCCAGCCTGGCCTGGGATGTCTCCAGGGATGGGGCATCCACCACCTCTCTGGGTGACCTGGGCCAGGCTCTCACCACCCTCAGGGGCAACAACTTCTTCCTTGGAGAATCTGGTCACCTCCACAAGCTGGACAGACCAGGATCTTCAGCACTTGGTGTTACAGATTTATTTCTTTAGCTTGCAAAAATGCTCCTTCCTTCTTGCTCTTTAATTTTTTCTTAAGCATCGCCACCTTAGGCTGTTTCTCACCCAAATGTGCTGCTTCTGCTCCAACTTGTTCTTAGGCTTATCCCTCTGCTCACCCAGGGTTCTCGGGCATGTTGCATCCAAGGGATGTGTTCATCGTGGTTTTTTTTTTTTTTAAAGCTATTTTCAGCGCTTCTCCCAGCAGACAACCAGCCTTCTGCACATCCCCGCTCTGCAGCTGAAGCTTTGAGTATCTCGGTGCATAAGAACATGGCACCGACAGCAGGGCCAGCTGGGCCGCAGCGATTCTGTGTGATAAGATGTGGTGGGGGTAACTGGAACTCCATGCTGGGAGGCCTGTCGAGACCCACCGTGGCATTTCGAGGTCATCTGGTGATTCTGGCATCCCCATGACGTGGGTTTGTGCAGCGATGTGCCACGAAATCTCATTGTGTTACCATGGGGGTGATTTGTGGCGTGGATGCTCAGGCACAGCCCGTCCCGGCTGGCCGAGCAAAGTAGGTCGGTTATTTTTAAGTGTTATGATTAATTTATAAATGCCATTATTTCGCAGAGGTAAGGCAGGTCTAAATAATCAAATCTTGTGCGATGGGCGGCTGTTTGCAACAGAAAACCAGTGTTTCGCAGCCAACACTTTTTCAAGGGAGAGCTTGAAGTAAGCGCAAAGGATTATTTTTAAGCTTTAAGCTTTGCGTGCCTGGAGATTTTTCTTTAACATGAAATGGTTTTAGAACAGAAAAAATCTTTCGTGGTATGTAATGCTTCCAAAACCCTTGGCAGATGGGGAACTTTGTTTCCAAACATCAAATGTTGTCGCTGTTTAATGCCCGTTTTTGAGCATGAGCAGCGCTCTCAGAGAATGTTCATATTAAGCCTATGGAGAGTTAGACTTTTAAAAGAATTGTTTCTGTTATCATGAAAAGTGAAGAATTAAGGAAAACTTAACGCTTGGGCTCTTCTGCATAATATATAAAATAACATCAGACTGGGAAAAAAGAGGGGAGGTACAGTCGTGTCTTGGTGTTTAACCCTCTGCAGTTACTGAATGGTGTATATTTGCTTAGGGAAATTTGCCTTGTATCAAAATAAGCTGCTCACGCTCAAAAACCCTGTTTTTTACATTCAGCATCAAAAAATCTTCAATGCTTATTGTTAAGAGCAGGATCAGCACCTTGCTGGGAGGTGAGAAAAGGCAGAGTTTTGGGTTTAATGTCTGTCAGATCCTTTCCTCAATAGTTACGGGTTTTATTTCCATGAGGTGTTTCAATAGTCTGGACAGGAGGTTGTGTGTCCCTATTGGTGTGATGTGGAGAAAGGCAGTCACAATACACATCTAGTCCTTAAACTTGTGTTTGATCTTTGAGCTACATCTACAAGTAAATATTTGGTGCCTTGTATCTTACAGAAGATGAATTTCATCCTGAACTTTAAGCATAGCAGGTCGCAGAGCTGAGAATTACAGCAAACACCACCAGTGAATGTTGCTCTTTAGACAACGGATTTTGCCCAGTTCTGGCTTTTTTAGAAAAGCAAGTCTTGGCATCTGCGTTCAGTAGCAGTGAAGTGTCCTTGGTATTTGTGGCGTGTCAAATTTATCGGGTAATAGCTATGCAAACGGGCTGCCACGACGCTGCACGCTAATGCGGAGCTGTGACGTGTGTTTTGCTGTTGGCAAAAATTTGCTTTTTTTGCAGAAGTGAGATTTATCGGGTCCTTACCTTTTAAAGATTAATTCTCAAGCCTTTTACCTAAATATGTTGGGGTGGTTTTTTACACTTCATGGTGTTAGTGTCTTGGGAAGATGAAAGCTCACAGAACCACCATTGTTCGCGTTCAGAAGACTTAAGGTGATGCTGCGTTTCTCTGACACTTCATAAATTGCTTCATCTCCTAACAGGTGTGTTTATAAGAAAGGGCACAGTATCAGGAAGTCAAAAATTGATCTTTTCCGTGCTGGGAAACCCCAGGAACAGCCGGGTTTGCTGTTTCAGTGTTTGCTGGGGGTGTGATGTGTGCGAGGTGCATGTTCTTGTGATGGTGAAGCAGCACAGCGAGTTCTGGTTTTGTCAACCCAGCATTCCCATTTTGCCTTAAATCCACATCTGTCATCCTAAAAACCTATTTACAAAACCCATGTAAATGAAAAAAACACAACTATCAGTCTTCCAGTCTTCCCTTTTTTATAGTTGGTGTAAATGTTTGCGTTTTCCCGACATGGGTTATACAGTGTGCAGGTCTCATCCCCAAGGGCATAGCTCGTGGCATCTGCTTGGAGGCTTAATCCTTGTTCTGACAACTGCTTTAAAATGAGCACCTGTAATGCTCTGTGGTGATGTTCCTTGCTCCAGAAGGACCATTGACCAGTTAAAGTTTTCTTTTCCCCCCACCCCCAAGCAACTACAATTAAACTGGTCTTACCAGTTCCAGTCCTTACAGTGTTTATTCGAGCAAATGGAGTTTATTTTTCTTGGATTCGACCTGTGATGTGCTGCATTTTAATACTTGCGGGATTGTTAACAACTTCCCTGCCTGCTTGACAGTGAATTTCAAATTTTGCTGCTATAAAGTTGTCCCCTTCTCCAAGAAGATTTAAGCTTTCTTAGCAAAATGTTGCAGCGTAAAAAATAGCTAAGACAACATATATCTAGATCAAAGATATCATAATAGAACCCAAATCGGCTTCTTAAATGAATATTGATTTTAAAAAACAAAAACATTTGGGGGGGGGGATGGTACAGTATTAGTGCAGCTTTGTTGCATGTGGGTTCAGACAATTAAGAATCCCACGTCAGCTTTGAATGTCTCATGAATATTAACGCCATCCTCCTACTGAGCAGTTAATTGGGTGCGATCACTTTAACTACCTTATTTAAATCGAAAAGTGCTCTTAATAAGTGACGAATGTTGGCGTGAAATTTGGGGTGTTTGGGGCACTGAGAGCAGGATTTTCTCCTCTGCCCTCTTCCAGCAGTGGATATAATACATAATAACCCCAAATCCTGAGATACCAGGTTGCAGGTTCCACGTTGCTCACCTGGGAGGTGACAGAAACTCTATGTTATGGAGTAAACCTCTGTTGGGTTTTTGACTAGGGTGGGAAAATGTTTAAAGGCAGCTGGAGAAGGAGCCGTCCTGCCTGTGCCTGTGGCTCAGTGTCAGAAATGTGCAACAGCTGGAAGCGGAATGGAGATATTTTTTTTTCCCCTCTTAAAAGTGGTGGGTTGTAGAAATAACTCACAAAATTCTGTTTTGTAGATCGATGAAGTAAAATATGAGGTTTTATTGTTCTGTTGAATAGAAACCAGATAAAATCCTCCTATCAGGGCATGAAGAGAAAATGTTATTTTTGTGGATTCATGAGAGTAATATGAACAAAATTAGTTAAACTGGTTCTGGACTGCCTCTTGGGATCTGTCCTGAGAACCTTAGGATGAGATTCTGTTGCTTCTCCTGTTTTGAGTCCTTCCTTGGGCGGTTGAGTCCTTGTCTCCTCGATGCCCTGTCTGTGAGCTTTGCCCCCTGTCAAACCTCCCGTTATCAAAGATGGGAAAGTCTTGTTCTTCTATGTGAGGCTCCCTCCAGGGAGCAGCTTCAAGCCTCGTGCCAAAGCTGGATTTATGCTGTTGTCCACTGGAAAGGCTGTGCTTCCTGGGGCAAGCTGTGGGCAGTTACAAATAGTCCTCTTTTTGTAATTAAAAAAAAAAAAAAAAAAAAGAGAAAAAACCCCACAGCAAATCCTTGCTGTTTTCATTGTGTTTTAGGGTACTGCTTTCTCACAGTGTTCTATAAAGCGCTAGCCTGTACCTAGAAACAGGATTTTGGTTTTGGTCAGGAGTTTGGAATTGTGTAAAATCGGTGTGTTGGGCTGCTTGTGTTGCTGTTCTGTACTCCCATTGCTGTAACACTGTATTTAGCCCCAGCAGGTTATTAACACGTTATCTGATCGCGCTGCTGTGCTCGTGCTGAAATTGCAGGTTGCGGGCGAAGGCTCCTAATCGCCCGTACGTGAATTAACGACCTGCCAAACTGTGCTGGAATCACTATAATTTCAAGAATACTGCAAAAGGAACCCAAAGCTTTGTTTTGGTGCCGAAGCTGGGTTTGGAGAAGTGAAGCTGAGCAGAGCAAGGCTTAAAACGAAGCAGGTGCCTTGGATCAGAGCGCAAAAACTTGTCTTTACGTATGGTTGGGAATCTTTTATGGATGTATTCATAAAAGCGCTTGATAAATGTGCAACTGCTGAATGTCCAACTGCACTGATATCTCCAACCCCTTTGGAGGCACCACGAAGGGTTTGGCACCGTCACAGTGATGTCCTGGGCCGGTGTGAGCTGTTTGTGTGAGCAGTGGGGCAAAGCACCTGCTCAGTGCTCCCTGGGCCATCTCCTGGGGTTATTACCAGGCTCTGCAGCTGTTGTTTCTGCAGACAGAAGCGTAACTTGGCCAGATTGCCTCTCCTGACCGTGTCCAAGCTGTTGCAATGATGCTTCTTGTTTATTCTCCGCTGACCTGTTTGTAAGGGACCAAGGGAGACCTGATCTGTGTGTAGGTGTTGAACAGGATTACAATGGTTTCTGGAATTTTACCAGCTCTTTTAGAGGGGTTTCTCTTCACTGAAGAGATGCAGGGAGATTACTGCTGCTGAGAAACAAGTGTGCAAATCTAAAGTGTCAATGGGTCTTGTGTCTTTTGAGTCAAACACCTCAAACGTGTTCATTGCTTTTAAAACTTGGTCATGAGACACAAGGTAAAAGGTTTTTATGGGCAGAATCCTCCCGATGGGTTCAATTTGGGCAGGGACTGCATTTCTGTGGGGCTGGGTGGTTTTTCTCAAGCTTAGGGTGGTTTAAATGGTGCCAAGATTCAACCCTGTTGAAAGAAATTTGGGCACCTTTGGCAGTAGGTGGGAGTTTGAGAGGAGGAACCTGTGGTGTGAGAAAGTAGATTAACTCCCAGATAGAAATATTGACAAAAAATGAGGTGTTAAAAATCCAGAGCACCCTTAGGAAATAACTGCAGAGAACCCCAAGCCATCATCTTCTCAGTGTGGGGCGCGTAGCATGAGGTTGGCACCATCTTTGTGTGCTGTCTCAGATGGAAATATTAGTGTTTTCTCCTGTTAAAAACTTGGATTTCTGCTCTGGGAGTTGTTCCCATATGGCCAGAGCACAAAATGGGCGAGTTCTCACCTTGGCACTTGAAGGCTGTGGGGTGAACTCTTAAATAATAAAACTAAATGTCCTGGGGGAGCCAAGTGGAAGATTTTCTGGTGGATGTGATGGGGCAGTGTTTAAAAATCCATGTTGTGTGGAGGGTGGTTCTCATTGTGCAGCCTGCTGTAAGGAAAAATACCTGTGGTTCTTCAGTGGGATCTTGGCTTTGTTTGCTTCAGTTTATAAAGAAGTGCCACGGAAATGAGTATTTTGTTGTCAAGATGTTTTCAAGGCCACATATTTATTTATTTTTTAAAGAGAAGACGAACTGACAATTTAATGGTGCGTGGTGCACTAATAAAAATGTCTGTGCGGTTGCATTTAATCCTTTAAAGGAAAGAAAAGAAGCGCAGGAGTTATCAGCATTCAAAAGGCGAGACACGGGCTTAAAAGTATGCAAAGCCTTGGAGAGAGATGGGAGAAGCGTTCTGACTGCTGCAGAAAGCTCCTGACAGGCACGTCACATCTTTGAAAGTAAGATTTGAATTATTAGAGCTGCCTTTGTTTATTAAATAGAGCCTCCAGCTAGAGGATTATAGGAAGAAATACTGTGCAGGCTCACGTTGCGTTTGCATAAATTTTAATGGGTGATAAAATTTATTTTATTGAGCTAATTCAGTAAGAAAATTCAAATGGATTTTTTTTTTAAGATCCAGGTGTGTATTGGATACCTAAAGAAATAGACTTCAAGTGCACAAATAAGCCTGCTTTTGTGGAATCCAGTTTGCTTTTGGTGACGGGTAATCCTTTTAAAACAGGGCTTCTCCAAGGCAAACTCCAACAGAAGAGGTTTTGTTTAATTTAAAATTGGGAATGCGAGGGAAGGGTGCAGAGGGCTAATAGGAGAGTAATTATACACACTATTGCCAAGCTGAGGAAGGGCAGAGACCATTAAAATGCCATTTCAGGAGTTAATTATGTGGTGTTTCAAGTTGATGCTGGTGTCCTGATTTCCATTTAATCCACATATAGCTTGTATTTAGGATGTTGTGTTCATGACTTCTCTTTTAAGGAACTTTAGGCCACTGTGTTTTGAAATACTGTCCAAAAAAAATAATCATCTTCCAGCCTCCATAGGGTTTGTGCCTGTTGGGTTTGATTAGGAAAAATGCAAAAGCAATAAAGGAGATGAAAAACCTTAGCAAATATTTTGGGAGCGACACACACACCATAAATAAAGCGTTGCAGTGGCATTTGCTTAGTTAAATCTCTTCTGAAGCTCATTTAATAATTCCGGAGCCTGTGCAAGCGCTCAGACGCGGGCGGCTGTAATTTGTTTCAAGGTCGGTCTCTGACTTGTGTTTTATGAGCTTTTCCGTTTATATTCTCCCACTTGCGCAGCTCCTCGAGTGAGACAGCGTAACGGCTTAGCTAAAACCGGGATCCTTTCCGCGGGGGTTTAAACGGGGGTTTGAGCGGCGATTGGCGGCAGCTCCATGCAGGTTTTGCCTGTGGGTGGGGGGAGCGGACCCGGCCCCTCCACGGGGATGTGACATTGATGCTCTTGATCCTTCGGTGATTCTGCACATCAAGAGCTGAGCCTTGGAAGCCGTCAGCGGTGCCGTCTTAAGAGCCGGCAGGGCTGAATAAGGGGATTTTTACAGACATGGGAAAAAATTCGACTCTGGCTGTTGCAGATCCTTAAGTACTTCAATTTCCCACCCCCCCCTTTTTTTTTTTCTTCCACATCTCTGCTGTAGGAAATCAGAGAGGGGAAATCGCTTTAAATCACTAACCAAGATATTTTTGAAGTTGGAAGAAATCTGAGATGCATTAGAATTCAGAGACCTCCCTTTGCTTAAGGTAAGGAAAGAGCCGATTCTCCCTTTCCCGTGCTTCTTAAATGTCTGTATCTGCTTAACTCTGTGTCCGGAGTTCCTGCGATGTGTTTAAAACCTGCTGCTGATGCCTAAATGGTTAAATGTTCATCCCGTTTAATAACTCGCAGCTGCAGGAGGCATCTGGCTGGGGGTTTGCAGGGGTGGGCGATACCCGGGGGAGGGACACATGGGGACCCCCCACCCCAGACATGGATGAGCTGCTTATTTTTGTTCTCCAGCTGAAGGGCCGTCATACCTAAAAACCTCAATATTTGGAGGTTTTTATTTTCCCTGTTTGGATGGTAAGTGAGCTGGGTAACTTCTGAAGGATGCTGGTGGGGGGAACAGGGTGGAGGTGATGAAAAATCTGATTTTAAGGAGGTGGTAGTTGCGTGAATTTGCTGGAAGGTGAGACTTGGTGAGCTGTAGTTACGTTACCATGGCATCCATAAATTACTCCAGTGTGAGGGCTTGTGAGTATCAATGGAGAATTATTCCGGGTAAGGTGGTGCGTGAGAGCAGGTCTGCATGCTATTAGCCTGGCTGTTTGTTTTTATGTGAGAAGTATGTTAATTACCTTCTTTTGTACTTCCTATGGAATTATTCATGCTGTAAGCATGAGCTGGGTAGCACAGAGGAGGCAGCATTTTCAACCTGTTGTACTTGCAAAGAGCCTCTGGGATAATATATAAAATACACATATTAAACCGAAGCTTGGCTTTCTGTGACTTTCGAGTAGAGTTTTTCCTCATGTTAAATTTAGTGGTTATTTTTTGTACCCAAATAGTTTCTTAGAGTTGTGGTGTGTCTTGCTGTGCACAACTTTAGGAAACCCGTTTAGAAGGGGAGATGCCAGAACTGGAAGGTAGAAAATATCGTCTGGGGTTTCCAGCGTTGGCTCCTGTGTCACAGCTGAAGAGATAAAAGCTCTTTCAGAGCTGCTCCACCAGACGTGATTTCAAAGCATTTCAAAATGATTAAAGGAAACTTTAAACTTCTGCCCAATAATTAATACATGCTGCTCTTGTGTGTTTAATCTGAAATTGGTAAGTTTTATTTTTTGCAGGCTTTTGCTGCCGAGTTTGTTCAGCTCGGGGTGAGTATTGTGGTGGATCTGCCGGGGTTTATTCCAGAATTTGATGTACAAACGTCAAGCGCGCGCTGGGGGATGTGATCTGTCATTTCCAATTACTCTGTGCAGCAGGACTGTCTCAGGCACAGAATGGCTTAAATCCTCTCATTACTTCTGAATGAGCAGAAAAGAGCATCTCTGTGAGCAATTAAAATCTCCAGTCAGAAGTAGGAAATGAATTTTTAACCGGAGAGACAAACCTGTTTGGAAATTAAGGTGTTGTCTGCAGAAAAGCATCCATTTTGTGTTATTGCACCGTGCCTTTCTATCCTTTGTGCAGCTGGAGTGGAAAACAAACACACCAAATCCCTTGTGGTGGGGGGGTTTATTTTTTTTATCACTTGCTTACAACATTCGCTCCTCTATCACTCGCTATATTCTCCAAGTCTACTCCTGAATTGTTTGACTTGTCCAACTCATCATCCTTCCCAGATTTTTTCAAGCTTAACTGATCGTAGAATATGCTTTTTATTAACATCAAGGCAATAGAATCTGAGAGAATACTCCTGTTTAGTGGGGGAATAAAGTTTTGCTGCCAGGTTTTAAATATATATCCTCTTAAAACATGCTTAGCAATCTGCTTATGTGAGCATTGTGAGGTTTTATATTTAAAGTGGAGTGATTTTTTTTTTTTCTTTAGGATGAAAGTAGTTGAAGATGGGAATTGTGAGGGACAGATGAAATTAAGCTGCAGAAGCAGTGATGACAATCTCCAAAGCTTTAATGTGTTAATGTAGTTTAGGCACTATACATATTTAGAAACACTCTAGATTGAATCCTGGAGAAAAACCAGAGTTATTCATAGACTTCTGTTTTGCTCGTGTTTTCCTGTGGGTGATGGACAGTATGAAGCAGTGTTTTGAAGGAGATGCTAAAGATGATTTTGCTGCTGTTAGAGCTGTACGGGATATTAATTGCCCTCAAGTTCAGTATTGGTTTAAAAAAATACAGGGGAGGGTGGTAGATGAAAGAATGATGTTTGTAAAATCTCCCAGCTTTGTGTAGACATTTTGCCTTCATGAATTATTCACATTTTCAAGTTTGGTGTATTCCTGCATGTGATATGTTTTAAATGACATTGCATCAGTTAATATGATGACGGAGAAGATCTGGGTGGACTGATAATTAATCTACTGGGGGAACAGCAGCAGAGAAGCTGTTGACATAGACCAAACAGTTTATTTTGTACAAACAAGGAGCATTTTGGCATTTGCTAAAAGGGTGTTTTGCTGGAGCAGGACTGGGAAGGTCTCTGGAGGGGGTATCTCAATTCCAGCACCTTGTCCTGGCCCTGGCTGGAACCTTGGGATGCCCTGCGCTATAAAGTAATAATTGATGGGTTCCCAGTGGTGTCGAAAGAGAATGAAGAGTGAATGCATTGAATTTCTGGATGGAAAAGGAAGCCTGTAGTATCCAGAAGATAATAGGTTAGTATTAATTTTGGTTTTATACTTGAATATTGAACAGTGGTTGGGTAGAAGCTCGAGGAGAATATTCTGTTCCTGGCTGTGAGACCTGTGTGTGAGACCTGTGCTGAAAACAGAATGTTTTGCCTGTGCGTTCACTTGTCTCACTCACTACTAGCGGCACCAGGTTACTACAGGTAGAAACAACTCACTGGCTGCCCGTGAAGATCAGATATTGTCTTCAACTTTGGCGTCTGTCCATCCTGTGTGTAACATCTGCAGGTCGATACTGCCCTTCCAGCGCAGCAGGGTGCTCTAGATTATTGTTGGAATCTCCTCATCCTGGTTGGTGGCCTCAGTTAATGTTTCCAGGCCTGGTTGTTCAGTGAGCTTTTTCTGTAGTAATTCTGTGGTGGTCTGTTATTCTCCTTGTGCTGCCTCAGTGGTAACGGTTCAGCTGTAATAATCAGATGAAGTCCTTCTGGGTTGCTTGATGTATCATTTATTTTAAATAACTGGGTCTGTGCATCCACAGGGCACCTGCTGAAGTTCAAGATCCTCTCAGTAAAACGTGGGTGGCCTTTAGATTGTAGAGGAGCTTTAAGCTTTTCATTTTTTATTTCTGCTTGGTGTTAATCGTGGGGGACTCCAAATGGGCAAGTCCAGAGCCACTTCCCCAGTGGGGTGTGTGGTGTTGGCTGTTGTTTTGGTTTTGTACCTGTGTGTTGGTGTGTTTTGTTATTTTTTTCTAAAGGACCATCTTCTGTTTGGAAATTTCCAGAAGCTCGATGTATTTTGTTTTTCCCCTGTGGAGATGAGCTGGGCTGTGTTTCGAGGGCTGTGTCCAAACACACACCTTTCTGTAGCTACTGTGGAAATATCACATTACCATATTCTATTACCCTAACATGGGAATTTGTTTCTCCAAGCAGATGACAGGAAGGTGGTTTGGTGAATTTTTACCTACTTGAAATAAGTCACTAAATGTGCATTAAACCACTCATTTATTAGGTGAGAGCACATTACTGGTGGATAAGTGTGGTGTTAGATTAAGCTCAAACACTGAGGAACTGGGTTGGTTCTGCAACTAAACCAGAACCAAACTGTTAAACTGTCTCACAGCTGTTGGAGCCTGCAAATAATCGGACTTTACAAAGGACCATGGTGGCCACTTGCTTTGAGAAATACTTGCCTCACAAAGAATTTTCTAGTAAATTCCGTGTTTCTTCTATAAGATCTCCTTGTGCTGTTTGCTTGTGGACTTGGTTTGTAGGGCGAGATACATCTGGTGGTCACCGAGATGATACCAGGTGCATGATGGCCTTTATTTGACCGTTGCGCATGGTTACATGCTGTCCCTAGTATAGAATTAGTCCACTGTCATGGCAAAAATACAGAATCATAGGATGGTTTGGATTGAAGGGACCTTCCCAGCACCCCAGTGCCACCCCTGCCATGAGCAGGGACATCTTCACCAGCTCAGGTTGCTCAGAGCCCCGTCCAGCCTGGCCTGGGATGTCTCCAGGGATGGGGCATCCACCACCTCTCTGGCCAACCTGGGCCAGGCTCTCACCACCCTCAGGTTTAAAACCCTCTGCCATTGCAGTCAAAAACTGGTCTTTCAGCTATGGCCTTCAGAGAAGATGAAACTATTTTTTTTTCCTTTTGGAGGAAACATTTGGTAGAAGGGATAAAATCGCTTAATAGTTTGCTAACCCTAATTCTGTGAAACCTGCAGCTGAGTAGTGTTTTCTGCCCAGCATTTCAGACTTTGTAAAGCGTGGTCTTTATAAGCAGGTGGTTCTGCTCCTGTGCTGCAGCAGGTACCAGGTGCAGCAGAGATGCTCGTTCTGTTCTGCACGGCTCTCATTGCCCTGGGAGTCAATAATGCTCCAGGTGTCCTGATGGGACTTGCTGCAGCTGCAAGTCTTCATCTTCCCGCTCTTCCCACCTTGGCAGAGCATCTCTGAGCAACACCAAGTGGTGTAAATAGAAATAAAGCTGACCCTGGAGCAAGCTGAAGGCTGGGAGACATCACTGTGCCCTCTCCTGATTGTGTCCTGAGCTGGGTGAGCAGTTTCACAATGGTGAGGGTTGTATCCTGCAGAACAAAAGGGAGCTGAGCTAACAAGAACAGCAAAGGGAAACAAAAATATTTTTTGGTCATGTAATAACCTGTTGTCTTCTCTTTGGCCAAGCGCTGCTTAAATTTGACCAGAGAAGCAGCAGGAAATACTCAACGCAGAGTGTTTTAGAACGTTTGATGCATTTTGAGGTTTCCATTAGTGCCAACTAATTATGTGGGCCATGTTGCTCTAGAGTTGCAATTACATTGACCGATGTACAGTAATTAGCTTTAATACACGTTTCCATGTGTAGGGGAGATTTAACTGCTTGCTGTTTTTTGACAAAGATATTGCTATATTCTGTAATTGGGTTTCTCCTGTATTCTGCAAGTGCCTCTCAAAAACCAGCAACCACTCAAACAGGAAGATACAGCCACTGACAATTTCTTTGAGATGAATATGGCATTAGAATTCTCGCTGGCAGCTTTGCTAATGGCATTTTCTATGTCTTTCTCACAAGCAAATACTTTGTCTTCACATCCATCTAACACCACGAAGCCTTACAGGCTGTAACACAGTGCTGGATTCAGCTAAAATGGGTGAAGTAACCAGGAGTTTTAGCTTTTCCTGCCTTTACTTGAGATGTTGCAGGCACCATATTTTCTGAAAATTATCAGCAATGCTAGGAAAAAAAGTCAAAACTCTATTTGCGTTATTAGTCAGCGCTCATAATGGGTAGAATAGAAATGCTTATGAGGCGTAAAATAAAAATGCTCATATATGCATAGAATACTGCAGAATGCTTATGTTTCTGCTTAAAATGTTTACTTTGAAAATTCTTTTTATTTAAATTTTGGGTAAAGCTGCTAGTGCAGAAGTGGATCCCTTTATCCCGTGTGCGCAGTCTCTTTTTGCAGCGCATGTTGCTGAATGTGTTCGGCATCAACGCTGTAATCAGCGCCGCTATTGTCTGGGCTTAATTGCGAACTGGATCTCTGCGTGTTTGCAGAATTCTTTGGCAGTGCCCTTGCCAGTCGTTCGAAAGAAAAGCACCTCACAAAAAGCCCACTTGTGAGTGAATTCTGCTTGCGGTGCTACGTTTGTCAGCGGCAGACCTGTCACTAATAATACAAACTTCTAAAGGTAACTAAGATGCAAAAATAAAGCCACAACAAATATTAAATACACACTAAATAACTTAGAAAATTTCAGATGGTGCTTTGCAGTATGTTGCTAATAAACCACTTTTACAGTGGTGTGATGAGCTCCATCTGTAAAGTGATTTAAGTGTCTTCGTCTTAACGGCTCTTTTGCCTGTAGCGATGATACGTGGTCAGGATTAATTACGAGGTAGAGCATCATTGTCAGTCCTGACACATTTTTCTTGATATATTTTCATTAGATTAATGACCCCATTGTAGGACAGACATAACCTGTCTATAAAGCAATCGTTATGTTTGTATATAGATTGATAAAGCTCTTCTCTGTCACCAGCGCCAGCTTTTCCAATATTGAAGTTTTCCCCTCTATTTTCAGTGGAGAGGGAGGTTTTGAGGTCACCTCATGCTGTTTCCAAACACTCTTGTCTACGTTTCCCATTTGTAGAGCTGACCTGAGTGTCTGAACTATGAAGACGTTCATTACAACTTTAAAAGAAAACCTGTTGAGTGGGTTTTCATCAAGTGGAGATTTCCTTAAGCTTGTTGAATGCTGGAGGATTCATTCCGAATGTATTTTGCCATGGTTAAACAATTGTATGTTCTTGTATTTTAGTCAAGATATTTTCTTTTCAGTAAAAGCTCTTCCTCCAAAGGGGTAAAGCTATTAAAATCTTAAAAGGCTTCAAATTTAACCTCTCTAACTATTTGTGGAATAGAGACTTGTGGTCTCCAGAGTATCTCCTGGTGACCTGAGCATCTATAATTTTTGCTGTTCTGGGGCATAGTGAATAGCACTGGTTGTTCTCTGTGAACCAGCAGGAGTGCATGTAAAGCGCTGTTATCAGAGGGCTGAACCAAGATATTCAAATACTCTACTCCCAGTTTAGAGCTGGAAATACTATATGTATTTTCTGAAATCTGTGCAGCAAAACCAGATATTTATAGTAATGTAAAAATAGGTAGAAGTATTGCAGTTTGTATTTAGATGAGCACTTTAGGACCTGCTGCTGCAAAATCTTTCTTGCTTTAACAACAAAAGGTCTTCTAGGAAACCTAAATTAGTGTTTCAGTTGAGGAGGTAATATTTAATTAGATCATCTCTTCTTCCTCCCTGGTTCCTCTGTTGATGAGCTGCACGTTTCATGGTTTAGAATAGATGGTGTGGAGAGGAGGGAGAAGGTGGATGCTCGTTGTGTAACCAAATTGCTTGGGAACCTTCCTGCCTCAGTATTTTCTGATCAGTTTTAGTATTTGTAACTTGTGACTTTGCTGGGCAGAATATCCTCTGCGTAGGTTTTAGGTTTCTGCCACAGTGTCTTAAGAAAACACTTTTTTACCATTGGAAAATGTGTAGGTTTTGAGGGGAAAAATAAAAAAGGCATCAGTTTAGTCATGGACACGACACTGGCTGCAGGTGACATTTGGAAGCTCGAGGGTGCGCAGGAATTGGGTTCATCTTCAGAACGACTGTGAAAGGGTTTGGAGTTGGCTTGGAATGTTTTCCTTGCAAACAGAATGTTTGCTGATCGTTTTGGAGATACTTTGCAATGAAGGAGTTCTGAATTATATTGAATTTACTTAGAGGAGCTTTAACAATAGCTTAAATTTTAAGTTTGCTTTGCTTCTCCCCAAAATAGCAAACTCAGTTGCATCCGTCCTGTTGGTTCCTCCTGCCTTTGGAATCTTGGGTGCGATGGGCTCGTGGCAGCGATGTCGCTGTGGGGAGGGGGGAAATCGCTGCGTGATGGTTCCCAACAGTTTATCTAAAATAGAGCAATCGACACCTACTCCTGCACAGCAGAACTTGCTTCGGAATAAACAGGTAAACCACAAAGCTCAGTTGTTTTTAGCAACAGGAACAGATGTGTAAAGTAGGGATTATTAAACCGATTTTGGAAAAGAAGAGAATGTTTTCCTACCAGTTCTGACTTGCTGTCCCAATACGTTATAGGTGTGTGTTTGTATGAATACATATCCATGTGTTATTTATGGGCATGGGAGGGGTTGGTGGTTTACAGTCATTGGACTCGGTCTCAGAGCTGTGATCAAAGACCAACATCTATCGCAAATTGTTCCCTGTTACCTGCAGTGCCAGCGGGATGGAGGGAATTGTGGCCTCTTTTTACAAGGAAAAATAAGAGAAAACTGCCTTTATCCTGCTTGTTTTGTGTTAGGAGCTGTTTGTTTTTCATAAATGGAATTCTGTAAGAAGTGGTGGGTAAATCTTGGGATTATGAGGATTTACATTGTGTGGTTTGTGTGAAAACATCCCTGTCTTTTGAGGGTGTTGAATGCATCTTTGCTGATTTAAATGGGGTTATTCACAGTATTTGTTGTAAGTCATTTGTCTTTGCCCTGCGACAGAGGGACAGGACTTTGCAGCAGCTTTGGGCTGGTGCCTGCCCGGGTTTCCAGAACTGAAATTAGGTTCTTCCTGAAACCTGTAGCAAAACTCCTGTAGGTTAATTTGTGTAAAATAAGGTGGAAGAAGATAGTAGAGGAAAAAAATCCATGTTGGGGAGGGTTGCAGAGAAAAGTCAGGATGCCAAGGTGCGAAAATAAAAGAACAAACTGGTCTGTTCCCTCAACCGTGTCTCCACCAGAATCCCACAGCGTTTTGATTAAGTTGCACGGCAAGCTGCAAACCAATAAAAGGTCTACAATTAATGGAGCTGAAGAGCCAAAGATGAAGAAATGTGTGCTGATCTCAGGGTTTGTTCGGTGATACAGCTTTTCCAAACCAAACCGCCTGCTTCTCTGGGAAAAAGGGCAAAGCCCGATCCCGCTCCCAGTGAAACGGGATTTTTTGCTGAAGCAGGCAGTGACCTTCTCCCCAACTATTCGCTTTTTTTGAACTATTTGGTATATTAGAAAGCAGAGGAAACCCAGTGCCAGGTCACCCATACCGTGGTGCCAGGTGGTCATAGTGTGACAGGTTCAAGGGTTTGATGGGCACAAGCGTAATCCAGACAGTGTTACATGCAAGCGTGTCTGACAGCCAGGTCGTGAGTTCAGCTCATCTGGGGTGTTCGGAAGGGTTTAGGGATGAGAGTTATTTGGAGAATTCATTGACAGCAGCTACTCGTGTGCTGGAATAGTTTAAAGATGAATCGTTGCTGCAGGGGCATCGTTGAGCACAAGTGTCTTGCCCTGATGGCTGCATAATGCTCAGTGTGTCCTCCTGGCACTGAAGGTACCAAACCCCCCAATCCCAACCCAGCAGCAGCTTCGAAAGCCCCACCTTGCTTCTTTTTCTATTTTTTTAATGCAGAAATCCAGCTGGGAGTATCGCTGGAGGGGCTGCAGCTAAAGTTAATCCAATCAAGCTAAGAGCCCATAGAGGAAATAGAAACCATCACATAGCTGCAGACTCAAATCGGTCTGCGCTTGTGAGGACGGAGGTTATTCTGCTGCCGGTTATTTCCCTTGAAACACGTGAAATATCTGTTGTTCAGGTCTTTTGTTTAATGATATCACTAGACTCTACGATTCACTCTGGGGTTCTTTGCATGAGGCTGATCCCAAGCAGAAAAATTACGTTGTCAAGAGCAATAAGTTCAGGTTGCAGCTTTTCTGTTCTTGTGAGCTACTCAACATCAAGAGGTTGAAGCAATTTGAGGGCCACTTCTTAAAGAATAGAGACTATCCCTTTATACAATTATAATTTGGCGTGTTACAACAGGAAGAACAGCGGAAATCTATCTGGAGAAATGGAGCCAAAGATGATCTTTAGAGTCCCCCTGGATTAGTGTTGACTGTAAATCTGCATTTGGAGCTGAGTACTGTCTCTTTGTAAATTATTTTATTTCCTGAATATACGAAACTGCAGTTGAGACATCTTCAGTTCCCTTATCATGGAGGTGGAAGCGAGGAGTCTTGGTTACAAAGGCTAATGGAGAACAGTTTCCTAAGGAAGAACTGTTGCGTATAGTCAGGATATTTGTGTAAGTTTGCGATTTCTGGGGTTTTAATTGCTATGACAGAACTAGTCCAGCACTTGCACAGATGGGGTGCGATGGGAGGGACGGTGCAAACCTCCTGGAGATGATTCTCATCTTTCGGAGTGAGCGGAGGACTTTGCATGGAGACAAAGAGCCACCTCCTGCACACGGACGTTATCAAAAGCCTTTTCTCTCCAAGTGGAAATGATGCAAGGCTCATCTTCCCAGCCCATTGTGAACCCGCAGAGTTTGGAGCGACTTCAGCTCTTTTCTGAGGCTGTGCGAAGCGATCCAGCGCAGCTGTGTCCTGTCGGGTGCGGGAGAGGACGTGGGGCTGCCAGGGAACCCCCGGGAGGGCTTGGGGTTCTCTGCACACACCAAAAACCATCAGCCCCTCTTTGCAGGGGCCTCCAGGACCCCCTGAGGGCAGGGGGAAAATGACCCAAACCCACCTCATTGTGGTGGGAGTGGGTTGCGCCCTTTCCTAATTACGAGAAGGTGGAAGGAGGGAGCAAAATTCAACTGGATTGTGAAAGGGAGAAATGGGTCCATGGCATCCCAGAGCAGGGTCGATGGCCAGAGACAGACCAGGGGAAAATACGTGACACTTCCATCTCTTCATGTTCCAGGATATTAATTCCGCCCCCCCCCCCAAGCTTTTTGTCTTGAAAGGCTCTTTTCTTTTTGAGGTTTGAATTACTGTGTCTTGAGGTCGAGCTAGAGAAGGGAAACTTGCTCTGGGAGGGAGTCTGAGAGTTTAACTATTTGTTAGGACTTTTTTTTTTTGTTAGGTTAAGTGTGAGTTAACCTAAATTCTGAAATGCAATCTGGAAAGATGTGTCCACCAGGCTGTTTCTGCCACAGTACAAAAAGCAGCTTCACAGGCCTGGACTTGAAGCTGTTAGACAAGCTGAATAGAACCATTATTGTAATATCTATTCTCCATTGACTGTGAAATATTTTTTTTTCTTATTTCAATGCAATTATTACCTCTTTACTAGTGAAGGACATGAAAAAAGGAATTTCTGGAGGGGATGTGTGGACACACTGCCTCTCCTAAGGACAAACCACTTAAACTGGTTCAAGTCTCATTAGACGGGGATGAAATTAAATCAGCTGCTCCAGGAAATGACATAAATATTCAATTTAAGGAAGAAAAAAAAAAAACAACATGAACCAAACAAAACAACAAAAACCACACAGACAAACAAAACAACAAACAGCTTTGTCTCGTGTTAAGAAATGGTTTTGGTACCCAGGCTGAAGCAGGATCCTGCTGCATCTCCAGCGATGCAGTTAATTCAGCTCCTGAAGCTTGCAAACCATGGCCACAGGTACCCCCATTCCCTTGTGGGTTTTGCCTTGGCAGCCTGCTGAGGTTAAAAAAAACCAAACACCAAAGCCCTCCTGTTTAGTGGGACTTTTGTCTTCTTGCTGTGCAGCTGGTTAGTCCCATCTGAATAACTTGCATTTATTACATTTTTTTTTTTCCAGACTGCTTTCTAGTTTATTAAGCATCCTGTTTTCCGCTGTACTTAAATGCTTTCCCAGCTCTGCAGATGTTCTGGGCGGCGGAGACTCATTGTTAGTGGAAAACATGGGGGAAAGCCCCGCAGATGATGCTCTGGGCCCTTGCACTTGATGCGCTTGCTGGTGATATCCAGGATGGTGCACAGGTCCATCCTCACCTGGTCTGGAAACTTCTGTGTGTAAATGTAATTTGCTGTAACTCAGTGTTGCTGCTCTTGGTCAGCTAACACACCCAGGACCTGCTCCTGCTGCCCTGGAGTTGCTTCTTAGACTTGTTTGTGGTGGATTTTAAAAGTAGATGTTTAAATCATGGGTGAAACACTCCTGGCTGCAAATAGTAGAAGAACTGAGATCCTGATGCTTAAAATATCAGGTTAGAATGCTTGTAAAATGTAAATTTATTTTTCAAGCAAGGATAGGCACACAAAAGTCACAAAAATGAAGAATTTGGCACTACAGTGGAATTTCGATGTCTGGTATTTCCTGCTGCCTTTGGGAGTGGAGTCTGTTGTTTGCTCCAGCTGGCAAAGCTGTTTAAACTTGGCTGTGGTGGCAGAGCTGGGAGCACGGGGGTCCCTACCAGGTCTCTGCTGCCTTTGGTCTCTGGTTCCACCTTGTGCCTCTGAAAAAGAACTTGGAATTCTGTTCCTCACAGAGAAAAACTGTCTTGACTGACCAACTTGCACTTACATTTTGTTTGTTAGACTTTTAAAGCTACAAATCCTGCCAGGCCTGTGTTATGCTGTGTTGTATGTCCAAATCTATAATAGCCATAGCTGTGCATCCCAGCTTCGTTGGGAGCAAAGAACTGAAGCAATCTCAGAAATCAGCAGAACACAGGAGCCATGGCCAAAAATATTCCATTTCTCCCCATGCAACAGTTCTTGGCACTTTGCTGACTGCGTCTCTTCCTGAGGAGAAAAGGCTTCTCTGAAAACGTTTTATCTCTTCTCAGCAGTTGTTCTGACCTTTCCTTTCACTGGTAATTTTATTTCTTGTCTATTGATGTTTAATAGTAATCACCTCGTGTACTTCAAAATAAATAATTCACTGTCATAGATATACAAAATAATTCATGGCCAAAGCCTTTTGCTATCAAGTAGCTTTCAGTGTGCTTTTATATTGCTTCTAATTTTGTTCTGCCCTCCTCTTTCATCAGCTCTTTTAAGGAGCTGAAAAGTGGGATAAAAAAATAAGGTAAAATAAAAGGGTATCTTTATCTCATACCTTATTACATGCCTATGTGCATTGATGGACTGTATGCTAAAAACCAGAATTAAAAGTTCCTGTTGCACCTGACGTGAAAGGCAGCTCAGCCTTTGTGGTGAACGTCGATAAACCAGGATTTGTGCCTTGTCTTGGTGTCCCCACCCCAGCGCTACTGCGCCCCAGTGACCTCTGGGTGCTGAATGTGAAAAGAGATCTTGAAACAAGTTTCCAAACACATTTGCCAGAGTCTAAACATAAACTCTGCTGGGACACTCTGTTATTTGGAGAATGAAGTGACAGATAGAGCTTGATTCACAGGATTAGGAGAAGAAAACAGCAATTCTCCCCAGAAAGAGGCATCTTGGGGTTGAGATCCCGTTCCTCGCTACCCACGGCATGGACACTGTTCCCTGGTGCATATATTTTTGAATCGGAATCTTTAGAAATTGCTATTCCAGAAGTGCACAGGTGCTGCTTTATTTTGGTGTGTCTAACTAAGCTGAGCTGGAAAACCCATGGCAGTGGTCTCTGCCCTCACTGTATGTTCTTCAAACCTGTGCGTATGGAAAACTCGATGCTTTCTGATGCTGCTCAGCTCACGTTTGCTGATATTGAGGTTCAGCCACTGCTAATATGGCACATGATGTACTTTGAGGAAAAGTATTTTCAGTGATTTTTTTTTTTTTAAATGGAAATTATGAGAAAATACCTGTGAAAGCAATTAAAATCAAAGCTTTAAAACTTCCTGGTAAAATCCCCTTAATTAAGTTTTGAAGTGGCATTGCTTATTGTTGCCCATGACATATTCTTCAGCAATATTTAGTTGAAGCAGCAAAATGTCACTGAAACCTTTAATTCTGCATTTGAGTGACTACTGTGAGTAACTCCTTTGTTGAGAACCATCTGCACAGAGTGCCAGGGTTTACTAAGCAAGAAAAATTAGGCATTTTTAGCTGGTTTCTTTAACTTAAACCAGGTTTTATTTATTTCTCTGCTATAAACAGTGTTACTTCCTTAACCTTTGCTTTTTACATAGTGGGGGAAAAAAAGCCAATGAACATGTACATTTAGGGTATGTAAGAGTACAGCTGTGAGTGGTTTAAGCCGATAATAGACTAAGTGTAGGTGAACAAAAACTGAGGAAGATAAGTTGTGATTAATGGCAGGAATTACATGAATCCCATTAGCAATTGCTACACCAAAACATGCTCTTGTGAAGATGTTGGACCACATTCTCCAAGTTCATCCGCTTGATAGGAATCGTGTAGTTTTTAGGATGTACTCTCCAAAGTCTCATGCCCGCTTCTTTTGAGTGATGACAGCATTCAGAATAGAAGGGTTCTTCTATTTTTATTTGAAGGTTGCATGCGAGCAGGCATGCCAAATATTTGCCAGCTGTCCAAGTGGTAATTTGGAGCACACTTTCTATTGAATTCTTGTCGATGTTTGTAATGAGTTGGCAGAAGAAGTGCCGGCGTCTCCGGCCACGAAACCCCATCGGGAAAGGAAACGCTGCTCTGTCTTTCCCACTGAAATGCAGCTTGTACATCAGCCTGCTTGATGGCAGGAAGAAAATGATGATGTTTGAAAGAATCAGGATTTTTTTTAGTGGAAAACAAACCAAAAACAAACAAAAAAACCCAACAAGCTGGCAGGGAAGAAACAAAGAGCATAAAGTGAACTTAGGGCTTTGCGGTGGCAAGAAGAGTCAATGTGTCTAACAGGGTTGAGGCTGCTGAGCTGTTGGCACCAGGGTAAAAGATTTTCCTTTTCTCTTGATGTCAAAGGTCTCTCAGAGCACATGCTGAGAGTGAAATAGATAAACACAGTTTTTCAGAATGAAGGCAACTCGTGCTGCTTTGGCTGCTCCACGCTTAGAGATGTTATTTCCCAATTCCTGGGCAGACCGAGAGCTTGGCTGAGAGTCATGGCAGTGGGTGCAAGAATATCCTTGCAGAATGTAGTTGCTTGCATGAACATAACTGTGTGAGGTGACTTTCAAGCATTTCTGATAAGCCAGTAAAATGATAGTGAAAAATCTCATTTTGATTTTAGGTTGTGTGTTCACTTTCTGGGAATTTCCAGGGAAAACACATTGGTTTGTGGGATCAGCAGATGCGTCACTCCGTGCCAGCAGCCGGGCAGCTCCTCAGGTCTGCCGGAGAGGTTTTTAGTGATATTGCCCTCTTTTTTTAAAACAAAAGAGGCAAACAAAGCTTCAGGCTTGTGTTTTAGAACATTTGATATATGTTTGCACCTGAGACGGGTAAACCAAGAGATCCAGATGACTTCCCAACGTGAAAATCCTGCCCTGAAGTGAGTGATGACATCGAGTGGGCTTCAAGGAGACATGGCTCTCTTGTTTTGGTAAAGCAAAGGGTTTATGTTATTATTTAAGTTCTGTTGCTGTAAGCCACAGCTGTGTGCAGGTACATAACTGCCTGGATGCTTCGTCCTGCGCTGCTGTGGTCTGCATGCCTTAGACACTGGGGCTTCTTGTATGATTAGTAAATCCAACCTAGAATTAGGTTGGAAATCCTGTATCTGTGCATTGTAAAGCAGGGGTTTGTTTCTCTGAAATACCCACCAAAACTTTACTCCAGCTGTGTAGGTTTGATAGCTCTCCACCGTGCCATGAGAAGGGAAACAGGAGGGGAACACTCTTAATTTTTTTTCTGTCTTATCAGCCTTGAAGATGTACTTGCACAATGCTGAGCTGCAGAAAAGGGTTTCCAAAGTAGACGTGTTCTGATGTCTTGGGGCTAAATAGACCATGAGTTATGCGGCTTATCCTCTCTCCAGTGGCACGAGCAAAATCTAAATTACTGCTGCCGTGCTGGACTGGTCCTGGTGTCAGAGGAATTTCTCCTGACGCGCTCAGATCTGAGTGATGAGGCTCCAACCTGTTCTTTGGCCGGGGTGCCCCCTCTGTCCCCGTGTCACCCGCACTGGGACACCTGTGCCTTCAGTACCAGGCTGAACATTATCCATGTGCTTAGAAAGCGTGTGCTCTGTGACTGTTTAAATGTGCTGTCTGTCTTTTTTGAAGGGTTTGGCTATTCATTGGCTTTGGCTTAAATGTAAAATGCCTTCACACCTTTAAGATAAAAGTTAGAATGATTCGAGCAGCTGGCACGTTCTGCAGCTTTCTGTCGGCAAAGCTCTCCTAGGATATACGGCATGTCCGTCCATTAGAGGTAATGCCAAAAATGCGTGTTTTTTGTATGTTAGCACATTTGCACAGTTATTCTGTATGACAGAGCTGGTATGTGAGAGTTCGGGGATGTGATGTGAGGATCACATCTGGAACAGTATCTGTTAAATGTTCTGTATCATACTCATTCCAATAAGCAGTTCAAGTAACTTTGGACAAAAATAACTGAGATCAAATGCTTATATTTTGGGAAAGGCAAATAGTTGCAGTGAAAACCATCGTGCTGTTTGGTGAGTGCAGGTACCAGCAGTTCCATAGCACACGTACACAAGAAAACTGCTGCCAGAGCAGCACGGGGATGGGGATTTATTGTCTTTTAAAATTGTGCCGCTGTCCGTCATCAGGATAAAATGTTTTATAAGTCAGTAACAAATAGGAGCTGACATGATGATGTAACGGTTGCCAGCTCTGGTGATTAAATGTGACCAGACTGCAGGACTGGAGAAGCTGGTCGCAGAGAGAGTGTGGAGGCTGCTTTAAAGGACAAAAATGGTGTTAATCAAGGTATCTCACATAAAGATAGGATAGGATAGGATAATTTTGGTTGAAGACCTTTATGATCATCAAGTCCAACTGTTAACCCAACACTGCCAAGTCCACCACTAACCGATGTCTTTTAAACCCCTCTAAGGCTTTTTAATGTAAATAATGGGTTAAATGACAGTCCCAGCTGTGGCAGGAGGGAGATGAGAGAGGAGGTAGTGAGGAAGGACATGTGCTCGCTCTGAGTTCCTGGGTGTGAAGTCAGATGTTCCTCCGCAGGGCTGTGATCAGACGCCTGGTCAGGAGGATGTTACTGATGATCCAGAGGAATCAAATGACCTGGTTGCTGGTCAGGCTGCACAGTGGGATGGAGCAGGTAATAGATCTGTGTCCACAAAGCAGCAAACGCTGCCTGCAGCCGTTTTATTCCACTGTTATTTTGTTGCCTATGAATGCTGAACCCACAGTGAGACCTTTCCCGACAGCCCACTCATCACAGCTCGCCCAGCAGCACCGTAAAGAAAAAGGCAGACAGGGCTTCCCCCATTTGGTTTGTTGTGTTTTTGCTTTATGAAGACAAATAGTTGGAATGATGCGTTTTCTGTTGTTCTAGGAAGGTAATAATGTGTTGCTGAGCAGCAAAATGAGCAGCTCTGCTACCTGTGCCTGTGCTGACTCCTCCAAGGGATCTGACCAGGAAAAGTCAAACAAACCAACAAGTTAAAGACTGCAAGGCCAAAATCAAGCTACTTGGAACTTACCATCCACAGAAACAACTTTATCATTGAAGATCCATACTATATATGTGCAATAAATTATTTTGATTCAAAATTGTGTGTACAGTATATAGTATTTCCAGATCCCACAGCTGACATGAGGCTTATAATCTAATGTTATACAAAGCCAAGTGTAAGCGTATATTTTCAAATGGCTTAACAAAACAATATAAATTATTGGTATAGAAAAACATGTCTTTATGCTTATAACAGTTACTTAAATTTAAATAATGCAGTGGACCTATATTTTAAATATTGTGTGGAACTCTTGTGGTCAGCTGCCTTGCAAAGACAATGTAATCAGGAAGGCAGAGACAAAGACATGGTCAAAGAAGTTGAACGAATCAGCCAAGAACAACCAGTTCTTAGCAGATTAACCTGCTCTGGGTGAAGATGTCCCTGCTCATGGAGGGGCTGGACAGGGCGAGCTGGGAAGGTCCCTGCAACCCAAACCACCCTGTGATTCCATTAATATAAGGGAGAGTGATGAAATAGTTTCATCTTTTGCTTCATTAATCTGTGTGGTAACAGTATAATACCTGATAACTTGGAAGGAGGCAGTGTAGTGCCTCTGTAAGCAGCAGCAGGATTCTGGAGTTATTGTTTGTGCCATTAGCGAGGGGTTTAATAGCTTAATCCGTCTGGAAAGCAAGGAGATTTATTAGCCTGTACAATAAATAGGTTCATAATTACTGCAGCAATACCTGCTAACTGGTTTTCCTGATATGGCCTGAAAGTGTGATACACAAGTAACTTCATCTTCAGAGTTTTGTGGTGATATTGTCCTGGATTTATTAGAAAAACAAAGGCACCTGGACAATCCGTCCTTGCTGCCCAAGAGCCTTTGCAGCGGCTGGTCTGAAGGGTCGTGGGGTGAGCGTGCAAAGAAACCTGGATAAAGCTGCGGGGAGCACCCTTCTGGCATCTTAGGAAAAATAGCCTTTTTCTCTCTAGTTAGGATTACAATTACTCTTTGATCTGATTTTTTTAAATTAACACAGGCTGATAAATGAACAGTGCACAGCGAATGCAGGAGAAAGGAGATGGGTGTTTGCTGGGTAGGACCAACAGGAGCAGATCCCGTGTTTTCAGTCGACTGGATCAATGCACCTTTAGATTTGTGCGTTTTTCTGTGGATTCACAGGCAAGTGGAGCTTGCAGGGGACATCTGGAGATCATCTAGCCCCCTCTCCTGTTGGAAGTGGGGCTCAGGATGGGTTATTGAGTGCCTTGGCGAGTCTTGAAGCAACTCGTCTGCTTCATTGCACTGAAGCGTGCAAGTTTTTTCCGATTTTAGAATTTTTTTCCAATTTTAGATCCTAAAACATTCCAGATTGCGTGACAGTCAAAGGCCTGTGAGTCACTAAACTCCTGCTCTTGTGTGGGGAAGCACTTTGCTCTAACTTGTGTTAACTGTCCTGTGTGCAGAGAGATGTCTGTCTGTCCGTCTGTCTGTCCCGAGGGCCCTGAGCAATGTGCGGTTGCTCCCTGCGTTTCTCCAGGCAGCAGCAGAACCTCTTTGAAAACCTTAAAAATTGTGTAGCTGCGTGGATACCGGCACTGAACGTGCCCAATGCCGAAAGCAGGTGCAAATTGCAGTTTCTAATAAGAAATGATAATGTCAGTATCTATAGAAAAGTACTTTGACTTTTTAAATTAGCTGTTATATAGCAACAGACTTTGCTAGTGCTTAATAATAGATGTGTTGATACAAATAAAACTGCATTAGGCTCTAATTGGACTGGAAAAGTGTAGGATAAGCTACTGGATATGGCTTCTTCATTTTATATTTCAGATCCCCTCTGTCTAATCACACACAGATGGAGCACTGGAAGCAACGAGGATTAGATAGTAAATCTGCACTAAAGAGCCGGCGGAGGGGCTGGTAATCTCGATTCTGTTCTGGTAGATACATTCATTTTTGTTTGTACAGACTTGTAATTTCCCAGCACTTGAGGAAAAAACAAGCAGTCTTGACAATGTGCCATGTATTAAAGTACAAGCTGAGCACAGGCTCTGTGCACATCAAGTATAAATAAAATATTAGCAGCCAGGCCTGTCTGTTGGAAGCAGCTTGCCCAGGTTAGCGTTCTGATAAATTGTACGGGCTGCCAGGATGGTTTTTAATGTTTTTCCTCAGTGCATAACACCTGCAGGGCCAGTGCTTTGCAAACCAGTGCTGGGCTGTGTGCAGTGGGGAAGCAAACAAAGCAGATGATGGGAAGGATTTCCAAGGAGCCAACACGAGCAGGTTGAGGACGCAGGTAAAACACGTTTCGGAAACGTGGAGCTGCGAGGAAGTCAAGTGATTGCTAAATAGCACGTTTTAAGACGTAAGTGAGCTTTGGCAAAAGATCTGAAATTTTGATGTTGTTACAATTATCAAAAAGAATTTTCCGCAGTCAGTGAAAACAATTCCTGAGTTTTGTTTTTTCTCTAACACAACATTGTCACGACCGGCCTGAATAGTATTTTGCTGTGTGTAATGAACAGGAAACAGGAGGAAAAAAAATCTGTCTGAGGTTTGTGTGCAACTGAGTATAACTTTGAGGTCTGGGTATGTATTGAAGTTCTGATCTTGTTGCTTTATTTTGTTAAATTGTGTGGTGTATCTTTTCTTTAAATATTGAATTTAACGTATCTCACATTGGCAGTCGGTGTTCAGGGTTGTTTTTCCTCTGTACTAAATAGCTTAGTCTGGCATAGAGGCTTCAAAGTAAATAGGTAGCTTATCGCTATTCAGCAGAAATCCCTGGTCTTAAGGAAAAATACTCTTTCTTCCTACCGAGCAAACACAGAGCTGGTGTGTTAGATTATTCGGAGACCTCCGAGACTCAGTGGGCAACTTACTTTTGATTATTGTTTAAACGCAGAGAATTTAAATGCAAATTCTTGAACGTGCTGCCAGCTGATGCATTCTTGGGAAATATACTTTGTGGTGTGGTTTCTGGAGTCCTTACACAGTTACTTACTGAGGAAAACATCGAGTATTTTTTACCAGCTTAAAACTCTTGTTTTTTTGCTCATGCTGGTAGGATGGTTGCAGGATCGGGGAGATCGGGCTCTTGCTGCACGTGATGCATCCTCTGGGGCTTTTAATTAAAGTTAAATGTGACTCATCTTTGTAGGTTGGAGAATCATTGATCTGGTTTATTAAAAGCTGAATCAGGCAACATGAGAGAAAAAAGATAACAGCACTGAAGCAGCCACCGGCAGCTCGTATCGCACGTGGCTTTGAAAGCGCAGTTTGTATCCGTGTCACCCTGGTGAAACGGGAATAATGGTTAAAAAAATCAGTAAAAGCACGTGGCCAGCAGCAGTGTCCCTGTTCACATCCCTCCTGCTGTCACTGTCACCGTGGTGTCACCGGGAACCCACCCACATGGGACCTCGGGGAGCTTGGAGATGCTTTAGATAATTCTCGTGTCTGGCGTGGATAAAATGCATCAGCCTTTTTGCAAAGTGCGGTGTCCATGTGGGCACGTGGCATTGCTGTAATGGTCTTTCTTTTTTAACTCTGAATGCCAGCAAGACTGGACAAACACCTGAAGATGTGGTTTTTTGGAAGGGTGAGTGCTGGAGGTAAAATGCTTTTGCAGGCAGCAGCAGCACCGAAATTGCTCTGCAAAAACTAAATCTCACTTTCCGAAACAAGGCTGGGACGGTAAGGCCGAGGATTGCAGCAGGACACGTCCTTCCACACCCTGTAGTTTAAAATGAGTTTTCCACATCACTCCTGCCCGTCACCCTCTGCGCTTCCACCCAGCACCCCCAGCCTTTCTGCTGCTGCTTTGAGGGACTTTCAGCAAGAAAAGAAATTGCATTTTGCTTTTGTGAAGGGCCACGAACAGGCGAACTACATAACAAGGATTGCAGGTTAATTATTGTAGCTCTCTTTTGCAAAATGCAATATGAAAATGAATTCGTCTTCAACCTGTCCAGCTCTGCTGCGCTTGCGAAGGAGCTCGGGGGTCAAACTTGTCCTGCTCACACCGAAGCAGGATCCAAATGACAAGGAGCCAACAGCAGTGCTGCTTTTGGGGCTGGATGGACAAACATGCAGGCAGAGACCTGGTAAAACAGCTGAAATCAGGAGTGGCTGATCTTTCAGGAAAAAAGCCTTTCAAGAAAACCCTCCCCAGTGACCCAGAAGCAGCAGGAATCTTGCTCTTCCAAGGAACTGCGGCTGCTTTGCTTCACCTTTTTGCAGCATTTACTAGAGAAGTTGCTGTTCTTCTGTTTCCAGATTTTATTCTTCTCTTTGCTTTTCCTTTTTTCTTCCGGAGTTGTTCAGACCAACGCAAGGGCTGTCCTGTTCCCTGGATATTGGGTATTTTATGGAGAGCACAGGGATGGTGCAGGAGAAGCGTCTTTGTTCATGTCCTTGAAGTTTTACTCTGTCTCAGGATTTTCAGAAAGAGTCCTCTTACTGGTTTGTGACAGCAAATACAATCATCATCACGCTATATAAAACACGGTATTTTATAATGCCAAAGGCTAATTTAATGTTGATAGCATAAATTTTTAACAAAATAAAGCTGAAGGATGGAAGTTAATGAAATGTCAGTGGTCAGATGAGTTCAAGAAAAGGCTCTGATGTTCAGTTAAAATGAGGTTTGGCTTAAGATCTTTGATAGGTGCAGGTAGTGTGGGTATAAACAGCACGATGGAAAAGTCTTATAAGTGATTTCCTAAGAGAGAGAGACACGGGTGTTTTTAGAATGCGAATAACTGGGGTTTATGTAGGAACTGAGGGCCAGGACTGGATCTGTCGTTCTGAGCGGCACAGCTGGGACTGTGGGTCCACAGTTCCCGGTGTGGAGTGCTGAGATTTGTCCTTTTCCGGGCATCATTAATGCAACAGAGGCAGCAAGGTTTTATTTTTGTTTAACCCAGTCATTCTTTATATGAAAAACAGTGTTTGGGAAGCCTTGATGCCTCACTGGAATTGGCCAAATGAGTTTCTTTGACTGCAGTGCCTGTTTTGGGAGACATTTGAAACTGGGCGTTCACTCTGTAAGAAATGCTATTTCATTGCCTCTTTATTCAAATTTATATAATGATTTGTACCACAACTAAATAAGTGTAACCGGTGTAAAACTAAACGATTATTAATTTATAGATGATTTGCTTTGTTGTCCAGCGCAGTGTAAGTAACAGCAGCTCGTGGCTCTGCTGCAGCTGCTTCTGCCTCCCCCAGCAGTTGAACATGGGAATTAAAGGAATTTTGACTTCACAGAAGTATTTGCCCTTTAAAACCTGTAGTTTCAGTATTACTTAAGGGGTAAGGTTTGACTTTATGATAAAGAGCCCATACCGTCAGATGCAGGTGGGAGATGTTTGGGTGCACAGCCCCGGCGAGGTGGGTACGTCACCCTGCAAAGTGAGGAGGAAACAAGCGTGGGGCTCGTGAATCTGTTATTTCATCCCTTAAAACTACTTTCTCATGTTTTACTCTTTAAATCTTTAACATATGGTGTGATGAAAACCTTTTCATAAGAGCAGCAAGGGAATAAAGCAGTTTAATACAGGCATTTCGTGGCTTTAAATTACCTCTTTCTACTGTTGAAATCCTGAATTTTTTATTTTTTCTGCAGTTGAATGAAAATCCATCTGTCCATTTAACAGGTAATAAGCCTCTCTCCTGCACTGATATGTCTAGATATTTTTTCAGTGGCTGGTGAGACTTAATGCAGTGATTCTCTGAAAAGACTCCGCTTTTCTTTCCGAGCCCTTTTCAGTTCATTTATAGTTCATAAAAACTAAATATTTCAGCAGTGTTGCCAGGAAGCCGTGGATGCGGCTGGACCTGACCTGCAGCATCTTCTGCAAAGCAAGCGTAGGAAACGCATTGTGCTGCTCCCAATTTTCCATAAATAAAATGAAATCTGTGTAGAATGGCATACCCAGGACCTTTTCACAGCTATGGAGTCTGTTTAAAATCATGGGGTAGTAAGGATGTGAAAAGTGTGGTGATGGAGTTTCCCCTTCCCTTGCTCCCCATCGCCTGCTGATCCAGATGGCTTAATTAATTTTGAGTTTTATAGGCAGGGGTGAAGTGTGTCAGAAATGCTGTTCCCTATTTAAAAGTGAATTATCCCTCTGTGTAAAAAGAGCAGAGCATATTTGTTGAGGTCATCTTGGAAGCATCATCACTAAAAATTGTCTGCTGATGCAGAAAATTGGATTTATTCTTCTGTTAGCATTTCCATAAAAATACAATTATATATAAATTTATGTTCTCTAAAAGCTTGTAGTAAACTGGGCTTTCAGAAAATAAGACACTTATATTTTAAAGTCCAGTTTTAAATGACCAGATGGTCATTTTATCCAGCAAACATAAAACTGGTGAGAGAGAATTGATTGTTGCTATTCTAAAGCTGGAGGAAGCGACTCGAGGTGAAACTCCTTTTAATTGCTGTGTGGTTAACTCGTGCCCATCAACAGAACATCTGCAACATCTGTGGGACCATCCTGGCACATCTGGGGCTGCACGACCCCCCCTCCCCCCAGCTGCAATTAAGCTTAAATTAAGTTAAAACTTAATTCAGCACCACTGATATTGCGGCTTTACTGGGGAGGTGAAATTAAACTTGTGTTTAATAAGGATTTTATGAAGTGTATCTTCAGTATTCCTGCGCATCTGAAAAATGCACATTGTTTGTTTGAAGGACTTTGTTCCTCAGCAAACGTTGGGTCTTTCGAGCAGTTAAATCACTTCAACTTCTGGATTTATTTTGGCGCTGCTCAGCCTTGCTCCTCGTCGGGCTGTAATGCGGGAGTCAGGGCACGTTTCGTGTGGGAGAAGGGTTTATCTTGCAGAAAAAAACAATAAAATCCCAAAGAGAGGGTTTAGATGGTTTCTGTATTTTCCTGGGGGGAGCAGGACACGTGAGGCTCCAGGAGGTCCTCTCCCTGGGGGCAGCCCCGGATTCTCCCTGTCCCTCCTTGGCTTCTTCTGGAGGCTCTGGCTGTAAATTCCTCTGTTACCAGCCCTCTTGCTCCTCCTCGTACACATTATTAGTTTTACAAGTGGGCAGGGGGGCAAAACCAAGCATCCATTTTTACAGAGGTAAGTCAGTGATTTCAGCTGTGTGAACTACAAATATTTCCAGGGCCACTTTGTTGGAAATCCCTCTGTCCTGATGCTGGATGGGTGTTGGTTATATTTTGCTGAGGATTTCTCCTGTTTGCCAAGGAGAGAGTTTGTTCACTGATTGCTGGTGGTTGCCGAGTGTCTCATTAACATCGAGCTGTTGATTTAGAAACAGTTGCCTTGTGATTGCTGCTGTTCCTTTGCATTTGGTGAAACCATGTGGTGTCACAGCCGGGAGGTGAATCATAGAGTCACAGGATGGTTTGGGTTGAAGAGACCTTCCCAGCTCCCCCAGTGCCACCCCTGCCATGAGCAGGGACATCTTCACCAGCTCAGGTTGCTCAGAGCCCCGTCCAGCCTGGCCTGGGATGTCTCCAGGGATGGGGCATCCACCACCTCTCTGGGCAACCTGCGCCAGGTTCTTACCACCCTCAGGGGCAACAATTTCTTCCTCATGTCTGGCCTGAATCTCCCTCCTTTGGTTTAAAACCATCACCCCTTGTCCTGTCGCAACAGGCCCTGCTCAAAAGTCTGTCTCCGTCTTTCTTATTGGCCCCCTTTAGATACGGAAATGCCGATTTTATCATGAGCGCTTCTGCTTCTGTAAGGATTGTTCAAAAGAAGTCTGAAATGAAAAATGTGGTGTATCTGACCTGAATCTTCCCTCTTTTCATTTAAATCTATTGACTTGGTACGTTTGATCTTTTTGCTTATGGAAAGCTGGAAAAACCAAAATTCTTTTCTAGGTACCCACTTCCACCACCTTCCTACTGATGTATGTGGTGATGCTTCCAACAGATGGACTCCACCAGGGCTCTGAATCAGCAGAACCAACAGCTCTGTCTATAAACACCATGTTTTAAACCCCTTTACCCTCCCTGTTTTGCAGGTATGGTGTGAATATGCGTTGCTTGGCAGCTCGGGTCAACTACAAGACTCTGATCGTCATCTGCGCCCTCTTCACGCTGGTGACGGTGCTGCTTTGGAACCGATGCTCCTCGGACCGGGCCGGCCCGTTCCCCCACGGCCTGGCCCAACGCCGGGCGGCCGCCGACAGCGACCCAGGGTGGGCACAGAGCGAGGAGGCATCGCCCCAGGAGCAGCAACGCGCTCCCCCCGTCGCCGGGGCCTTCAACAAAGCCCCGGGTCCCAAGTACGAGGAGATTGACTGTCTGATCAACGAGGAGCACACGGTTAAAGGGAGGAGGGAAGGCAACGAGGTCTTCCTGCCGTTCAGCTGGGTAGAGAAATACTTTGAGGTTTATGGGAAAATTGCGCAGTACGATGGTTATGACAGGTTTGAATTCTCTCATAGCTACTCCAAAGTATACACACAGCGAGCACCTTACCACCCCGACGGGGTCTTCATGTCCTTTGAGGGCTACAACGTGGAGGTTCGGGACAGAGTCAAGTGCATAAGTGGTGTTGAAGGTTTGTGCCAAGTATTAAATTATTTTTTTTAATAGTTGAAATGCTTTTTAAAATCTGCTGCCATCACCCAAGATGCAAAATGATCTTAATCTGGTCGGGATACTCTCGATAAATACTTTGAGAAATCGTGTGCAGTCTCCGCTCCATGCCAAGTCTTCCCAGCTCCCGTCATGCATCCACGTGGTTGGACCAAATGACATTTAAAGGTCCCTTCCAACCCAAACTGTCCTGTGATCTCTGGTTTTACTGGTTGCAGCAAACTCCAGAGGTGCCAGGGCAGTGCTGCTGTCAGGTTTTGGCATTGTCTTTGACACATCTGTTAGGGAGCCACACTTAATATAAAACATAAAATTACAAGGAAAAAAGCCTTCTGAAGGGGGCTCCTGCATCCCCGTGGGCACAGATACAGCCTGTGCTCTGAGCAGATGCCGCTGCCAGCACGCATGGGACAGCCCAGCTGCTCATGGGCAGCTTAATATCCGGGGTTTTATTTGGGGTTTAACAATATCCTGTCTCCCTGCGGTGCTGGAGGTGCAGCAACCGAACTTCCCCTGTGGAATTAGCTCTTGCCAAAGCTCATCCTGCACATGATCTGGGTAAATCGGGTCCTGCAAAAGGTCCTGCTGCCCACAGCAAGGTGAGAAGGTTTCAGAGAACAATCAAAAAGCTCTTCAGCCACCCAAGTGCCCCTGGATAAACTTAACATACGGTAAAACCTTTCCAATTTGTGTTTTTGCTAAACTGTGCAACCAGTAATTAGTGCACAGGGTCTTCCAGTGGCTTGGCAAAGATTTGATCGCAGAAAATTCTTGTCAGGTTTCATATTAAAAAATTAATGACTTTATAAAATTATTATAGAATGTGACACTGCGACCCTTCAGAAATTAAAGACCAACTTTCACTTAAGGAATAAAATACATAAATTTTCATACATCTCAGTGATTGGGGATGCTCTATGTCAATACGAGCTCTTCCCGTGACACAGTCACTGCAGAAAGCTGCTGTGTCGCACAGTTAATTTGTAAAGGATTCACAGAAACAAATGCATAGGATATGTCAGTTCTGGGAGTTTATCTAAGGTTACTCTCACCTTTTTATTATTTTTTTAACTTTTATTGTCATTGTATCTGCCAAAGGAGGGAAACAGGGCACTTTTTGTGATGGTTTTCTGCAAAAAGCTGAAATTCAGAAAGAACTAAATGATAATTGGGACTGATCCTGCAGCCTTTTGCCCTGCAGAAGGTGAGAGGTGCTGCTGAAACCGCGGGAGAGCAGCGAGTTTAACGCTCAACGATGTGGTTATTTGTCTACAAACCTTGCTTTTTGGCAGACTGTGATATAAGAGCTATAATCGTGGAACTTGGGGCCAGAGCCTGGGTTTTGCAAAGGCAATAGAGTTATTGGCATCCAGCAAACAGGTTGGAGAAGAGAAATAATTGTAAGGCAGGAGTTTTAATATTAAAAAACGTTCTCAGACATGTTTTGCATCGTTCCAGCCCTAGAAATTCTCATGTTGCTGCATGATGGGGAAAAAAATACGATGTTATATTTTCACCTTCTCCCTTTCTGCAAGGTTAACGTGTTGTTATGTCCTATGACCTGGAGAATTTAATCTTGTCATCTTGTATAAATTTCAAGTGAAGCTCTTACAGCACATTTCTTTTTTTGCATCTTGATGAATGCACCCGTAACTGAAAATGTTTAGCATTAATAAGTGAGTTGGCTTCCAGGAGTTGAAATAATACATGGTATTTAAATATTCCCTGTGATGGTTTTCTCTTTAGGCAGCACTAAGCCATCACATCTCCATCAGTCACATTTATTAATAACGCAAAGCACCAAAATATGTATGAAAATGTGTCGTCTTATATTTAGTTTAAGTAATCTTTTCATTGTACCACATTTCTGAAGAAATTGGTTTCTAAGCTTGACATTGCCAAGGGGGAAAATGGTGCAAATGTCAATTTGTTTATTTTCATCTGCCTTTTTTCTTACACGCATGCAAAGGTTTACAGAGCTAAATATCCTTGGTTTCCTGCTAGAGGGTCATGTTGATATATTCCCACTTTGGATTCTTATTTAGAGATTGGGAATTCTTTCCAAATAAAACTCAGGACTTCAGGAGAATCCTGGGTTTATCTGTATTTTAAGTATCGTGTGTTTACTTGCTCATGGAGGTCTGTGTGTAAATCAGGGGTATGTTCTGCAGGTGTTGCCTGGAGAGCCTGGCTGGTTTCTGCAGGTTTGTGGATGCTGGGGAAATTGCTCTGCTAGCATGAAATAACTCTTACCAAAATGTAATAATAACACATACACTTAATTTGCAAAGATTTATGTGACATTAAAGGGATTGTGTTAGATGTAACATCGGTTAGAGATTTAGTGGTCTCTGGGGCAGGGGGAAAAAATCTGTTAGGGCATTTTAAATGTATTTTATTAATAAAGTAAGTATGATGCATCAGTAAACAGTTAAATAAGAATGTATGGAAGACCATAAGGACTTCTTTACAATTCAAGTCAGCCTTTTTATTTGAAAACGTGCTGATAAACCACTCATTTTCCCTCCTCTCTCGCAGGTGTGCCGTTGTCCACGCAGTGGGGACCTCAAGGCTACTTCTACCCCATCCAGATTGCGCAGTACGGGCTGAGTCACTACAGTAAGAACCTGACAGAGAAGCCGCCTCACGTTGAGGTATATGAAACAGCCGAGGACAGGGACAAGACCAGCCGGGCCGCCGAGTGGACGGTGCCCAAAGGCTGCTCCCTGTCCACAGTACCCGATAAAACCAAGTTCACCAACGTCAAACAGTTTGTTGCCCCAGGTGTGTTACCCCAGATGCGCGGCACCTAAGTCACATCTCTTAATTTTTGCACGCGTGGTACGAGTGGAGCTTTAACTTGTGGGGATTTATGTATTTTTATTTATTCCACGTGATTTCCCATCCTTAAGATCTCACCTGTGAATGTCATCTTCTTTCTGTTCCTCTGGAGTTTTTTCTTCTGTTTTCCCTCCATCACTGCTTTTTCAATGCTGTTTTAATGATAAAATGAGTGGATGTACACATGGAGGGCAATGAGAAGCCACAGTCACACCTCCTGAGCCTTTCAGCCTCTGTCTCAAAATAGAAGCAAAAAAACCCGACACTATGGAACCAGTTGTAAAGCCTGGAAACTGGCAGTGACGTGTGATAAGCAGATGTTGACAGATGATAGATAAGGGCTATTTTCAGCCCATAGCGAGCGCAGCACGTGCAGTTACCCACCCAGACCCCCATCTCTCTTCTTTGGGATCCAGCTGTTTTTGCAGAATTTGGGATCTCAGTTCTGGTTAACCCAAGTGAGTACTTGCAGAGGATGGCGAAGTTCTGGGGCTGGGTAGAGGTGCTCTGCTGCACCTGCAGACATGCAATGTGCATTTTGTTGCCATCTCTTGAATTTACTGTTTTCTGTTCAGTACTTAGCAGGGAAATTCATTATTGCATGCAAGAGTTTCCTTTGTGCTAGGACAGGCTCATTAATAAGGATGTAATGTATTTTTCCTCAATCAATACCCATTAGAATTAATGAGTCCATTACTTAAAGAGACAATGAAGTAATTTTGAGTTGGCACCTTAGGCCTGGGTCTCTAGGGAAAAAATTGTTGAACACTCTTATGTCTTTGTAGTAGATAAATACGGGGAGAGGAAAGGCTAAAAGATCTGTTATGTATTCTCTCCTCATCCTTTATTGATGGCAGAGTAATCTGGGGACTCGGAGGCCGTGGTTTGCATCCACTCGTCTTCGATGGCCTTAAGTAATGGATTTATAGGCGCTTACGGCAGTGCAAACAACAGGCAGCCTTTAGTTCTCCTTTGCTTCTTAAAACACTTTTTTTCACCTCTATTACAATTCCCTTCATTATCACACAAGCACTTATTTCCATGGAACTGTAAAACTTATTGACAGACTTTGCGAGTGAGGTTTTTTAATTGGATTTTTCATAGGAGCAAAATGTGTAACAAAGCGCTCAGTTTCTTCTCCTGAAGCAGATGCTGTTCTCCAAAACTCAGAGGAGTGAAGCTTTTACTTTAAAAGGCTGGAAAACATGACATTTAGTCAAAACAATAGATCCTGTACAATAGCACCATACAGCATGGGGTGTGGAAATGGTTTTGATGCAAAATACCTTAGATTAGTTTGGGAGATGGGGAAAAGCCTCTGCTATGCAAGAAATAGCTGACCGTAACTTGAGGTTTGCGTGTAAAAACATTTCTAGGGGATAAAGGAAACAATTGCTGCACATGGGAGACTTTTAGTATATAGAAAGCTGTTAGTTGAAGATGTTTTAAGGTGTTTATCCTGTGACTTCAAAGCTACAGGATTTGCACACAGCCCGGCAAACTAATTAGCCCTTTGATCTTCTGGTATAATTTTTTGGGCAGGAGTTGATTTTACATTTTTAAATCCAGCCTGCGAGAGAACACTGGATTTCATTATGTGGTCTTGCCTAGGAGCTTTATTTAATACCTTTTTTTTTTAATTAAACAGAGTTTTGCCAGTGAAGAGGCTAATAAATACTTTAACACATTAGTCTTCCTGTATTATTTTCTTCTTTTCCCCCCATTAAACTGCTCAGCGCATTGTTTTTTGGTGCTGTCAGTTTGGCCCCGTTGGTGGCTCTTTCCCTTACCCCCAGTCCTGTGGGTCTCCTTTGCATTTCTCCATCAGTCGGGTACCAGAAGATCTGATGAAGCCATCGATCGAGCCCCGGGCATTTCTGCTCTGCAGCAAAGTGCTGCTCCGCGTTAATGTGGGATGCAAACGAGTTCTCCCCGGTGCTGCAGGAGTCGGCCTTTGCTCACGGATTTACTTTTACCCTTAATTAAATAATATATGATAGTGCGCAGAAAGAATGATTGAATTATTGATGGGCTGGCCTAAAAGCTTTTGGATCCTGCCTGGCGAGAGGGTTCACCTCTGGAAGCTGCACTTCATAGCTTAAATGTTCTGGAGAAACAAGTGCTTTACCACTGAACGAGGCTTTTGTTTGTTTGTTTTGCAGAAAATACTGAGGGGGTATCTCTGCAGCTTGGGAACACCCGAGATTTTATTATTTCTTTTGATCTCAAATTCATAACAAACGGGAGCATTTCTGTGGTTCTCGAGACGACAGAGAAGAACCAGCTCTTCACCGTGCACTACGTGTCCAACACCCAGCTCATCGCTTTCAAGGACCGAGACATCTACTATGGCATCGGGGCCAGGACGGGCTGGAGCACCCTCACCAGAGACCTGCTGACCGACCTGCGCAAAGGCGTCGGGCTCTCCAACACGAAAGCTGTCAAGCAGACCAAAATCATGCCCAAGAGAGTGGTGAGGCTGGTGGCCAAGGGCAGAGGCTTCCTCGATAATGTCACCATCTCGGCCACCGCTCACATGGCGGCTTTTTTCGCTGCCAGCAACTGGCTGGTGAGGAACCAGGATGAGAGGGGCGGCTGGCCCATCATGGTGACAAGGAAACTGGGAGAAGGCTTCAAATCCTTGGACCCGGGCTGGTACTCGGCCATGGCACAAGGACAGGCCATCTCCACACTGGTGCGGGCCTACCTCCTGACCAAGGACCAGGTGTTCCTCAGCTCGGCCCTGCGGGCCACGGCACCCTACAAGCTGCCATCGGAGCAGCACGGGGTGAAAGCCGTCTTCATGAACCGGCATGACTGGTACGAGGAGTACCCGACCTCCCCCAGCTCCTTCGTGCTCAACGGCTTCATGTATTCCTTGATCGGGCTGTACGACTTGAAGGAAACGGCTGGGGAGAAGCTGGGGAAGGAGGCGCGGGTGCTGTACGAGCGGGGCATGGAGTCCCTCAAGGCCATGCTCCCCCTCTATGACACTGGCTCGGGGACCATCTACGACCTCCGGCACTTCATGCTGGGCACGGCGCCCAACCTGGCGCGCTGGGATTACCACACCACCCACATCAACCAGCTGCAGCTGCTCAGCACCATTGACGAGTCCCCCATCTTCAAAGAGTTCGTCAAGAGGTGGAAGAGCTACCTGCGTGGTGGGCGGGCAAAGCACAACTAGAGCTGGCAACCAAACCGCGGCCCCGCTGCCTCCCTGGGGACAGCTGCAAAGGCTGATTCCTAAATTCTCTAGGGACTGTTTCAAAGAAGTGATCCTTAAAACTGATCTTCTGAAACCATTGCATTCCAGTGGGAAAAGGTTTAGGTTTGATGGGTTGGATTCGGGAACATCACCTGTCCTTAGTGCTCCACTATCTGCACAAAGCAAAACCCCTTTGTGCTTCTGAGTTTGGGGACAGTTTTGGTTTGGTTTTGGTTTGGTTTGGTTTGGTTTTTGTTTTTTTTACCTTTTAGTAGGAAAATCTTTGCAGAAGCCATACAGGTCTCTAAAGTCCAGCATTTGCCTGAAAAATCAGTCTGTGGCCTCTTTTAAAATGGAGTTATATGTGTATATGTTGGAACAGCATAACAGATCATGTGACGTAATGCCATAAGTGTGTATTTACTCGTAGCCTGGGTAGTGGACAGTGTATCTTTCTAAAGGTTTGCTGTTTTTTTAATACGGATTCTTTTCTTGGGGTGAAATATACACTTTTTTTTTTTTTTTCGGTTCTCTGTCTGGAGATACTTTAGCTGTGTGGTTTCTTTACAGACATGTGGATGGAAAACACACGGACCATGCGCAGGCTTCGCGGCCGTGTCACGTAAGCACAACTCAGTGGGACTCGGGGACGCATGGAGCCCGTGACTGTGTCACCCCCTTCTGCAGAGCAAAATTTGCCGTTACCCCTCGGGTTTGCTGGTGCCACCTCCTCCCCGGTAGCTGGAATCTCTTGTCCTTGATCCCAGTGTTTTGTACTGTATTTTTTTATTTCTATCAGAGAAGTTTCTCTAAGCTGTGACAACTTCATTCTTGTCTGGAATTCCTGAGTGTGACCTGGAGCTCATTATGAGCAGCAAACAGGAAATTCAATTGGAATTCATCAAGGTTTTCCTATGGTGATATTCTTTTTTAATCTGCTTGACTATATCAAGCATTCTAAAAATTAAAGTCACTCAGAGGGCTTTCCAGCTCCACCTGTGCTTTAATATCAAGTTCCACCTCCACCGACTGTGTTACTCGTGGTGTGAGGGCTCGTTACATCTCCAGCACCACTTTGCCGGCCAGGCTTTGTATTGATGGCTCTGCCAGGCCAGCGAGGGTACCCAGTGATAACCCGTGTCCCAACCCAAACGCTTCCACTTTACTTGTTGGCGTGTGGAAGAAACCAGATGGTTTCTTTTTCCTATTTATCTATCCTTACACCCACAGTTAGTCTGTTGTCTTGGTGTGTAGCATCCTGGTTGAGCCAGAATAAAACCAACCAATTGCATCATTAGATCAGGGGTGTTTTGTTTGGTAGTGCAGCAAATGTGGGTTTTATTGGCTTTTCTTGGTGTTTGCTGTAAGTCCCAGACTGGAAAGCTTTTGGCGTGAGAAGGACGTGGATGAGCTTTGGGGTTTTTTTTCCATTCATCCTATTAGTTGTACATGTAGGTGGGGATTAAGCTTAAGATGTTCCTACTGAGGACAAGGTTCATTCGAATCACAGAAAGGCTGGGCACAAGGACAATATGCATCTTGATTATTTCTTTTTTCTTTATTTTTTGATGCTTTTTCTATTTCTCGCGGATATTTGAAACAGCTTGTAATTACTTGATCTTTGCAAACGCATGCTACGATCACGTCAATTAATATGATAAGTGGATGTCACAGGAGGAATTTCAATACCAAAGGTAGCAGAGGTTGTTTTTGTTTTTTTTTTTTTTTACGTACAGGCGTATACACACAGACACACAAAACCCAGAAAATGTGCTTCCTTTACAAACGACTGGTCCTTACTGCAACACAGAAACATCCTTCTCCTGCATGTTTCTTCCATCTTTTGCCCATTTTGGGTTTGGAGAATCCAGCAGGACTCTTTGGGTGCTGCTCTAGAGATGGCATTGGTGCCTTACAGAGGCCACAATTTCCTCTTTTTTTAAAAAATTTTTAATTAGTGCCAGTTGAAGAATGGCCGCATTGCTGATGTTTCAGTGCTTCGTGAGAGCCGGCCCGGCAGCTTTGGCCATGCCAGCGCCGTCGGTCCTGTCACATCACCTCATCCCCAACATCTCCATCACGCTTTTGTTGGCCTTAGCACATGTGGAAATTAAACCCAACTGAAGAGAGTCAGTTTGGGGAATTCTCCTGTTATTTTTTTGACTTGTGCAGTGGAAAGAGGATCATTGGACATCAGTGCCCATGATTTCATCGAATTCACTTCAGTTGGGTTTTGTTTGTTTGTTTTCAGTCTTCAAACTGACAAAGGTCTTAGGGATTAAGACCCGTTTAATCTCGCCATGGGGCTTTACTGTACATAGACTTCATCGGAAACATGGGTATATGCAAACCAGTGACACAAGCACAACTGTACTGTGTGGCAGTGCTGTTTTCCTTGGCCATCCTGCAAGACATTCACTGAAGGCTGCTATTTTCATTCACTTGTAATTGTACTTTATTTTTCCTACTTTTTTTTTTTTTTCTGTTACATGTGGGGTATACACCATGTGTTAAATATGCAATAAATTGTTTACAGGATGCCCTTGTGAAGGGTAGTCCTTTGTAAAGCTGTACAGACTTTGCAGGTTAAGCACAATGTGCACACATTAGTTTTATATACGGCAAGACATGACTTTTTGCAGAGGGAAAGGTTCTACTATGTTTATATACAAAGTAAATGGATCAACGTTTGTGCTTAATGTAAAGGTGCTTTATAAGACTGTAAAATAAATTTTTTTTATCTTAAGACAAAGGTGAGGCATTGTCATTATTTCATTTGGTACCTTCTGCCCTACGTGTGGTTGCAGATGAGCCCTGAGGAGCAGTTGTCTTAAGGGTTCTGAGATGCCTCTTTTTGGGAATTCTAGAAGGTTTTTAAGAAAGATGGAAAATGTTCTTTTTTTCAACAGTTAAGAGTTTGCTGGTTTAAGGTAAGGAACACAGATCTACATTCTCTGCTCAGGTAAAGGTCACACAGTATGTTGCTGGTATGAGTTATTTCTGCTAAGTGTGTCTCATTTTGGGTTCATATGATTTTTTTGGTTAAATAACCATTTTAACTGTTCACTAAAAAATGCTCTAAAAAAGACAAAAGGTGTGTCTGCTGAGGTTGCTGTAATGTGCAAGAAATGCACCACTCTCTTAATTCCTGTTTTCAACTAAAAAGATGCAAGTCCTATCAAAATTCCCCCCAAAAATCAGATCTGAGGCCACCTCTGTCTTGACCACTCCACACCTGAAGTGACATTTCCCACCTCAGTGCAGAAACGCTGTTAAATCAGGGCTGGTCGGGGGAAAGTTGGTGCCTCCTGGGCTGTGTGACCTGCACCAGTATGTCCCGTTTGATGTGGTTTGATAATTTTGCGTGACTGAAACGCACAGAGCAAATCTGCAGCTGGGCAGAGCTTGGGGGCTGGATCCAACCGCCTGGGTGAAAACATTGATTTTCATTACTTAGCAATTTGTTAAAAATATATGAGTTGAAAATAGAAGTCGGATTTAAACATGTTGTCTTGGTGATGAATTTGAATGTTTGCTGCTCTTTTGTGGTGAAAGAAGATACATTTACCATCTGCCCGGAGTGATTGATAACTCCCGCGGATGCGTCGCGCTCCCTGAATGTTAAATAGCTCCTTCGGGACTTCACTAATCTCTTCCCTAAACGGCAGGAGTTGTTTAAATGCCAAGCACTCAGCGATTCGGCCGGTTAAGCGAGGTGGAGTTGTGTGATGGTGAAGTTCAAATGTTGAAAGACATCCCGGCACTCCCCAGCTTCGGTCTTGGGGACGGTAAATAGTTTAACAGCTCATCTTGTTGAATTTGTCTCTCTAAGCAGCTTGCCTCGGGGCTCCCGGCCCCTCCCTCCGGGCCCGGGTCCCACTGGGCTCCGGGGCTCCCGGGCCCGCGCCGCTGCCTCCTTGTCCCGGGCGGCCCCACCAGGCCCAGCAGGGGGCGCCCGCGCTCCGGGCCGCGCCCGTTAGCGGTCGCCATGGCAACGCTTGCGGCCTTGCGTCTCGGGGAGGGGCTGGTGGGCGGTGTCTCAGTGACGTGACCACGCGCTGCGCGGTGACGCACGGGGGCGCGGCCGTGCGCGCTGACTGGTTAGATTTGAATCACAGCAGCGCGCGAACCGCCGGTCGCAGGCGGCACGGGACCGGCCGCCTCCATGGCGACAGTGCGACCCCGCGGGCACGGCGACATGAGGGCGGCGTAAGTCCCACCCAGCCCCTGCTCGGCCTCGGGGCCGCGGCCCCGGCCCCGTCCCTGGTCCCGTGCCGTCCCGTCACCGGTTCCGTGCTGTCCCTCACGCCTTCCTCCTTCTCCCGGTAGGGCCAGGACGCCGCGCAGACCGGTGCCCAAGAAACCGTCCAACCCCAGCCTGAAGGATCCCGTGGGGGTGAGTACGGGGCCGGCTGGCTTGGGGAAGGGCCGCGGTCCCTCGGGGAAGGTCCCCCTGGAGCTGGGCCGGCTCTCTCCCGCCGGGTCCGCTCTGAGAGGCCCCGGGGTCCTTGTTCCCCTCGTCCCCCAGGTGTACTGCAGGGTGCGACCGCTCAGCCGCCCGGACCAGGAGTGCTGCATCGAGGTGATCAACGAGACCACGGTGCAGATCCACCCGCCCGATGGATACAGGATATTCCGCAACGGGGAGTACCGGGAGGTAACGGCCTGGGCGCAGCGGGGAAAGCCATGCGTGTGCCCCGCCCTGGGGCTGTGCCGGAGAACGGGGCTGAATTGGGCACAGAGGTGCTTTTCCCCGCTGTCGAGGTTTCCTGCTAGCTCGGAGGGGTCTCTTGCAGTGTGTAAATCAGCGGTTTGCAAAAGCAAGTTTTCCAGACCAGAAAACCACTTAAAGTACAAACGCACCATTAGCTATCAAATATTTCCTCCTCTGTATATGAAAACATCACTTCTGCAGGGTGGAGGGGAGGGCAAAAGGAGCAAAAGCAAAGCTGGCAAATGTTTAGACTGTTTAAAGGACTTTTTCATGTAGGACTACCAGCTCTAAGCTAAACCAGACACAAATGAGTTAAGAGTTGATTTACCCCCAACTTCAGTTGGGTAATAAAAGCAATATTTCGCTGTTTGTATCATATATATGGGTGAAAGCTGTAGGTTATGTTTAATATATGAAGTGTAGAAGAGTAGGTAGCAGGTTACGAAACTGTTCATATTGTTCCTTGATCAATACAAATGTTTCTTAAAAGAGGACAGTTTAGGTCATGAGAGCAGCAGAATGAGGAGCCAGAATAAGGCAGCACTGAACAGGATTCCGTAGTAACACAGTTAACGCAGGTTCCCAACAGGCTGCTGGAACTCCAAGGGAGACAAGGTCCTAGTGTTTAAAAAAAAAAAAGTTAGTTGGAATGCAGAATATTTTGTTTGTGATTTCAGTCTGGGATGTTCTTACGGACAGTACATAAAGTGATCTTCAAAGGCTTAAATAAAATAGGCAAAGGTTAATTAGAAGCTTAGTAAACAGACTTTTGCTCACAAACTTTAAGTGTTTACAAAAGCAGGTGTTTCAACTGAAAAGTGGCCAGATTCATATGAAAAGGAAAGTATATTGGAGGCTAGGCTGGAAGAAGACACAAGCTTAAAACAAAACGATCAAATGCTGGAACAACTCGATTTTGGCCATTGTGGATGTCCCTTTGCTCAGTGCTTGTGTAGATGATGCTGGGAGCTCCAACAGAAATTTGAGGTTGAAGCTGTAAATTGTGAGATTCTCTGGTTGCTGGGGGCTCAGGCTCTGTGATGGTTCTGATTATTTCTGAACTTAAGCTCTGTGAGAATGAGAAAGTTGCTGCTCTTCATTATGCACGTCTTATTCTCACAATAGTTCCATTGGAGCAACTACCCGTGTTCAAACAGTGGTAAATTCCTAAAGTAGAATCTTTATCATTCTGATAAGCTGATGGAAAGTGGTTCCAAGGTATGAAATAATGAAGCATTTTGAAGCAACAGACTTCTGGACAGGGATACTTAAGGCTTAGGGTGGTGTATCTTCTTTTGTTCAGACACAGTACTCATTTAAAGAAGTGTTTGGCACCCTTGTTGTTCAGAAGAAGCTTTTTGACGTGGTGGCTAAACCTCTAGTGGAAGACCTCATTCGTGGGAAAAATGGTAAGCGAGAACTTTTTCTCTTTTCTGTTTGTTACTGTGCAGTTTCTTCTATTGCTGTGATTTCATGTGTCTCAAGGTTTCTTGGCTTGTGTAGAGAAGAACATGGATATCTTCTTTGCAGTGGAGCAGTTGTGCTTCAGCTCCCCTAGACAAGTTCTTCTTGCCTTTTGTTACTTCTAAACCCATTTACCTTTGCTATGATGTGCGTGTTCCTTGTGTCAAGGTCTAATATTTGTGTACGCTATTAACTGGATAAGCTTTTTTTCTGTAGAAAAGGATGACTTGTCTACCTAGACAATGACTACAGAAATAAATCAGTTTTTAGGCTTGATTTCCTGGGCATGGTTTGATATCATAGTGCTGGTCCTTGAACTGTTTGGGTCAGGTCAGGCTCCTCATTAACAATCAAAACAAATCAGGTCTCCAAATCTGGGATTTAGTGATTTCCTTCCATTTTGGCTTCCAAACGTGCCCTTGACAGAGCGGATGATCAGTACTGGCAGGAGTCATTTTTTTTTCCAAATATATTTGACCCAAGAAAGACAGGACTTGTGATCATAATGACTTGTTTGGGGTCAACAGGCATGATTACATGAATTCCCTTTCCTAGGTCTTCTTTTTACCTATGGTGTGACGGGCAGCGGGAAGACTCACACCATGACGGGATCTCCTGGGGACGGAGGGCTTCTCCCACGCTGCCTCGACATGATCTTCAACAGCATCGGACCCTTCCAGGCCAAGCGATTTGTGAGTGCCTTTGTACTGAATTCTCTGCGCTGTTGCTTGTAACGACCTAAAAACACTAGAAAAATGTCCCATTCAACATATTTATCTCCTGTCTAGTCAGGTGGCTGGAACACTTTAAGAAAACCAACCCCCATGAAATTTGAAGAGCGGGGCCAAGGAGGCAGGAGTAGTAGTTAGGACGGACGTTTCGTGAAGATATATGGCTCTCCTTATAATTGTTGTTCATTCTTTAATTAAGTTTTTTAAAAACAATAAAAAAAGGAAAGAGGAAGGTTCCTGAGTTATGGAATTAAATCCATCTACAAAATAAAAAAGCCCCAGGAAACCATATCTAATCTAGGTGATGTGAAACTTTTCTTATGGCCAAATATCTCTGGGGTTTTGATACATAAATATACTTGAAATCCTACTGGAATGCGTTTCCTCAGTAGCATACTCGCTTGGAAGCTTTTATGAAATATTATTATCTTGGAAATATCTGTTTTCTGTCAGATCTACTTCACATTAGCCAGAAGATTGAGTGTTAGTGAGGGGCATGGTATTTCCTGCTTGCTCGACAGCTCGATAAAATGATTTGTTTTGCTGGCCAAGAGCTTATGTTCTCTAGTGTTTGTTGTTATACTGTCTAAACATGCTCACAGGTTTTTAAGCTTGATGACAAGAATGGTGTGGATGTTCAGTGTGAAGTAGATGCTCTATTAGAGCGCCAGAAGAGAGATGCCATGCCTGTTCCAAAAACTCCATCTGGCAAGTAAGTAACTAATGTAACACACAGAATGAATTTTGTTAATGTAAATGGTATTCTGAAATTGTGGTTTTTAACTTACTTTGGTTTCTTTATCCTTCCTTTGAAGAAAGGAATAAAAAATATTAATGGAAAGCTAATGTGGTTTGTGTGGTTTGAGCAATTGCATAACTATTTACACTAGAAGACTTAAACCAAAGTCTGTTTTTTGTACCTGTTAACCCGTGAGTTAAATGCTGTGACTTCGCCAAGGGGGAATACTGGGAAGCTACATTTGGGGATATTTTCCAAGACACTTCTTATTGCACTGAGTACAGCAGTGTCAGAGGAGAGTTGACCTACAGACACTTTCCAAGTGCTTTTTTATAGCTAGTGTGGCTGGATGCATTGTCACTAATTGCAAGCGCTACACTTCCACACTCCAATCATACTATCCGTTAGCAGACTTGCTCTCTAACTGCATCACTGGCTGACACATTAGTTGGCTGTGCATGCTCCGTTACAATAACTTATTTTGTGTGTTCAACAGGCGACAAATAGATCCGGAATTTGCTGACATGATCAATGTGCAAGATCACTGCAAAGTGGAAGATGTTGATGAAGATAATGTCTACAGTGTCTTTGTCTCTTATATTGAGATCTACAACAACTACATATACGACCTCTTGGAGGAAGCTCCATTTGAGCCTATAAAACCCAAGTTAGTTCTATGAGTACCTTTAATTCTACTTCAGTTACATTTTGCGGGAACTACAATGTGTGTTTGTGGCTGCATTCTTGGCCAGTCTGGCTCAATTTGTGGAAGAGACTTCAAAAATCACATGGAAAAGGAGATGGCCAAGGAGTCCAGACTGTAGTATTTACGTGTTCCAAGCACTGATGGTTGTTCTGTTGCTGCTAAGGCTTAGTGCTCCCTTCCTCCTTATAATGGGAGGTTAATAAGCAAATATTTATTAGGCAGTGTGCTGTATCCCACTGAGATTCTAAGTCTATTCATGGTATTTTGTGAGTATTGTTCCTAGCAGGTGACAGCAACTTGAAGGGTAAGCCATTCCATAGCTGACTTTTTTCTTCTGGAAAGCGTATATTGTGCAAAAGATGTTATTTTGTTACTTCACAGTCAATGCAAGTTTGCATATTATTTCACTTGATGCAAATCATTTCCATAGAAACAGAAATTAATAGTCTTATAAATGAAATCATGGGTGTTCTTAGGAAAGGCATGTGCTTGGCTGATGTCTAAAATTGGTAAATCTTGAGACCTACAGAAAAACAGTCTGCAAATTGAACTTGGAATATATATATATTTTTTTTTTAATTCTAAACCCATTAAAGAAAACCCTAGGCCTATCCTTCAGTACACGTGTTAATTAAAGAATTGGCTAGTTTACAAAGACTAACTAGAGCAAAACATGCTATTGGGCTGAAACATCAAGAGCTGTCTCCAGGGTACTGATTTGAAATGAGTTTGAATGTCTGCAAATGCTTTTTGGAGAAGAATAGAATTATTTGCTTTAGTCCTATGCTTATGTCCAAAAATCAGCCTATGAAGAATTTTGGACTGTTTCTATTTATAGAAACTACAGTGTGTTATATATGAAAATATTTTAGACACAAGCTGAATGACTTAATATTTTTTTAACCCTGTTTTTTTGGTAGGTGGAACAATTGCAACACTCCTGTGCGAAATGGTGACTTTATGTATGTGCATAAGCATATTATTCCAAATACTGAAAAGTCAATTTTTCTTTTAGTAGAAGCAGAAAATAAATCCAGACTGGCTCCCTATTTCTTCTTGCTTTACTAGTAAATATAGAGCGCTGTCGAAGCTGTCTTGCTTCTGTGTGCATGTAGAAAACCGATAGTTGCCATCCAGACCCATGATTTCCAGTAACAATTGCAATTAAACATAGCTTCTAAATTAAAGCAGTAGCTGAAGTGTAACTAATCTTGGCTGAATGTGTGTCCATGTACTTGCACTTCCTTTCCATCTGCTGTGTGGATAATTGACAGAGTCTGAATTTTGTACTTAAACAAAAGAAAATGTGCATGACATGGTGTATTGCTGTACAGAAAACTCCAATCAGTGTTTTTTGTTTTGTTTCCTCCCTGTCCTTCAGACCTCCACAATCAAAAATTCTCCGTGAGGATCAGAATCACAACATGTACGTTATGGGATGCACAGAAGTAGAGGTGAAATCTACAGAAGAAGCTTTTGAAGTATTTTGGAGAGGTAAATCTTAGAATATAACTTGTTAAATTCCCTACAGATGTGTAATCCTTTATCATGCTGAAACCAGAATCGGCTCTGCCAGGTGGCAAGTCTGTTAAATAAAAGAGGTTTTTGGAGGGATTGTTTTTGTTCTGAACAGGTCAGAAGAAGAGGCGGATTGCAGACACTCAGCTGAATCGAGAATCCAGTCGCTCTCACAGTGTTTTTATTATAAAGTTGGCTCAGGCACCACTGGATGCAGATGGAGACAATGTGCTACAGGTGAATTCTGGGGCAGGTGGCTAAACGAGAATTGCGCACATGTATGTGTGTATGTGTAGGTTAGAAAAGGTGCTCAACCTTGCCGCATGGCCTACCAAAACAGTTACTGTGTCTTGAGCGTATGAATCTTGCTCGTTAGCAATTTCATTTTGAAGGCAATCATAATTATTAAGTTTTGAGTCTTTGCCAGAATTAATCTCCCTTTTGTAACGGGAGTAGAGCATTAAAATGGAGCATGAAGCTGCCTATTCCTTTGGTTTTTACCTTTGCTTCTTTTGAGCAAAAACTGTTCAGAATCTAAAACTTGAATTTTAATATCTATCTTGTGGCCCAGGGCAGAATGGATCTGCTAAATTAATGTTCAAAAAAAAAAAAAAACCAGTGGTGCACAGCTGCAGGCATTAAGGGCTATAAAAACACCTCAGACTTCGTTTAAAGGTGCAATACATTATTTTTAAATGTGCATGCTGGCTCGGGTTTGTAGGGATTTTTCCCCCCACTTTGTTAGAAGGAATATAGAGCTAGTCTTCAGCCTAACATGATTTGTTTTCTGTAACAGGAGAAAGAGCAGATTACTTTAAGCCAGCTGTCTTTAGTCGATCTGGCTGGAAGTGAAAGAACTAATCGAACAAAAGCTGAAGGGAACAGGTTACGAGAAGCAGGTATGTATCACCTTTAGACAGAAATCTCAGCAGTTTATTCTTAACCAAAACTGTTAAATAATTTGGGAACGTGATCCAAATGGTTGATTACAGTTTTTCTGTCCTTGTGGCTTGTGTTGGGTTTGTTTTTTAGGCAACATTAATCAGTCACTAATGACATTAAGGACATGTATTGAAGTTCTACGGGAAAACCAGATGTATGGAATGAATAAGGTATGCAACCCGTTATCTAATTATCTTTGATTTGATGAAAATCTGGTGTAATGAAAGCTTAGAGGTCTTTTGTGTACTTTAAGATGGTCCCGTACAGAGATTCCAAACTGACTCACCTCTTCAAGAACTATTTTGACGGTGAAGGAAAAGTGCGGATGATTGTGTGCGTGAATCCGAAAGCTGAGGACTACGAGGAGAGCCTGGTAACTTCCATGCAGATCTTGCCTCATTCCTTCCTGTTCTTTTTCTATGTTTATCACTGAATTACTGTACTTGTTTAGTAGCTGATAGGGATGGTTATTTGCGCACTAATAATCAAATATAATATTATAAGGTAAATGTGCCCTCCAAGTCTTATTTTTCCTCCTAAAAATGACAACTGCTACTTGCTTGTAAGATAGGGAAAGTTTCTCTTATTTACAGAAGTCCAAATACTCACCTGTATTTAGGTACTTAATTGTACTATGACACTTCTTACAAAAACTTGAGCATCTTCACCATTTCATGGTTCCTTGGGGCTGAGGTTGGGGAGGTGTTACTGGGAAGGTTTTGGGATGCTCCGCTTCAGAATTACGAACTATCGAGCTGGGAGCTATTTGAGATTGTAGCTTGATAATGTGTCCTCTAATGCTTTTATCGACATGAAGTACCACTGTCAAACTTACATGGGGCCACTCCTGGTTGGTTCTGTGGTTAAGCTGCTCTGGTACTTTTGCAGCAAGTCATGCGCTTTGCAGAGATGACGCAGGAAGTGGAGGTTGCGAGGCCCGTTGACAGAGCCCTGTGTGGGCTGACGCCGGGACGGCGCCTCAGGAACCAGGCGTTCCAGGAGGAGCTCTCGCGCAAGCTAGAGATGCGGGGTGGCCCCATAAATGAAGGTAAGTGCCAGGTGATTATAAGTTTTTCTTTTGTTAGGTGTGAAGGCTGTTTTAAAACAGGTTTGTGGTTTTTTGAGCCTTGAAAGTGCAAAAGGAACTTCACAGAACTGTTGTTGTGACCCTTCCCTGCCATAGGTACCGCTCTTTTTATGTTGCGAGTAGCGCTGCAGCATGAACCTGGTTCTTGTGTTAAGTCTCGAAGTAATTCTTTGTTATTGGTGATGAGGTGAATTCACGGTCCCATTATTGCAGCTCCTGAAAGGAAATTGTGCTGAGGCTGATACTTTGATGTCTTTTGTGTGCTTAGGGCCTGCTTTAGAAATCAAGAGTTGCCTGGGGTTATTATAAAGCAATGAATCAAGAATGTACTATTTAATCTTAATACTGTCATCTCTTCTGAAAACTTCTAGCTCTCGTTAATTATTCTATGTTCTGGCTGCTTCATGATGCTGTGAAATGAATGATCTGTGGCTGGGTGTTGTCAAATGGAATTTTCCTGTTCTGTAGCTTGCTGACAGACTTTCTTGGCTTTCAATCTTGCAGAAACAGAAGAGCAATCTGTTGCAGAAATGTTTTTGCAGAGCCTACCCCCATTGCCTTCGTGTGAGCTATTGGACATTAATGACGATCAAACGCTTCCAAAGCTTATTGAAGTCCTGGAAAAACGCCATAAACTACGACAGATGTTATCAGAAGAGTTTGCCAAAAATGGTAAGAGTTTGAATATCAGCATGGAGGTAGATTTTTCGATGCCCTTATTACTATCCAAAGGATCTCTTCTGTACCAACAGGAAATAATTGTCTTGCTTAGACTGATCATTTAAAAAAACTTTTTTGAGGTAATGAAGTAGGTGTTAGCGTTAAATTGATAGGAGAAAAACAGAACTGCTTTTGATATCATGGAGATAGGGTGAGAAGATATATTGATTCTTTTGCAGTACTCGCATTTAAAACAATGCTGCAAGAATTTGACTCCAGTGTTGTAGCCAAGGAAAACTATCTTCAAGGAAAACTGTCTGAAAAAGACAAAACAATAGCAAGACAGAAAACAGACGTAGAACGCCTGGAGAAGAAAATTAAAACTCTGGAATACAAGGTCAGTTTTTTCATTGTCTAAAGCGAAGCACAAAATGTGTTTTCTGTGTACTGTTTGTCAGGCTTCTAACGTCAGAAGCTCCTTGAAAGATGGATATTAGAAACAAGATTAAAAGTATTTTGTGGGAAGCTTTACTGAACACTTGTAGATTTTTGGTTTTCCAATGAAGCTATTCTTAATACTTGAAAGTAGGACAGCTTTCTTATAAAGTTGTAAAATCTCTGAATTTTTTTGGAATGTGGACTGTTTATCTGGGCACACTTGTACAACAGCTGATATTTTCTAGTGTACAGTAACAGAGAAATATAACTGGCGATTCTGTGCTTAGATGGTTGTGCTTCTAAGCAGCATAGCCAAGTTCTTCCTCTCTTCCCTCAGATTGAGATTTTAGAGAAAACCACAACAATTTATGAAGAAGATAAGCGTAATCTTCAGCAAGAACTAGAAAGCAAGAGCCAGAAACTGCAGCGTCAGGCTTCTGACAAGCGCAGGCTGGAGGCACGGCTGCAAGGCATGGTGGCAGAAACAACCATGAAGTGGGAGAAGGAGTGTGTGAGTACACTGCCGATCTGCTAGAAATGTGTGAGGGAGCAACGCTGAGGGGAGTGTTCTCATCCAAAATCCAAAACTCAGCACTATACCAACTCCTGGGAAGAAAGTTAACTCAGCTGAAAATGGGTCTTTTTTTATATAGTAGTAGCATGAAAAATGGAGATGTGTTTGGCTTTAATTACCAACTTGAACAGACATTTCGAGCTTTCACAAATATGGTATGGTAAAATAAATTTCTCAGCTGTCTGGTGCAGCTAGAGCTCTTCAGCACTTGGTCACTTCATTTCTGTATCTGGAATTTGCTCTTTTGGGTTTGTGGCTCTCTGAGGAGTGATGCTCTTGTCCTGTCAGTAGAAGCCTAATGTCAGGCTCTCCCCTTTATCCTCATGCGAACTCTTGCTCAGTTATGCACTTGACAAGCAATAAGGAAAAGAAATCAGAGAGATTAATTTTTACTATTGCAGGGCTGTTTACTACTTCAGGATCACTGGCAGAACTATAGTTAGACCTGCTCCCATTTCTCATAATTTAGGAAGCAAACTGATTATGACACCAAACATGGTAGTATTTTATAATCCAGAAAGTGGTCTTTTAGCTTTGATATGTCACTATTTCCTATAGCTTGTATCTCTCTGGGGCAGAGTTTCATTCTGTGTGAAATATGCAGTTCTCTTCAGGCTTTCAGCACAATTACTCGTGCTTTCGTGGAAGGCATTTCATGCTTTTCCTCCCTTCCCTGGGTAGGAGCGTCGTGTAGCAGCGAAGCAGCTGGAGATGCAGAACAAGCTTTGGGTCAAAGACGAAAAACTGAAGCAACTGAAGGCCATCGTCACTGAACCAAGAAATGAAAAGCCAGAGCGGCCTTCACGGGAGAGAGACCGAGAGAAGCCCGTCCAGAGATCAGTGTCTCCGTCACCAGTGCCTGTAAGTTGCCCTTAAATCACTTCTTGATATAGGGGCAAGTGTATTTAGAAGAATGAACTAAAATGTAGGGCACTTCTATTTTAGTGGTGAGAAAATAGTTCCCAAGCACAGAATTTGGATAACTGAACTTGCTTTGAATGCTTTGTCTCCTGTTGTATTTATCAGTGCTCTTTATTTGTGCTCTACCTTCTAATGCCACCAGTACTGGAAGGAGACCTGATCCTCCTGCTGTCACTGCAACCCTTGACCTCTCCAAACCCATTAGCTTGACTAGCTGAATTGGCATGCTGCACATTGTCACTGTTCATTGTTTTATTGCCTTATTAATTGTCAGACCTGTATGTTCACTGATTTCTTTCCTGTTCTCTCTAGATTTCTAGTAACTTTATTACTCAGGTTCCTAACAGCCAGCGGCCTGTGAGCAACCCGCAGCTGCACAGACGTTCTAATTCTTGTAGCAGCATTTCTGTGGCCTCCTGTGTCATGGAGTGGGAGCAGAAAACCCCTTCGCACAAGCACACCAGTGGCACTTCTAATGCGAGGAGTAGACAGCAAGAACCAGAACAAAGTAGAGACTCTAACACCTCAGACAGAAGGCGAGGGATGTGCTGGACTGGAGTCATTGAGGTTCCCAGGCGTAGACATGAGCTAGAAATAGAAGAGGATCAATGCTGCAGGGTTAGTGCTGCTCCTGTCAAAAGCTAAACGTAGTGTTGCTTAGTCTGGCTCAAAAGCTCATTACAACTGCTCTTTTACATCCAGCACACCTAACATAGATTGGAGTTTTCCCCTAAATGTATTTATCTTAGAACAATGTGTTTCCGAGTTGAGTCTCACTACTCATTCTATTTGTCGTCTTGACGTTTTAAAAACTCCTTAAAAGCAACATGTGTGTTTCTTGCTAGTGCATAGGTAGCACTTGTGAGGAACTCTGAACTCGCTAGACCTTTCCTCTAGCTGTGAATGTCCTTGTGTTTTAACTTGTGTCCATCTCCTCCAATCTGTCTCGCAGCCTGCAATGTACCATAGTCTGTTTGGGCAGCTTAAAAGGTGGTTTATGAGCTGTATCTGCAAATATCTTCTGGAAATGGTGCTTGGACCAACATCTTGCTTGTGTAACTGTTAACTTTAACTCTCTTAGAATAGTCTTCCCTAATTTTCACATTGCCTTAAAACTGGGGGCTTTGCTTACAGGCGGGAGACTTTCTTATTTTCCTCATTAAACTGATGCGTGCAAATGTTTGTATCGGTGGCGTCTCTATCACGTTGTAGCACCGTTGCAGTGGCTCAGGCAAATCCAAGAGAATCTACTACCTCAGGCTCGAGAGAGAGCTCGAGAGGAGGAGAGTTTATCATGACATAATTAATTTTTGATAGTTTTCTCAAAATGTCTGTCACTTGCTGGCCTTTTGAAGTCAGGGACCTGCTTTTAAGCAAATACTCTTCCAATTAACTAATACACGAACTGCCGCCAGCAAGGTGAGGGGTGTGGGCTCTGCTGCAGTAAAACGTGAGCAGCAGTATCATGCCCTCTCCTTGGAACATAATTTCTAAGGCATCTTGGCAGAATTGCTTCAAAACTGTCAATGGAAATAAGTACTTGCCCACTAAAAGAGGGGAAAAAGGTATTGACTTTTTTTTTTCAATTTTAATGGAAGATTTTTTTCTGAAAGCCACACTTACCTATATATGTTTAATTTTATGAGCTGCTTTAGACTTGTAAGAGGTTTATCTGTGAAGGGTAGAGCCAATCTCATGTCTGCTGGTCAAGGAAATCTTAACTGGTGCTCATCACCTGAAAATACAGCGGATATGATTCGAATTCGTAGGTTTGGGTTATGTAACTTCCCTGTGAGTCAGAGGTGTCTCAAATTAGTGTGTCGATGGAACAAAGTTTGTAAATATTATTTCAAAAGTCCATTCAAAGGTCTTGAAGGCTCCCAGGTTTTTAAACAGGCTTCCAGATTTTTTTCTGATTTCCCTGAGCAACTGACAATAATGTTCATAAATTAAAAATATATGAACATCAATCATTTCTCATGGGTTTTCAACAGTGGAGCTCAGAAGCGATAGCAGCAGGGCAGGGGATGCTTTCTCTGCCCTGTTTACTCACAAGTGTCGTGAGGCCTTGTTGGAAATCCATACTCAGCCTGCTTGCTTTGCTGCCTCAGAAATTCATTTTGATCCACGAATGCATCCAGGGAATCATAAATGTCTCTTTTCTGGTTGGTTAATATGTTCGTAACAGTCTGTGTTGAGTTGGAAACTTGGGAGGAGCATTGCCAAACATGAACATGTCCTCTGTGAGGAAACTTCGCTATGTGTGGAATGCAACAGATTGGATAACACTCAGCTAAAATTTAAAAAAAAAAAAAAAAAAAGCAATTGGCACAGAAATAATCCATAAATACTTTAATGCAAGGCTCTCTATAATGGTGCCTTGCAGGGCACTCTGAAAGCACCTTAGGAACGAAGCTTTGATCTCTGTACAAACGCATCTTAACCAGACCTGCACCGTTCCCCTCTGCTAATGATGTCCTCCAAGATTTACCGTGTGCTGATTTCTTCTGATTCTCTCCTGCTCTGATCAGAACGCGCCTCCGGTTCGCCTCAGACACAGACGCTCACGCTCAGCTGGGGAGCGCTGGGTGGATCACAAACCACCTTCTAACCTGCCCACTGAGACGGTCATGCAGCCGCACGTCCCCCACGCCATCACGGTGGCGGCCGCCAGCGAAAAGGCGCTGGCCAAGTGCGACAAGTACATGCTGACGCACCAGGAGCTGGCCTCTGATGGGGAGATTGAGACCAAACTGATTAAGGTAAAGCAAAACTCGCAATAACCTTGTCAATACCTATTTCTGGCAGTACGTTTGTAGTCCAGGCTTACTGGCTGCTGAGAGATTTGATTTGAAAGTTTTGTGCTGTTGGATTTAAGGGATTTTTAGAGTCTGAAAATACTGTTCTTGAACTTTGTCCTTACTTCCTATAAACTTGTTTATCCCAGTCGTCGTTTTCCTTGGAAGTAATTAAATTTGTTTTCCCTCTAGTAAAATGCAATAATCCATTTGTAGTGAAAGTTTCTCAGGCTTGTAGCTGCAGCTAATCTGGTGGAGTCGGTCTTGTTGGAGTGATGTTATTTGATTTCCACTAATGGTATGAGTCAGCTTGCTGCAGTGATGGAAGCTCGAATGCTCCAGGACATAATTTCTAGTAGTCAACTGACAAACAAATTGGTGAGACAGCCTTGGCTTTGAACGCTTGTGATGTTTGTGTCCCAAAACACCAACTGTACCTACCCCAGGCAAACCGAGAGCTCTTTCTAATTTATAGGAAGAAGCTTTTGGTTCATTTTTCCTAGAGCCACAGACCTTCAAATGTTGTCTTTTCTATTTTAGTTTTAAAAAAGCTCTCACTTCTGTGAGGTAACATTGTAGTTTCTAGAGGTACTTCCTTTCAAAAGCAAAGTCTTGCACAGCTGACAACGCACCTGTTCATGCTGTGGAATGGAACTATTGAAACGAAACCTGTGACATGATTTCTGTGGTATTACTTGGTCATCGTGATCATACAAAAATCTTTGTCACTGTAGTGCATGATCATCAGGGTAGATGGTGTTCACTCTTTATTGTCCTGTGTGTAATAAGAGAAGATATATCATGGGGGAGAGGGTACTTGTGCACATGTGCTTGCTGGCTACAAACCTGCAAGGGAATGACAGTTTTAATGTGAAAACCGGCCCTGTAGCCATCATGCTGACCCAATGACTGACTGTACCTTGTGAACTGCTTTTGGTTTCCAGGGTGATGTTTTCAAAACCAGGGGTGGTGGACAGGCTGTGCAGTTCACAGAGATAGAGACTCTGAAGCAAGAATCTCCAACTGGGTAAGCTGTGGTCTTAATTTTAGGTTCTGACACTGCTGGAGGTGGGGAACTCCAATAGCGCATCTGTAAGTGCTCCTGGTCCAATTATGGAAGAGAAAAGTGTTGCATCTAACTTGAAATCATGTAAAAGTAACTCAGAGAGGCCTATAGATACTGTAGCTGCTTTTAAGGTTGGTTTGCTACTAAGAGCAAGGTACTTATTTAGAAAGCATAAAATGTATTCTTGTTTGTGAAAGTCTGCCAAAATATATGACAGTTGTGACTATTTTTTCCCCACGTACTCCTCTTTCAGTCGAAAGCGAAGATCTTCCCCTTCCAATCCTGACCCAGCTGAGGATGCTACAGACTCTGCATGGACTGATGTAGAAACCAGAGTAAGCTATAAAGAAAGGGGACATATCGTGATTGATCTGGATGAGAATTTGGGGTGATGCCGGGGGGAGGGTTAGCAATGGACTCTGATTTTCTGTGTCCCCTCAGTGTTCTGTGGCAGTGGAAATGAGGGCAGGATCAGTTCTTGGACCTGGATATCAGCATCATGCTCAGCCCAAGTAAGTGCATCTCTCCTGTGCAGCTGGGCTAGCGCGTTCTCTTTTCTGGTAACAACTCAAGTGTAAGAACTTTATTTTTTTCCCCCGTTGACCTTGCTGCCCTTCCCACTTTATCTTTAGGGTGCATGTCTCTTTAATACTATAAGATAAGCGGGCTTACTCAGTGCTGGAAGCTGGTGACAGGATAGATCTGTAGGGGACTCTAAGCGGAATTATTGTCTTTTGGGTAAAACAGTGAGCAGAGTGTCAAGTCTGATCTTGTGCTACCTTGACTGTAAGAAGCTGGAGCTGTAGGATGCCCAGCAGGTCTGGAGTGGAACAGGGCGAGGGGTGGCAGTGACAAAGCACTGAGCTGGATCCCTCTCCTGTCCCCCCAGCCTTTATCAGATGCTGTTATAGTTAAGAATTCTCACTTTTGTATGTTTAAATAAATTTAAATTAAACGAGGTTATTTCAGTATGGTGTAGGGAGGAGGGAACTGAGGCAACCATAGAATACACCTAATAGTATAGTTGACTGTAGCTAATATTTCAGCTGCTACCTGCTGTGTAGTTAAGGTGTGTGCTCAGGAACCGTGGGCTTGTGCTAGAAGAGATGTTCCTGTTTTTCAAATGTGAAGATAAGTCTGAATTCTTCAGGGCGGTCTTATTCTTTAATGTGTTGGGATCAATAACAGTGACACATGTGAACACCAATTACCAAACCTGAAGTCCCAATTTCTAGCAAAAAGAGTCCAAATGATCCTGCAGTTTGTGAGGCTGGTGCCCAGAACTTGAGCCCTACATCTAACAAAACACTTCACTGACTTAAGAAATGCTTCGGATAAGATAGATTCATTAAAGTCAGTGTTGCAGAGCAGAATTCAATCTCCAGATCTGGGCGCTTTCAGACAGGTACTGGCAGTGCTGCCAAGTCACCCGGGCAGCTCAGGGGAAGAAAATTTGCAGTTTTGCAATAAATGTTTGCAGGCAGGAGAGAGGCCTGGAGAAGTAAAGAGGTTTCTCTGAAGCCAAAATCAATTGAACTTATTGCTATTGTAGAACTATGGTGGAAGGGTATTTTGGAGAGTATCTGAAGTCAGTAATCCCTCTTTCAGATGAAGTGACAAACATGCACCTGTTAGACACTTTATTATATCTCTTACTAGAAACTGGGACCTGCTCAATGTGGCTGCTGCTACTTGCAACCTTCCTACAACCTTGTAATATTGTAGTAAATCCTTTTGTTTGCCTATGTATTGAGTTTGAGCTTCTATTTATCTGAACTTATCAAACAATTGAAATGAAACTTCGGTTTAGGCTCATGGCTGTTAAAAAAAAAAATAAAATCCAACTGTTTCTTGATTAATAAGCTCTTGAGTTTTCTGATGTTAATTGTAGCATTTCTTAGCATGGGACATGTGAGACTTTTGCATGCAGCAGAGCAGGTCAAGAGGCTGGGAACTGCTGTTAAGGAAAACAGCTGCTGTGCAAAATCTGAAAGTTGTTTGTGGCTTTTGTTCTTTTCTCTTTTAGGCGAAGAAAGCCATGAAGTCACTGTACTGCCTTGGAATCCTCTTGATTTTTATCACTCACGTAAACCCTCTATGCTTGATAAACTTAATAAACTGTTTTGTTTTCAATAAATGCTGATATTTCTATGATGGCCTGTGCTAGGCAAGGATCAAATGGGAGATACATTTTTTTCGATCCCAAAGAAGCCCGTGTGTGGGAGTGTGTATTTTCAGTAGGTGTAGGAGGTTCTGCCATTGTGTCCTCTGGATTTGTGAAAAACTCCTGTCTCGTATGTATGAAGCCCTTGTTATTAAGCTGTATCTTTATAGACTAATGACACAAGGCTTTTGCCTTGCATATTTTTTCAGCTTTTTCTTTTTATAGTGCAAAATACTTCTATTCTGGTCACTATCTCTTCCTGGTCAGGTCCTCTGTTTTGCAGAGGCATAAATGCTGCTATTTATTTAGATGCAGTTAATGCACTTTAACAGTGTTTCTATGCCATTTCCTATTTTATTATAACTAGGAACAGCTTGGTAATATGGATTTCTTCTTGGAAGATATACCTTTGATTGTTTAATATGCTAATCAGCTTGTGAAAACAATTTCAATCTTCAAACCTTCCCAGTAATGAAGCAAGAATACTGAGATGATGAGTAACGGTGACTTGACATCAGACCTACTTTGTTTTGTAGTCCAAGTAAATAATTTAAAAAGTTTTAAATCTGTAGATATATGGTAAAAGGGTAATTTGCTCACAGATACGGTGAGAACTTTGTATGTGTGGCTCTGCAAACGTTAAAATAAATACTTTTTTTCAATGGCTCTTACAAACCATGTTTGTGTTATGTATGGGTGTGCTAAGCTGCAGAAACTAAGATAAAGCACCACAGCATCTTGACTGTATCTTGTGCAAATGGCTGTGAATAAATGCACCTTTTGGGAAATTTCTGAAGTTTAATCTGCTTGGATCCCAGGACAGGTTTTGGAGAAGCTTACCTTTGTGTCTGCAAATTGCTTTTCAGGGCAGTTGGTTCCATTTTGAGCAACTGCCTCATTAAGATAGTGAAGCTTTAGGCTTTTTCCAACATAAGAAAAAGCTTTTGTTGCTAAGTAGTTTAAAAACCCTTTTTTATAAAGCCATGGGCATTTGGATTTTAAGGAAAAAAGTGACCAATGTGAGTGCCTGTTTGTAGCTGGTATAAACAAATCTATTTTTTAGGTGATCCATGAGAAGCTTTATATTCTAAACAAGGCCCATCTTTTCCATGGCTCTTGTAGGGCAACAGCTGGAGCAGAAACCTCTAGAGCAGCAGTGACAGCTGATGCTTACACCATCCGCTGTGGTGGTCTGGACGCTCACCTGGCTTAATTGTAATCCCTCCACAAAAGCAGGAGGCAGAGCATCCCTCTCCTGCCATCTTGAGCAGGCAGCGCCGCTATGGTTTTAGAGACTATGCCATGGTCTGCGTGGCAGGTGTGTGCGTTCAGCATGCTGCTTGAAGTAGTTTTGCTTTTATTTGCTGCCAAATTAGTTAAATGCAATGTCTTAGAATATAGCTAATATAGCATACAGGGGAAAAAGAAAAAAAAAAAAAAAAACAACGAAGAGAAGAACCAACCTGAAGAAACAGCATTGTAAAAGAAACAGTTTGTTGAAGAGGCTTCTGTGAACCGGAGCTCAAGGGACAAATGTGCCGGAGCTGCATGGTGAGCTAATGCCGCTAGATGGTGTGAAATAACCGTCGGGGCTGGATCCCTGTTCTGTGCATGGGGTGGCAGTTCCCCTCTCCCCCGGGACACCCCTGACCCTGATGGGTCCCCTGCACCACCCATCACTGCTGCCTGGGGGAGGACAGCGACAGGAAGGGCAGCTGACAGAAAGAATGACAAAAGAAACTGAAATAAGGCCTGTGCGCCTATCTTTGGCATCTAAATTAACTCCTTCGCATGCACTAAAATAATTGATCTACTATTAATGATGAGCAAGCTGTCAAAGGCATTATCTTTTTTATTTTAATTCAGTCAACCTGTCATCAGTGTAAGTTCTATTGAAAGTTACTGGGGAAACCTGGGAGGGGGAGACATGAGAAACTGATATTCAGAACTTTGTGAAGGAAAATATTTAGCTACAGAATATGGCTTTGTTTGGGCTGTTTCGAAAACAATGGGAATGAGGCATTCTCAATTAGCTCTCAAAATGCTGGGTTTTATATTGCTGGTGGCAAAGGATGAGTGGCCAAAGTGCTTATTTCTCGGTCCTTGCCAAGTCCTGTATTTTAACGCATTAAGTTTTGTAAGAGCTTTGTTCAGAAATGTTGTGTTTTGAAGGCGAAAGCTGTTGAGCACAAAGAAAACAGTTGCTGCAGCCACCTCGTCCTGTCATAAAGATTAACCAAAAACACAAATAGACCTTGCTGAGGAAGAGATCTGTCCTTGCCAGCACTGCGAGGAGGGTGGCAGCTTGGGAACAGCTTCTCTCGAGCTGTGACTTGTTCCTCATGTGCCTCAACTGCCCTTGAGGTCGATTGCTGAGCTAACTGTGCAGCCCTGTGCTGCTGAGCTGTATTGAAGTGTCTGCTCAAGGCTGGGCTGGTCATCACCCCTGTGCAGCCAACACAGCCTACTGCACCTCCCTCCTATCTTAATTAGTTACATCTTTAATTGCTGCCTGGTGGAAAAGGCCCTGGGGGTGTTGGTGACAGCAGCTGAACATGAGCCAGTGTGTGCTCAGGTGGGCAACAGGCCACCAGCATCCTGGCTGGCACCAGCACTGGTGTGTCCAGCAGGACCAGGGCAGTGACCGTCCCTGCGCTGGGCACTGGGGAGGCCAAATCTTGAATCCTGGGGGCAGTTTTGGGCCCTCATGCCAAGAAAGGCCTTGAGGTGCTGGAGCGAGTTGAGAGAAGGGAATGGAGCTGAAGAAGGGGCTGGAGCACAAGTGTGATGGGAGCGGCTGAGGGGCCTGGGGGATTCAGCTGGAGAACAGGAGCTGAGGGGAGACTCTGAACCGCCTGAAAGGAGCTTGGAGCCAGAGGGAGTCGGGCTCTGCTCCCCAGGAAAAAGCACCAGAACCAGAGGAAATGGCCTCAAGTTGCTTCAGGGGAGGTTGAGTTTGGATCTGGGGAACAACTTCTTCCCCAAAGGGCTGTCGGGCATTGGAACAGGCTGCCCAGGGCAGTGGTGGAGTCACCATCCCTGGAAGGGTTGAACAGACATGGAGACGAGGTTTGCAGGGGCAGGGGGCAGTGCTGGGGGTGGGGGAACAGTTGGACTTGGTGATCTTGAGAGGCTTTTCCAACCAAAACCATTCTCTGATTCCATGTGCCCTCTCCCAGCTGCCACGAAAGACCGTTCATTGACGGGACAGAGATGGTGCTCCTCTCAAGGTGTTCCCAGCGCCCTGGTGGACCCTCCTGCTGTGAGTCTGGCAGCAGCACCTTATTTCTGGGTGCACTGGGGTGGCCATGGACAACCTGCGGCTGGGACTGTTGCTGCTGTCCCTGAGGAAAGTGAAATATGTGATGGCTGATTCCAGCGAGGTCAGGAAGAAACACGAGTATTTGCCCAGTCAACATGAGGTTCTGCTCTTGCTCTCAGTATGTGCAGAAGCCGGTACTTGGTGGTAGTGAAGGTGAGGTGTCTCTGTTGGGTTTTTGTTTGTTTGTTTGTTTTTCTTTTTCTCCCCAAACAAGGCTGGATTAGCAGCATTTTCTAGCGGGACAGTGTCCCACATACAGCCTTGTTCTGCACCCTCCACCGTGGCTCCAGCCCTCGCCTCGTGTGCCTCCTTGCCCCCAGCAGCACAATTGCTGCTCTCAGGAGTTTTCCCTGTTTATGTGCCCAGTCTGATTGCTGTCCTGAGCCACAGCGATGCCCTCACCTCCAGGCACTCCCTTCTCTGTGGATTCATCACAGTTTAGCAGCTTTCTGTCACCCTGACGAGGAAACGCAAGAGATGGTGCTGATGGATGGAGCAGCTTCAGCAGAGGAGGCGGCAGCTGCTTCACCACGCTGGGAGAAATAAATGGTGCCTGGACATATTTTCCAGGCTCAGGTGCCCGTTTGTGAGGGAAATCTTGGCCAAACCTTTCTGGGTGAGAGAAGAGGCTTTGAGGATGCTTGGGAAGAGGCTCCTTGTGCAGGTGAGGGCTGGGGGCTGCTGGGACGCGGATGTGTGTGCATAGGGCTGCATGTGTCCTGCGTTGGGGACGTGGGGGACCTGGCTCTGTGCCCCCCCTCAGCATCCAACTCTGCTCCCCTCAACTCTTTTTCTGCTGGGAAATCAAACCACCCTTTGCATGGTGCTCTCGAAGGTACCAAATCAGCCAGGACCGCCCCCAGCACCAAGCACCCTGTGGCACCCCCATGCTGGAAGCATCTTCACAGCCGTAGTTCTGCAAAGCCCATTACTGGGACTGGAAAAAAAAACAAAATCAAAGTGGCATCGCTTGGGTGGGGAATACTAACCCATTAATTTGATCATAAAGAAGCCTTTTTACTGAAATCCCCAGCACTCGCAGGGCTTGGCTGGATCTTATTAAACGCTCCGATATTCCACTGTAGCTTTTTGTTTTCCCTGGGCCATGTTTGAACAATCAAATGTCAGCAGAAACAGCTGGTGGTAAATGTCATTTCCCTCTGCCCAGGGACCGCGGGACTGGCTGCCGGGCGCTTCACCCAGAGTTGAGCTGCTTAGAGAGAATTAAATATTAATTTGGGTATTGCTCTCTGTAATGCACTGGTGCGGAGCCGGGCTCCGTCCAGCCGTGCCTGGGCAGGCAGTGCTGCATGGGCAGCTCTGGGGAGGTGGTGATGATGATGATGATGATGGGGGGGGGTGTCAGGAAGCACTTTCCAAAGGCAGGTTTACATCTGGGAGCGGTTCCTGTGCTGGAGAGGAAGAGCCAGGGGTGATTTTCCCCATGAAGTCCCAGCACTCCAGCCAGTGTTTGGCTCCTCTCCTGCAATGTGGCTCCTCCTCGGTCCCTGCTGCCCTCCCCACTGGTTTTCCGCAGCTGATGTCCCCCCTCTCCCCTCTGGTCCCTGCAACATCCCTGCTCCTCACTAGGGCTGCTGCACCCCAACGTCCTCCATAAATTTAATAGTCATGTCAGCACCAGCACATTCCTCTATCTCACACACCCTGTAAGCAGAACATGTCAACACACTCATTTTGTAATTACAAATATCAATTAAGGCAGGCCAGAGCAAGGAATGTGTTGGATGAGCTGGGCTGTGCCAGCAGCAGGGGCCCAAAGGGGAAGAGGGTCCGTATGTTTTTTGGATTGATTTAAAAATTTTCAAAAGTTTGGGGGTTTGGTTTATTTGAGTGCAGGTGCAGTGCTGTTTCTGGTGCGACCCCATCCTGCAGCAAAGCCCCCGATCGCTCTTGTTGGTGTGGTGTTCTTGGGGGCTCATGGTGCATCGGGGGAGCCCGTGGTGTTCTCGGGGAGGGGGGGGTCACAGTGTGTTTGGGGAGCCCAGGGTGTTCTTGGGGAGCTCACGGTGTGTTTGGGGAGCCTGGGGTGTTCTCAGGGAGCCGCTCACAGGTGCAGGTCCCACTGGCACCGAAGCTGGTGGCCATGGGACACGCTGCAAACTCGGCACCAGCCCTGGGTCACCTACGGACATTTTGCAATTCTACCTGTCAGGCACATTGTGAGCTCGGCGCCGCTTTGCTGTAAATGAGCACAAGCTCTGGAATGACGGATTGTCTTCACATAGAATAGCTCCAGCTCACAGCACCAATCTTCACAGACAGCTTAACCCCCTTTTATGGGGACAAACTGACTCGGAGCAGCGGAATAAACCATTGCACTTGCATTCCGCAGTTACCGCCTTGTGAGTTGTTCCCTGTCGGTATTTGCACTGAAGAGGCAGTGCTTGCGGTAGACCATGAATAACATGGTGAAGAATTAAATGTGTGTAATTAAACGTGTGGGCTTAGGGCTAAATTAAATATTAAGCAGTTCTCCCGTCAGCGGCTCTGCCGTGGTGCTGCCAGGGGTGTCCCAGGGCTGCAGTCATGGGGAGGTGGCTCCTCTGTGTCACCTGCCCAGGGGAAGAGATGCTGGTTTGTGCTTGTTGCTGGTTTCCTGGCCCCCCGGGCATCCTGCTCACATGGTCATTTAGAAGTATTTCATGGTTTTATTACAGCGCAGCAGCAGAACTCATCCTTTCCAGATAATTTGACCATCTGCAGCTCTTAAACCCAGCCTGGCGAGGGGGTGAATAGAGTAAATCTGTATCTGGGTCTCTGCGGGCAATGGTTTGGAGGGGAAAAAGAGCCCAGGAGATGGTATAAAACGCTCGCTCAGTGCCAAAAGTATGGGGTGTGCAGAGAGGCAGCGTTTTCCCTTTGCTCGCCACTCTCCTCGCCTGTAGCCCAGCGGGGATGGGGCTGTGGGGGTGACATCAGTGACAATCTCCCCCAGGAGCCAAACTGTCCCCTGCCCTCTATCTGGGTGCAGACGTGTGTGTGTCCAGCCTGGCTGTGGCCTCATCCACCCTGTGCCTGCAAAGCAAACCCTCATTTTGTGCCAATTTGCCATCAGAGAGGGGAAAAAACACTGCAGGAGCTGCTGGTGACCTGGGGACACCCAGTTGTTCTGGACACAGCTCATCCTCTGAGCCACGTCCAGTTGGAGCATCTTCCTTGCACAGCTTGGGGATGGCTTTACATCCAAACCAAGGGCAGGTTTATAAAGCCAGCCTTGCATGGGCTTATACCGTGGTGTGAGCATCATCTTCCTTGGGCACGTGTCCCCCCCGCATACCCGGCTCATCCCTGCCAGGGCGAGATTGTTCCCAGGCTCCTGTTTGCTGCCAGGGACAAGCTTTGTGGCAGCAGAGGCTCTGGTCATGGGGTTTGGGCTTGGCTGCAGGATCTGGCCCTTGGCACGGAGTTCACTTCATTAAGGAACCCATTACTGGACCCACTGGTGCAAATCCCTGAGCCCACCCTGTAGCTGCCCCTTGTTGCTGCAAGGCTCTGAAATCGGGAAACAGGGATGATCTCAGTGCTGGGACATCCCTCCTGGGGGGGCAGCACCCGAAAGGAGGTGGCAGAGCCCTGGGGAAGCTGTGCCAGCAGGGGAGGGTTAACCCCCTTACACCTAGAAATGGGTGTCAAGAGACTTGCCCTTGTGATTAAAATGCACGGTAGTGCTGCACGCTTACCAGCCCTGATCTCAAGTGACCCTTCTTGCTGCTCCCAGTGTGTTACTCCGGCTTCTGGTTCTTCCAGCCACTCACCAGCAGGAGCAGCGCCTGTGCATCCCTCCCAGCAAGCCTGCCGCTCTGTTCAAACATTGTGAAACACGGTACCAATGGCTGCCGTGAAAACAGAGGCTGTATTGGGGGTGAAAGGGAAATGTTCAGGGTTTGGGGGGTTTTGTAGCTGGTGCAGAGGTGGGGAGAGCTGGTGGCCAAGGGGATCCCATGTCCCGGTCAGCCGTGACCCCCCCCCCATCCAGCTGGGGATGATGCAAGAACTCTCTCCAGTTTGGGAGCCCTCACTTCTTCATCTGGGGGGGATTAACTTTACAGGCTCCATGGAGACAGTTAAGCAAGTTTTGGGTGTTTTCCAGTGCTGCAGTGGAGGGACTTGGGAGCCGAAGATACACAGGGAGATCTGGGAGTTAATATTTTTTCCTGCCCTTATTCCGCTTCCTTGCAGCCTGGCTGAAGCTTAATCCCCAGCGCGATCTGAGAGTGTTTGGCCACAGTTATTTCCGGTCTTACTTTCTTGACTTTTTTTCCTGTTCCACTAAAAGACGAGCCAGAATTAATTTGCTCCTCAGCTGGGAAAGCAACCGGCAGGGTCTGACCTCAGCCGGCTCCTTCCCCCTGCCCAGCTGGGGTGCAGGGATCAGGGTGCCAGCGGCTAAACCAGACTTTGGCAGAGTCTCCTGCCCTTCCCGCCGGGCCGCCGGCTTTGGCAAACCTGCCTGGGCCATGTGGGCCGTGTTTGTACACAGATGAGTAATGCGCTCGCCCGGAGCCAGCGCCGGCAATAACACAGCATCCGACCCAGCCCTGTGCCTGGGAGCTGCGCCGTAAGTACCGGCCACTCGGCTTCTTCCCTCAGGTTTATTTCACCTTGTTGCTTTTTACGCTGTCCTGGGGATGCTGAGGGTTTGCATGGTGCGAGCTCGCCTGTGGGGAGGTTTTCAGACATGTTGTGAAAAGATGAAGGTGGGACAGAGCTGTGTGTGATGAGGCCAGTAGTAAGCTGCTTTTCCCTGCCCTCCCACAGCACTGACAGCTCGTGGCTGTGCTGCTCGTTTGCAGAATCTATGCAAGTTTTGCTCGGCAGTGGTTTAGGAGCGGGACAGGGGACTGGGACGTCCCCCCAGGAGGACGGGTGAAAGTGCTGGGTCTGCCAAAGAGCTTGAGCATGTGCCTGGAACGCCCTGGTTTTGGAAAGCTCTGGGCTCGTGTGTGTGCTCAGAGCTGGCTGCTCGTCCCGTCACATCCCAGCAGCAACAACAACCTCCAACGCCTCCGCTGTTCTGCTGGAAAAGGTCTCGGCGTGTCGCAGGCTGACGAGTGCTCTGAGGAGCCCAGCTGCTGCTTTCACTGTTCAACTTGTCTCTGTCCTTGCACTGCCGTAAGAAAGTCATAGAAGTTAATAATTGACAGCTAAAATATTTTTCCCTCCACTGAAGGCTGGCGGGGAGGGCTGTGCTGTGGGGAGCCCAGACACAGCAGAGGGACGGTGACAGGGGACATGTCAGGGCTCCTCTTACCAGAGACAAACACCACTTTTTACGGGTGAGAGCTGGTGCCAGGCAGGAACCTTTCCCGGGTGAACGCGGCACAAACCAGGGGCTCCGGGGCTGGACCTGCACCCTGGGGTGCCCAACATCTCTCCATGGGGGGCTGAGGAGGAGGAGGAAGATCTGTGTTTGCAGCCAGCCAGGTAAGCCTGCAGCGTGAATAACCTGCTGTTTGTTTGCAGAGGTCAGGGCTGCCGTGTGCACCCATCCCTCGTCCCACGCCGCTCCCTGGTTGGGAAAAACAAGAGGAAAAGCCGGGACCGCGGGGTGTGCCGCGCTGCTGCACCCTGCGGCTCCGTGACTCATTTTGCTCTTCAAAAGACAAGTTTTTGGCAAAGCCTGGGCCCGGTTCTTCCCACACGGGTTCATGATGGGGACCAACTCCTGCTCTGGGGATGCTTTGCCCAGTTGCACCAGAGCGCACCCAGCCTGGGGCTCCTGTCCAAGGGCTCTTTGCAAATCAGGACTCCCGCACCCCCCGCCTGCCTTTGTGAAGAACCTGTGCCACATCCTTGCTTTTGCCACGATAAGAGACATTATTTTTGTTCTGGCCCATCATCACCTTCATTTGTGTTTGTATCAGACGTGCGGCGGGGATAGAAAAAGGCAGAGCTCTGTGCCAGGCTGCCCTTTATTTCTGGAGGATGCAAACAATCAACGGCAGCTCTCGTTCCCTGCCCTGGTTCCTCACTCCTCATTCCTCACTCCTCATTCCTCAGTCCCTGCCCTCAGAGGGTTCAGGTCCCTTTTCCAGTGCAGGAATTCCCAGGGGATCCTGGGTGGCTGCAGGATGCATGTCCCTTCGAGGCGGCACACCTGTAGCACAGAGGCTGAGAAAAAGCTCCGGATCTAAGTATAATCTTTAACTAAAGGCATTTCTAATTTTATTTTTTATGTCAGGTTTATTGCTCTCCTGCCTCGTTAATTTTTTCCCTCCTGTTAACCACCTCCCAGCCCCCTCCCTCTCCCAGGCACTCCCTGCCCAGGCGTTTGGCCCAGGCTGGTTTGCTCCATTTGCACTGGAGTTGCTCAGCTGCACAGAGAGGTAGAGTACGGGGGGGAGGAAGAGCAGAGGAAGACGAAGGGTCACACCAGGGGCTGGGCAAGAGCAGCAAAGGGGTTTAATTTGGACCAGGGTGTCCCTGCAGCACTGGCAATTTGTGCAGATGGCTGGAGCTCAGTGCGTCCTGCTGTGAAGCTATGGGAGGGCTGAGGCGGCCAAAACGCTGTCCCAGGAGCAGCTCTGGGGATGCTGAATTCACAACCTGGCCCTTGGGCTCCCTTCTCGTCCAGCTTCCGCCGGCCCAGGTGGTTCCTTTCAGGAGGGCACAGGAGATGATGTTTTTTTTTCACCTTTATTTGACAGAGCGAGGTGGAGGTGGAGGGGGCAGGAGTGGCGCTGCTGGAGCCGTCAGCGGGTAAGAGATGGAGACGTGGGGGCTGCACCAGGGGGCTGGGGTGTTCGAAGAGGAGCGGGTGGGGAGAAGCAGCCTGGATGCTGCCTGGGACCCTGTGTCCTTCCCGAGTCCCCAGGGGGACCTGCCTGCACCCCCAGCCTGTTCCCAGGGCTTTCTGTGCGACCCTGAGGTGCTCTGGGGACGTGGGTATTGTTCCAGCATCTCCCCCGTCTCTGTTGGGGTGATAACAAGGGGCTCAGTCCCTCTGGGTGGTGGGCACAGGGACATGCTGTCCTTCTTTTAGGATGAGAGGAAATGGCCTCAAGTTGTGCCAGGGGAGGTTGAAGTTGGATCTGGGGAACAATTTCTTCCCCAAAGGGCTGTTGGGCATTGGAACAGGCTGCCCAGGGCAGTGGTGGAGTCACCATCCCTGGAGGGGTTGAACAGATGGAGATGAGGTTCTCAGGGACATGGGGCAGTGCCAGGGGTGGGTTATGTTTGGACTCGATGATCTTGAGGGGCTTTTCCAACCAAAATGATCCTATGATTCTCCCCCTGCCCCCTTCATGTACAGGTGGTACAAGGGGACCCCAACATCCCTGCAGGGTTGGATGACGTCCCCCATCCCCACGCCGTGGGAACGCCCCAGGAAGTGTTTGCTGTGTGGGGGTTTGGGATCTCCCATGGGGACACCGTGCCACGTCCCCACAAATGCTCATCTCCCCTCAGGCCACCCGTCCTGACTGCAGGGAGCATTGCTTCAGCTGTCACTGAGCAGCCGCATCCCTGTCCTGTCGAGTCCCCAGCAGGGGGTGAGATGTGTCCAGGAGGGGCTGGGAGGCACCGCAAAGCTCGTCTCCAGAGCAGCTGAGCTGAAAACATCCCTTGGAGCCAGAGCCCCGACCCGCGTGATGCTGAGCCTCAAGTTACCCCGGCTGCTCAGCATCCACCAAGTGCCCAAGGTCAGAAAGGAGCTTCTCTGCCCTACGCCTGGGGCTCGATGGGGTCTGGGGAGGTGACAAGTGGGAGAAGCGTGCTGGGGTGGCCTTGTCCCACCCAGGGCAGTGATCAGCCCCTCCATGGGACCACCCCAATGCAGGGAACACAGCTCTGTTCTCGCAGCAAGGTCCTGGGTCCTGAATTATGGGCACCCTCCTTTCAGCAAAATTCCTTCTCCGATTTGTTCTTCCTTCTCCTCCTGTTTGTTGTCCCTTCTCCTCCAATTTGTTGTCCCTTCTCTTCCGACTGCCACCAGCACCTGTCCTTGACTTGCAGGGGTACCGGGAGCAGGGGATCCTCTTTGGGTATCGCCCCCCCCAAAGCTCAGCAACAGATTGCCTCCTCAGTGCCTTCCAAATGACAAATGAAACTCTGAATATTTGGACACATTTTGTGCCCGCCTGGTAGGTACTGTGCTCCGGGTCTTCAGCATCCATGCTGGGATGGGGACACCCAAGGGTGCAATGTTGACCGTCCCCCCACCCACAGGTACTTTGTGTGGACGCTGGTGGGACGGTTGCAGGGGCCGGGGGGCTGGGAGGACCCCCAGGCCCGGCCCCTCCTAGCCTACCTGCTGACCTGCTGCATCTACCCACTGGCCTCCAGCTGCGCCCACACTTTCAGCACCATGTCCACCCATGCGCGCCACCTGTGCTACTTCTTCGATTATGCGGCTCTCAGCATGTACAGCCTGGGTAAGGACGGGCAAGGGCCAAAGGTTTCATAGAATCACAGAATCACAGGATGGTTTGTGTTGAAGGGACCTTCCCAGCTCCCCCAGTGCCACCCCTGCCACGAGCAGGGACATCTTCACCAGCTCAGGTTGCTCAGAGCCCCGTCCAGCCTGGCCTGGGATGTCTCCAGGGATGGTTCATCCACCACCTCTGGGCAACCTGCGCCAGTGTGTTACCACCCTCACTGTAAAATATCTCTTCTTCATGTCCAGCCTGAATGTTTTTTTCCCCAGTTTCATTGGGTGCTGGTCTCCAGCTCTTCCCTGGGTCTGCAGGAACAGCGGCACAGGGAGGTGTCAGGGACGGGGCTGAACCCCAGGTGCTCTGATGGCTCAAATCCATGGGACAAGCAGAAACAGCAGCTGCTTGTGTGTTGTTCCTGCTCCTCTTTCTTCCTCCCTGCAGCCCCGTGCTTGGGAGGGACCGTGACCCATCTTTGACACTGCCACAAATAATGTGGGGCTGGGTTTTGTAGCTGGCAACACTGGAATAGAGACCTGGTTGTGTGACATTCCTTGGTGTTTGTATAAATAGAAAAATACACTAAAGACCACTGCTGTCAGTGAAGTCTGTGGCAACGCTACCTTCATCCACACCCCCCTTTCCTCGAAGTCCTCAACGTCAACTCCAGTTCGGGGGGTCAGAGCTGTGCCCAGGAGTGTGCTGAGGGTCCCACAGGACCTGGCACTGACCGGGCACCTCCTGTGTCCCCAGGGTCCGCGCTGGCATACTCGGCGTACATTTTCCCCATGGAATGGGTCAACAGCACCTTCCACCGCTGCTACGTCCCCATCGCCGTGTTCAACACTGTCATCAGCACCAGCCTGTCCTGCTATTCCAGGTAAGCTGACGCTTTTTCTGCCAGCATTGCGTAATCATTAGTATTATTAATAAAGCTTTTCAACTACAGGCTGTTTTGTAACAACATGAACCTTAAGCTCAGGAAGGGGAAGAAGAGGATGTTTGTTTTGGGAAAAGTGTTGCATGCTGGCACTAGGAGGGTTTGATGATCAAAAACACAAAACAAATGAAGTAGCTTTAATTTTTGGAAGTTCAGAAAGTAATTCCACTTCCAGAATCTTGTTTGGGCTGTTGGTTTTCTAATTTAACCCATGAAAAGGGGTGGGCTCCAGTGCGCCCAAGATTTCAGTGTGTTTGGGTTTAAACATGAGCCCAGTCCTGACAAAGACATGGGTCAGCCCAAGTGCTGCATGGCTGCTTATGTGTGCGTGTGTGTTTATATGTGTGTTTATGTGTGTGTGCAATGGATTTGCAGGGGAGGAACCTCCACCTTCTCACAGCCAATTGAATAACTTTTAAAGCACAAGCAGCGTTGTGTGCACAGTATTTTGTTCCTGAATGGCATTAGAAACTTGTTTGGAATAACTCAGATGTCGGAAAGACTCAGCTGATTCCCAGCGATACATGCCGTGCTAGATCTCTATCTCGATGGGGTTTTTTTTAATTCCTGGTAGACACCCCCCTGAAGGCTGTGTTTGTAAAGCACTCGTGCCTGTTGTTGCGACAACATGCAGTTTGCTTTGCAAAAAGTACAATTCCTGTTTTCCCAAGCAATGCAAACCATTTGGCATTATTCCTTCCTTCTCTTTCGGGTTGTCTCTGTACTTTGGGCTGTCTTTGGCAGGTGGCTGCTCTTTGGCATGTGTTGATTTGGACCTATCCTTGGTATTACTGAGCAGTACAGCAAAATCAAGGATCTGTCTTGGCTCACTTTGTGGATGATGCCGGTTTGGGCTTAGTATTTTTTCTTGATATTCCTCATTTCTTCCTCTTTCTTTTTGTTTCTTTCCCCCCCTCTTATTTTTGTCTTGTGCGTCTCTTTATTGTCTCATTAGACAGGTTTAGCAAACGAAGCTCACTGACCATGTGCTAATCCTAGAACTTGCCACTTGAAGATAACCCTTAGGAAATATCAGCAACTTGAGATCAGTTCCAGATTAATTTGGATTGTTTAAAAAAAAAAAAAAAAGAACCTGTAAATTTAATTGTCAGCATCTCTCCACTACAAAACTGTAAGTACAGTTATGTCATAGAATCACAGAATCACAGATGGCTTGTGTTGAAGGGACCTTCCCAGCTCCCCCAGTGCCACCCCTGCCATGAGCAGGGACATCTTCACCAGCTCAGGTTGCTCAGAGCCCCGTCCAGCCTGGCCTGGGATGTCTCCAGGGATGGGGCATCCACCACCTCTCTGGGTGACCTGGGACAGGCTCTCACCACCTTCAGGGGCAACAATTTCTTCCTTCTTTCTCATGAATGAATGCGCCCCTGTAATTCCTCACTGCACCCTGTGCACACCAAGTCACATCTGGGAACCGTGCCAGCCATTGAGTTGCTGCATCCCCATGTCCCTCTGCACATCCCACATGTGTCAGCATCACAGCTGCATCTGCATCCTCTGTCTGTCCCCTGTCTATGTGTCTGTCTGTCTCTCTTCTTTTGCAGCTTGAGGCTGTAGAGGGTGCTTGGTTTTGCTCCCCCCTCTGCTTTGGTGCTTCCCTGGGTTGTGTAAGTGGCTTGTGCTGGGCTTAACCCCAGGGCACCTGAGCCATGGCCAGCTGGTTGGAGACATGGATGTGGTGGGTCTGGCTGTCCCCGAGACCCCCACAAGGCCACCAGCACCTGGGCCACCCCGTTCCTCCCGCAGGCCACTGCTCACTTCAATGTCACCCTGAGCTGAGTCACACCAGCCAAAAGGTCCCTCCCTGGCATGGGGGCAGCTGGATGGGAATCGTGCAGTGGGTGGTGATGCAGCAAGGCGGGTGTACCTGGGGGGCCCTGCCTGGGCACCCCCATTCCTCCTGGCTTGCAGAGGGCTTGGCGGCCGCACAGGAATGCTGTTGGGCTGCTCCAGCAACCGCACCCCAGGGGGGGCTGCTCCAGCAACCAGGAGGGTGTGCGGCTGCCTCGGTGACCTCCGTGGCACTGCCAGGGACTGGGGTCACTGGGGCAGAGAGAAGGAGGATGCCGGGCTGTTTCTGAGAGGTTCAGATGAGGGAAAGGCTCCAGACTCCAGCTGAGCTCCTGCACCACAGCCAAATGCAGCTCAGCCTCTTGCAGGCACCTCATGAAGGTGGATGGTAGCGCAGGTTAAGGTGGAGGAGGGTGAGCAGGAATGATGAAGGCAGGGACTTATCCTGGGGCATCTGGAGAATGGCATTTATTGAGCTGCTGCATCGAATTGCATTAACTTCTCAGGAAAATGTTTCAATCCTCGACAGCTGGTTGATGAGTCAACAGTGACAATTTTTGATTGATTGGTTGGTTTTTGCGAGACAAAAGCCCTTCTGCAGTTAGTGGGTCTTGAGCACGTGTTGAATTCTTGGGGTTTCAGCCCGTATTTGGGGTCATATCAATAGAGCCCTTCTGCTTTGCAGGCAAGTGTGTTGAAGATCTGCTCAAGTTACTCTCTCTGTTTACACATTGGGCTAAAAACCTATAAAAGCTGGTGTTTCCCTGGACCAGTCCGCTGGGGGCTGCACCAGCAAGTGCTGCTGGGCTTCCCCGAGCTGCTCTGGGCTTACCCTCCCCAGTTTCCTATGAGTTGCGGCCCCTGTGTGGCAGGAGCACGCTTGGCTTTATAATGTTTTATAGTGTTTTATTGGGACCCAAGTGGTCAACTCTTTCATGATTTCAGATATGAAATACATCCTGTATTTCAGCAGTGTGATCTCCTGGGGAACAAAATTCACAATATTACTCCCCACACAGACATGGGCTTTCCTCCTCATATATAGTGTGATTATAACCAATAGGCTGCTTCTTCCATTATAAAGGTGATGTCATTAAAAAGTAACATGTTAAATTAATTTACTTTGTGTTTTGGTAACTCTCTCCCTGCATTCTCTGAAATGACAATTGCGAAGTCTTGGCAGGATGTGAAAATGAGGGATGCTGTGACACTTCATGCATTTCGGAGATAAGTTGCAATACAGCTTAACTAATAATTAGTGCTAATGCTAGCCTGAGTGCTGCATTACCCCCAAAGTCTCCCAGCCCAAGGCAGATGTGTTCTCCTCGATTGCTGTGCCCAGAAAGCTTGATTCAAAACAAAAAAGTGAAAACTCAGTTAAAAAACAACTGCAGGGGCAGCAGCTGTTTAAAGACCAGCCCTGTTCCTGCCTGCTGATGGGTAACGGTTAACAAGCAAGGGTGAACGAAGCAAAGTCAGCCAGGACCATGTAAAAAATGTTGTTTTCAGAGCTTGCAGAGATGCAACTGCAAGAGCCAGAGTGTGTAAAGGGGAGGGTAGCCCCAAAATCCTTCCTCCCCCAGCTCAGGGTTCAGCCACATGAGCTGAGGGTGGTCGCAGTTTTAATATAATCAGCAGACAAAAACCATGCTGAATTCACAATAATCCACGGGAGGATGTATGTACAGTCTGTATATCGCAGTCCGTAGTCCATATACCACAATCCCCAGTCCCCAGCAAACGAACGACAGGCTCCAGCGTTAATCTAATCTGAAATTCAGCTCATCTGCCACGTGCAATACTTTCTCTGTTTTCCTCAAGGTTTCTGGAGGTGGAGCGGCCTGGGCTCAGCAAGGTATCCCGCACCCTGGCCTTTGCCTACCCGTACCTCTTCGACAGCATCCCTCTCTTCTACAGGGTATGTACAGCACCGAGACATCCGCTTGCTGCAGGGCTGGAAACATCAGCTGCTTCATCTTAGTCTGAAAATATTTGGGAAAATACGCCAGCCTTTTTTTTTTTTTTTTCCCAAAGGAAAGCAAACTCCAGCAGGAAAAGAGATTTGGTTATTTTTTCCTGCACCTATTGATTGGCAGATTCCTTCCACTTCAAAGCACTAAGCTCAACCTTTGTTCATGCTGGAAAGTCACTGCCTTTGAAAGCTGCGAGTTTTCCAGTTCCTAAACTGGAGTGGGGTGGGAGTTTTGCTGCAGTGAGCTCTAAGGATGGGAGATGCAGGACTGGGATTTGCACACAACGGAGGCAACAGCTCTTGTATTGGGCCCTGGGTCCTGCACCGTGTGTTCGGGTGATGGGCAGACAGAGAGGATGTGAGCTGGAGGAATGGTGCTGCCACCTTTAAAATTGTGGGGTTTCTCTGTTTCCTTTACTGGTACCCTGTGTGGACACGGCTCTGCAGCTGTACATGTGCGCAGCACAGAGGTGCACAGACGCTGCCATCCTGCTGCACTACAAACACACCGCTTTGGCCTTCCTCACCTGCTTCATCTTCGCCAGCCACCTGCCCGAGCGACTCGCACCAGGACACTTCGACTACATCGGTAAGGGCCAACAGGAACAGCTGGCATTGTTATCTTAGTATTTTCAGGAAGAAAAGGCATAAATGCATGAGCGGCTCCCAGAGGTTAGAATATATTCCCTGCTGGAAATTCCAAATGTTGTTTTATATAAAGGAGACAGCAATCCTGCCAGGTAAAGCAGAACAGCTCCAGAATTCTGCTTGTACTAAAACATTTCATGATTGTAAAGCACAAGTGTGATGGGAGCGGCTGAGGTACCTGGGGGGTTCAGCTGGAGAACAGGAGCTGAGGGGAGACCTTCTGATCTCTGAACTGCCTGAAAGGAGCTTGGAGCCAGGGGGGGTCGGGCTCTGCTCCTCAGGAACAAGCACGAGAACCAGAGGAAATGGCCTCGAGTTGTGCCAGGGGAGGTTGAGGTTGGATCTGGGGAAAAATTCCTTCCCCAAAGGGCTGTTGGGCATTGGAACAGGCTGCCCAGGGCAGTGGTGGAGTCACCATCCCTGGAGGGGTTGAACAGACACGGAGATGAGGTTCTCAGGGACATGGGGTAGTGCCAGGGGTGGGGAACAGTTGGACTTGATGAGCTGGAGGGGCTTTTCCAACTAAAATGACTCTGTGATTCTAAAGAACTCATTTCTTATGCAAAACTCCTCCACTGTGGCACAGCGGTGTGTCACAGTGCCACGTCAGGGCTCTGCAGGAGACAGGATGGCAGCCCCAGCCACATCGGGGTTCTGCCTGTTACCCCGGCACATTCCATGTGCCAGGACCACAGCACAGAGCTGCACGTCCCATTGCATTTTGGAAAGGAACGTCTCTGCGCTCTGGCGGCACAGTGATAAAAGCCACGGAAATTAGTGGAATAAATATTTAAAGGCAATGGATGCCAGGCGGGAGGTCTGCTGAGCCCAAGGGGTTCCTCGGTGAGCGCTTTTGCCTTTCTCGCAGGGCACAGCCACCAAGTTTTCCACGTCTGCGGGATTGTCGGCACGCACTTCCAGCTGGAGGCCATCCTGACAGACATGGCGGAGCGGCAGGGCCGGCTCCTGCCCCCCTCGCCGCTGCCCTCGGCCCTGCAGACGCTGGGCTCCATGGGCGTCTGCGCAGCCGTCAGCCTGGCTGTCATCGGGCGCTGCTCCCTGGCCCTGCGCTTCCTGACCGAGCCTCTGCCCAGAGGAAAACCACACGGCCATTAGGCTTCGGCTCCCGAGAATATTCATGCTGCTCCACAAGAGACACCCGAAACTTTGAGGGTATGGTATGAATGAGGAGGAGTTTATTTGCCTACGCTCTCTGAGAAAATGTTTATTTGGGATTTTTCTCAAGAGCGAGACACATTGCACTGGGTTTTGTACATATCGCTTTAAAGCTGGGAGCGGATCATGAAATGCTTTTAATCAAGTTGCTGTTTCACCACAAGAAGTATTTAAAATAATCAACTTTTTTCCGTAAAAGGGAGACAAGTGCTGATAATTTCCAAAGCACTTGGCGTTTATCGGGTCTGCTTTACGGAGCAATCGAGGGGGCAAGTGAATGTGGATGACGCTGGTGACACAGATGTCCTTCTCATCAGTTTGGATCGATAGCCAAGACTCCCTGGCGAAGATGGGAGCACGGGCTCTCCCAGGGGCTCCCTAACTAAGGTTTCCACCTTGAAAGTGCCATTATTTAGGGGATTCAAACCTCAAATAGTTGTGCGATGCAGCCTTACGCTAAACCCAAGTGCCTGACGGAGGTGGGATTGAGAGAGACCAGTTCGCCTGCATTTTACATTCAGCTATTTTTAATCGTTACCCGGAAAGAGTTATTCCAGAAGAACTCTCCATGGGATATTCTTCCATAATAGCTTCTTTTTGGGTCCAACTCCAGTGTGTAGGTAAGTCCTGGGAAATAAATTCCCAGGGGAGAGCTGAGCTCCCGCCTGCACAGGCGATGCGGTTGCCGGCGGGACAGGAGGCACCCACCTCCCTCCTGCACCGTCACCTCCATTCCCTGCTCCCACCTCGGCTCCTTCTCAGGCCTCGTCAAACACCAACAGAGGACGAAACACCTGCACCCACGAGGATTTCCTCACAAGCGCGCTTAGTGCCGAGTGCTTAACGCGGGTGTGAAGCTGCCCGTGGGCAGCCCGGCTGTTTGGAAAAGGGGTTTGACACCTTATCGAGGGTGACAGCTGAGAAACTCAGGGCTGCCACATCATGGTGCCCTCTTCCCGGGGTTTCTGGAGGCAGGACACGGGGTGGGACTGATGGCGGAGCCATCACCTCCGAACCTCTCACCCACAGAGAAGAATGTTTTTCTTTTCAGGAGTGAGCAAGATGGGAGTGTCTGGGGGGAATAAAACGTCAGCTGAGCAAGAAGCAGGAGTCTGTAGAGAGGTGAGCGCTGCCGGGTGAAAGGCGGGATTTAGAGCAGCTGAGCTGGCAACACGTGTGGGGCCAAAGCTGTGTGATTTTAAAGCATTTCCAGAGCTAGACCTGGCTCATGCAGCAACAACCCTGAGCTCCTGTTCCTGCCCTGTTTCCTCTGCTGCTGCATCTGGATTTCACAAGGAGCCGCAGGGGGAGCTCGGTCGAGGGCTCCAGCGATGGAACCGGCACCTCGGATTTACCCAATACCTGCCGGAGGTACAGCAAAGATTCAATGTGATCACGCTTCTTGTTAATCATACGGGTGTGTAATTTGTTTTGTGTCTAATTACCTCTAAAAAGGTTTAATTGAGGCACTTTTGAGTGACAATACAACAGCTCGTTAAATATCTTCTGGGACAAATAAGTCTTTTGAAAAATAGCTTTCTTTTGAAAGCTGACCACGATTTATATTAATATTTATAAGCGGTGGAACATAATTGTTTATTCAACAGGTTTGTTTCATTAAAAGAGAAAACTAATATAACTATCACACTGATATATGCTAACCTGATTTGTATAGTTTCTGTGAAAATTAATCACTTCAGAGATAAGTGCTGATAATCGCAAAGCTTATTTACCTTGTGTACTCATGCGACTGGAAAGGAATCTGTGTAAGACGTGATTTAAGGGTCTGTAAAATTACATGAATCATTACAACTTTTCCCTTGGTTGTTTAACTTTTGAATTTGAGAATTCCTCTCGTCCTCTTCAGGTGACATTATTTGTAGGAAAACTACAATAAAAATGTAACGTTGTATTACACGTTTTTACCACAATCCCCCTGGATACTGCAGCACTTTCCACAACCCTTTGTCTGACACATGCTTTACGTACTGAACGAGTCAACATTTGAAGCAGCACAGGTCCGCCAGATTTCTTCTTCTGTTGGAGACAGGCCTTCAAAAAGCTACTCAATGTACTAAATTTTATTTACGTACAAAAATAAAACTCTGTGTTGAATTGTTACCAGAAAATAATAGAGGATACTTACTTGCTGGAACATGTTTCATTTTGTGTCTGTGCCCTGTCCAGAGCAAACTACAAACAAAACCATCAACTTTATGACCAAATTTTAACAAATGTTCCTCCTGTGAGGAAGAAGAAAAAAATACAAAGAAATGCCAACAAGCCAGGACACTGGCTTCTTCTGATAATGGTCACACTAAAAGGAAAAACACTGCTTGTTGGGATTTCTTTTAATTTTTTCTTTCCCTCTTAAGGGGGTAAGCTTACTTGACTTAGTTAATCTGCACTAAAACTGAGAACTGACTGAAGTCAGTGGTTTAAGTGACAATGAGCTCACTGTCCGGAGGCCTTTGGAGCTGCTCCGCAGGGTCAAACACAAGTTACTTCACTCTTTATCCCAGTTTCCCCCTTTGAATTAGATTCTTCCTTCCCAGGAAGAACGTCTTCCATGGACTTGTTCAGCCAGGCTTTTTATGCCTGTGTTCGCATTTCAGGGTTTGTTTTCCACCATTAAGCATTTCTGACAGGTCGGGAATTAACGAATTTATCTCCGGGCAGGTGGTAGCTCAGCCACAGGGAAGCCCTGGGAGGGTGAACTTTGCTGGATGACACCTCTGTTCCTGAGCCCCCGCCTTTATTTACACTGAAGCGATAAACCAGACAAACACAAGCCCAGACACGGCCGGGGAGCGGCTCCCACGGCCCGGGCCGTGAACTCCAGTGACATCTTGTCGCTGTCCCTGCTCCAGTGCATGGTGGGGTTGACGGAGCCACTCCCCGCGGGGCACCCAGAGGCCTCGGCACGGCGGGGCCTGGCTCCGGCCTGCAGGCCCAGCTCTGGGCCCGGCCCCGGCCCCGGCCCCGGGGATCGCCACAGGCCTCAGCGAGGCCTCGGGGCTCCCAGCCCCTCTCTCCGGGCCCGGGTCCCACTGGGCTCCGGGGCTCCCGGGCCCCCGCCGCTGTCTCCTTGTTCCGGGCGGCCCCACCAGGCCCAGCAGGGGGCGCTCGCGCTCCGGACCGCGCCCGTTAGCGGTCGCCATGGCAACGATCGCGGCCTCGCGTCTCGGGAGGGGCTGGTGGGCGGTGTCGCCGAGACGTAACCACGCGCTGCGCGGTGACGCACGGGGGCGCGGCCGTGCGCGTCGGTTGGTTACATTTGGATCACAGAAGCGCGCGAGCTGCCGGCCGCCTCCATGGCGACAGCGCGACCCCGCGGACACGGCGGCATGAGGGCGGCGTGAGTCCCACCCAGGCCTTTGCAGCCGCGGGGTCCCGGTTCCGTCTCGGTCGTTGCGGCCCGGCCCGGTCGCCCCTCACGCCTTCCTCCTTCTCCCGGTAGGACCAGGACGCCGCGCAGACCGGTGCCCAAGAAGCCGTCCAACCCCAGCCTGAAGGATCCCGTGGGGCTGAGTCCAGGGCGGCTCAAAAGTGCCTCAATTAAACCTTTTTAGAGGTAATTAGACACAAAACAAATTACACACTCGTATGATTAACAAGAAGCGTGATCACGTCGAATCTTTGCTGTACCTCTGGTGGGTATTGGGTAAATCCGAGGTGCCGGTTCCATCGCTGTTCAGAGATCAGAAGGTCTCCCCTCAGCTCCTGTTCTCCAGGCTGAACCCCTATGTCCCTTAACTGCTCCCATCACACTTGTGCTCCAGCCCCTTCCCCAGCTCTGGTCCCTTCTCTCAGCTCGCTCCAGCACCTCCAGACCTTTCTTGGTGTGACTTGGCCATACTGGGTTTACAACTGGACTCGATGTTTTTAAAGGTATTTTTCAATCAAAATGATTCTGTTATTACCTCTTGTGATTGGCAGCATGGATAACTTTAAAGATTGAAACCTAACAAGTGTGAACAAGCTTTGTTAGCTGCCTCGGGTTGACGTTTGAGAAGAAGCAGAGCTTGCATGAGGACCTTGCCATATCTCATAGAGCCCGTTCCCTTGAGGGTAGAGAAGACGGGAGGAGCTCAGCATGCCTGTCAGGTTCAGTCTCCTAGGCCAGGTATAGCAAAGCTGCTCCATCAGCAGAGCTGCCTTCAGAGCTGCTCCATCGCATTCCTCCGAAGTCGTTCTTCATGTCTTTGCATCTTCTTCACATATTTACTCTCGCACATAGCACTGACAGTGTTTACTCTGCAAAGATTCCTCTAAGACTCAGCTAAGCACACAATTTACTCAGCTAACAAGGCCTGGCATTTATTGTGGGGCTCTTTGTGTGCTTGTCATTCTTTAGTCTCCGTTGACATTCAGTGGGAAGCATTAAAACAAACAGCAGCACACAGTAGGAGGGTTGCCCGTACCAACGCTCCACTGTGAAATAGCTGAACAAGGATGTTGACCATAGCTGGCTCCCATCAGTCTGCTGTCAGGAGGTGGGAAAAGCCTTTTTGAAACAAGTGGGCTTTGGGGGAAAAAAATTAATATTTGGAAATTCAGTCTTTTTTTTTTTTTCCTTTGCAGATCGTGTATACCTTTATTTTTCCTTTGAGCTTTGCAGTGATTGCAGCTAACGCTTCCCGAGAGCGGTTGAGGAAATAATCCTATGGAGTAGCCCAGATTTCGAGTTTCTAGCAAGCAAGCTTTGAGGGGTTTAGCCCTCAGTTTGTTATCGCCCAATAACAGAGTGGTTTCTAGAGAAAGGGCTCTGAACCAAGGGCGGCTTGCAGTCAGCAGCAGGAATGTTTGCTCGGGCTGTTTGCTCTGTGCTTGGCCCACTCACCTCCCCGTTGGGATGCTTCAACCCGTTGCTGAGGAGAGCTTGACTGTACATGGAAACAGCAACCAAAGGCATGATAATTTATGTGATTAGTGCTTTTCTTCATTGCAGGTCCTTGCTTCTGCCAGTCCTGTTGGCCAACAACATCACACCATACCCCAGTGTGGTACATCACGCTGTTTTGCAAAGGCTTGTAGCCCACTGGTGACAGCAGCTCTGCGATGCTGTGGTTCTGAGATTCATTTCGGTGATTTCTGGTCCAGCAAGCTGTAAGCCTGTGGAATTTCAGCACTTCCAGTCAGCTGCTGCTTCTGGAAGGGAGCTGACGAACAGCGGATGCCCTGCTTTGTCAGAGAAGAATCCCCATTGGTTTACTTGTCCTTTAGTTCCTTGGCAAGCCAGCGTTTGTAAGGAAGGCAGAATGGAATTAATGTTTACCTTTTGAGGTAAGAAATTCCTACCACAACAGGCTGAAGTCTGCAGCTAACGCTGCCCAATCCCCCTGCCAGTTCTGAATCGTCAGAGTTTCCTACTGGCAAAAGGTGAAGGCTCTGGGTTCTGTTGCTTGGATGTTCTTGACATTAATCGGCTGCAGCCTCTGCTGAGTAATGAAAAGCAGAAGAATAACATGCAGGCTCAACCCTGAAATTGTATACTCAGGGAGCTGGAGTGAGGCTGTTCTCAAACTGGGGCTGCGCCAAAGTCTGCTGTCAAAAACGGGTTGAGATAGGGTAAGAAAGTTCAGGACACCAATCTTCTTCCAGGTTGTGCTCTGCCCCTCTGTGGCAGTGAATCACCATAAGGATGGAAGTATCAGAGCCTGTGGGATTAGCTGAGCTCTTCCCAGGGAAGTTAACAGGGTTTTACAGGCTACCCTGCCGGCCTGCCTGCTCTTCCTGCCAAGTGCTTTGCGAAAAAATGTAAAAGGTGGCTGCACTCTGCTGCTGTGCAGAGCGTTCTGGCGGAGCCCGGGCTGTGTGTCAGGCAGGCTGCCAGGGAGGAAAGTGCTGATATGGAGGAGCCGGGTTGCTTTTGGACCTGGCAGCTCCTGTGTGTGCTTCACACTTGCGTGCTGACATGCTCTAGCCCTGACCCGAGTGCGGCAGCTGTTCTCAGCTCCACTGGGACTGTCAGCCGCCTGGCTGGGCTAGTGGAAGCTGTTTGCAGAGAAGGATCAAAGGCACAGCCAAAAAACCTGACTATCTGGGGGTAACAGAGGATGGCTGAGGTGGAAGTCAACTCTTGCTTCAAAGTTGTTGCAGAAGTGTGCCCAGGTGGCCAAGAGGCCACCAGCATCCTGGCTGGTACCAGCACTGGTGTAGCCAGCATGCCCAGGGCAGTGACCACCCCTGTACTGGGCACTGGGGAGGCCAAACTGAACTGTCTGAAAGGAGGTTGGAGCCAGGGAGGGTCAGGCTCTGCTCCTCAGGAACAAGCGCCAGGACCAGAGGAAATGGCCTCAAGTTGCACCAGGGGAGGCTGAGGTTAGATCTTGAGAACAATTTCTTCCCCAAAGGGCTGTCGGGCATTGGCACAGGCTGCCCAAGGCAGTGGTGGAGTCACCATCCCTGGAGGGGTTGAACAGACACGGAGATGAGGTTCTCAGGGACATGGGGTAGTGCCAGGGCTGGGGAACGGGTGGACTTGATCTTGAGGGGCTTTTCCAACCAAAATGATTTTGTGATTCTAACATCTTCTGCTTTGGCCCGTTCTCCCTGGCATGTGGCACAGCCTATGTTGGCAGAGCCAGGTGGTGTCATGTGAGGACAATGCTGGGAGCAGCATCCAAGGGCTTGTGGGTGATGAAAATCACCTTGATCCTCACTGCTCCAGGCAAAAGCGCTTCTCTTACTGGGGAGGAAAAACGGCCGGTGTCTGGGAGAGCTCTGCAACGTCTACGTATCCTTGTAAACAGGGCAGGTGTTTGTGGTGCCAGCGACAATCCTCCTGCAGGCAGGACCTGCTCTGGCAGCCTGGACGCCATATAAATAACAGTCTTTTCCAACGAGCTGCTCTGTGCTTCCCAGAAATAGTGTTTGTCTCTGATGTCTGCCTTGATTTATGTCAAGTTCAGATGCTGTTAAAAATAATCCACCCACATACTAAAATCATGTTGTCTCTGATTATAGTCAGCTTTGTGGATGAAACACCTATAAAAAAATGAATGGAAGGGTGCTGGTGGGGAGCAACAGTTGTTTTTTCTAGGAAAGATGTTTGTCCTTTGGCCAGAGCCGGTGTCCAGGGGCAGGGCTGGTGCTGGGACAGCAGGATCACCCCACACCAACTCCCAGGGAACAGCAGGGGCTGATTCCCATTCTGCCCCTGCAAAGAATTCACGTTGGCTCTGTGAAACTGGACATGCAAGGGTTAAACGCATCATTTAACCTGTGGTTCAGATGAAAATTCTTTAATTAGGAGTTCTAATCTTTTGAGGACCCTTCCAGTCTCTAATATTCTGTAATTCTGTGATTCCACCTGGTAGTGCAGAAGCCTTCTGCCCTACAGCTTGGTTACTCTGGAGTTTTGGATACTTGGATTTGTTTTTAAAATACCATGAGCTGCTCTTATTGTTTTATTAGGAAAAAACCTAGAGCCTGTAAAATACAATTCCCTAGGATAGAAGGCTAATCCTCTTATTTCTACACATTTCTGGATGATTAAATGGCTGGATTATTTAAGTAGTGATTTGTTACTAGATTGCATCATCAAGGAGATCTAAGGCATAAATATTAGCTTTGGGATTTTGGCTCTTTACTGTTGAAAGGGGTAGAAGGTGTTCTGCAGACAAAAGCCAGAGAAATTAAATTAAACGAGTATGTGAAGCAGCGGGTCACGGCGAAGTCCCTAAACCTGCTTTGGCTTGCAGAGCTCTAACCTTTCCAGAGAATGCGTACAGTAAGTAACATCAGCTTTGCCTAGTAAGTCCTGTATCCTGCTGTGTTTTGAAGTGAACCAACCTTTCTGCTCAACTTCAAATTGTTTCCGAGACCATTTGTGAGCTGCTGGGGCTTGTAGGAGCCTTTTCCTTACGCTGCTCGAAGTCCAGTTGTGCAGCCTCTGCTGGGCTTGGAGTCTGGGGGGGGTTACACCAGCACCCGTGGGGTTTGTCCCAGCCCCTGTGGGGTTGCCTCCCTGTCCCACTGGTGCTGTGGGTCCCACGGGGCCACTGGCCCATGCACAAGCAGGACGGGGTGGCAGATGATGCTCAGCTGTGTTGTCACCAGCTCTACTGCCGCCACCCCTAACTCTGCCTATCCCAAAACACCTCTGGGACCCCCACACCGGCGGATGCAGCCTTGGAAGGACAGTGAGGAAAATATTGGGGTGGTTCACAAGGATGCTGGAGATGCTGTGGAGAAGGGCAGATGTGTGGAGCACCCACCTTCTCCCGGCCAAACAAGAGCCCAGGGGATGGGCGGCTTGGTTGGGTCCTGCCATGATGCCAGTGAGTTTTGAAGAGATATCTGCTATTTAATGATAATTTGGGGGCTTTGCTGCTCTGTTTTTGTTTTAGTATCCTCCAGCTGGAAATCCCCCAAGTTATTCCCAGACAGCCTGTAAGGAGAGATGGGCGTTAAGGAGCGTTTTGTCAGACGCACTGTGGACTTTGGGAACGGTATTGGAGCAATACGGAGGGTTTAGGAAGAACATTTGTTCACTAGGAAATGTGGTTTTGTTTGTAGAGAGAGGAAGGTGAGTGTGTGTGGTTTGGCTCTTTATGAGGGGCAGCAGATCTGGGGTTTTATTTCTCCATGTGATTTAAGATCAACTGTTTCGAATGTTCTCAGGGCTGTTGGCTGGAGGGATGATAAGTGGCTGAAAATCAAGGAGTGCAGTTGGCAGGGCAGGATTTCTGTGAGGGTTTGGGTTCCTGAAGCTTAGAAGAAACGCCGTTGGAATGAACCAATGAAAAAAAAAAAGTTACAATAATAGAAGTATTGTAGAATAATACCAACACTAAAATTAGTATGAGCAGGAAGGATCTTTTACTGTGGAGTTGAAACCAGAGCAAAGTTCCAAAGCACAATTCCTCAGCCGCTCCAAGAAATTCAATTGAAAAATAAGACAAAGTAAATATTTACTTCAGCTTGGACTAGGCAAATGCATTATTGCATGGGGCGTTCTGAGCTCTGGTACGTTGATACTTTGATCTGTTGTGATAATGAACCCTGTGACCGCGGGGCTGGAGCCCCCGCCGTACCCAGCACGTGCCGGGGCTCCCATCGCCAGGCACCCCCAGCTGCTCTGGCACCTCGTTTAAACACAAATTCTGCTTTTTTAAATCAATCCAACCTCCAGTGCGAATGAGATTCCAAATAATAAGTAATTAACGTTATCAAATTGACATTACCGTTTCAAACAGAATGTCAACACCGCCTTTATAAACAAGGCAGAGCTGCTGTTTGCGGAGCCGACTTGGTAGGAAAATGCAGCAAAACCCAGAAAAAGAGTAAATGGTCCTTTCTTCTTGGGCTGTGGTTTCTTTGCTGCTGTTCAGAGGGGCTGGGGATGTTGGGTTGATTCCTCCCATCCCCCAGACAGGGCAGGGATCACAAAAACCATCATGTTATTCTGAATGAAGCTTATAGATAGTTAGATTTTTCTTGGTGTTTAAGTGGAAAAGCAGCATTTAGCTGATGGTGTTTCCAGAGGTGTGAAATCCGGAATGAGGATTCAAACCTGGATTTCCACCTTCCTCTCAAGGGCTGAGTTTGGCACCTCGGGTTTTATAAAGAGAAAAAATAAGTTATGGATTAGAAAATGTGTCTCTGGAGTGGAGGCCAAACCTCTGATTGATGCATGGCCTCATAAAAATGTGAAAATTTGCAAACTGGGGAAGTTCCTTTAAAAAAAAATCCAGTGTAGCTAAAGAAAAAAGTGTTTACTCTGACATATGGAAAGAAAATCACTTTTTTGTGTGCGTTGGTGACAGTATTGTATATTTTCTTGTTAATCAAGAAATGAAGTTACTGATTTACCTCCAGTGTCCTTGTGGGTGGAGGTTAATGGCAGCAATAAGGATAAAGTTAATCCTCCCCCCGAAAGCACAATTCTGAGATTGCGGCATCGGGGCAGAATTTAAACACGTAAAACTGGAAAGTCTCTGCCCCAGCAGTTCCTGCGAAGGAAGAAGGAAATACGGGCTGTGCTATGACTTTATAAGGAATTATTTTCATAAGGGAAACAACCCATTTTATTGGCATGGGTGTTTCTGTGAATGTCTATTTATTTATTTAAACTGCAATCCAGTGTTTCTGACAAAGGCCACCAAAAATTTGACAACAAAAAGCAAGTGCTAAAATTCTGTGGACCAGCAGCCCAGGGGTGTCTGCCCCAGGGAGTGGGTAATACGGGCAATTAGAAGCTTTAATGCTTTGATAACCCAGGTGCAAAAAGAGTATTTTTATTTTTCTATTTAGAGTCCAACTACTCAAGAAAATACCAATGGGGTTTGTGGCCTTTCTTTTCAATTCATAGAATCATTTAGGTTGGAAAAGACCTTTAAGATTATTAAATCCAAAATTCACCTCCGGGCAACAATAAACAGGATAAAACTCAGTTTAAAGGATAATTTATTGGGATTGGGAAGAAAGGGGAGGGGGGAGGAGAGCAGGTCCCACCTGCAGCAGAGCTGCTGCTTTGGGGATGTGAAACCATTTGAAAACACACTTTTGTTCCAATCCAAAAATCCATCTTCTAGTTAAGATTAAAAAGAAAAAAAAAAGCCCCAAACCCACACATTAATCTCATCAGTGGAAATAATCATGTTGGGTCTATGATCTTAATCATTTATGTCATCCACATCTGGAAAAGTAATTCGGGGGAAATAATATAAACTTCAGCTAAGCTGTATAAACCCAAGGAGCGATTTCATCAAGCAGCGGCTCGGTGGCCCTTTGTCCCCCGCCTCCCTGTGACAATATTGACTTTCTAACACCGACACTTTGTTCTCTTCCTTCCCAGGACAGCCGCTAAGTGCTGCTAAACCAAACATCACATGCTCCACGGGGCTCCAACAAGGTTTGCAATCAAGCGCTCTCTAATAACAGCTTAAATACTCTCATCAAGCTTGTCCTTGCTGTTTGCTTTAGGACACAAGTGTTTTTTCTCTCCCCTCTGGATTTATTCCACACCAGCGACAGTCGGAGCTGGAGGTCACACAAAGTAAATGCAGGTGATGGGTTTTTTTTGCTCACTGGGTTGACTCTCATTGTTGAACTTGCTTTTCCCCATCAGCTGAGTGGCTGTGGCTCGAAAAGCATCGCTTTGTGTTGGTTTGGGTTGGGTAATCTGCCCTGAATGCAAAACCTTTCTGTCCTGGCAGGTTTTCAAGACTAGATCAACAGTGACAAGAGAAATAACAGCTTCTTTAGCAGGAAGAGGGGAATCCACACCATCCGTGCACAATTATATCCCCTCTTTGTGCAGCCTCCAAGGTCAGCAGATACTGGACCAGTGGCTTGTGAGAGACTGGAGAGTGAAGCAGAAAAGACACAAGTGGCTATTTGTCTCCATCCCAGGGCAGCGACTTTTTCTCCACGGGTCCCTGTCCCTGCCTGGGGACACTGCGTGTTGATGCTGCTGCTGCCTGTTGGCTTCTTGCTTTGCTTACGGCCACTCTCTGATGTCTGTGCAGCTGCAGCCTGCACTGTACGTACAGCAGGTATCATATGGGTATCTACGGCAGGTATCGTATGGGTACGTACGGCAGTTATTTTACAGGTAGGGCTCTAGGGTACCAGTGGCTGCTGAATTATCCCCATGGGAGCAGCTCCATCCTGTACAACCCAGCGAGCCGTGTCCTGTGTGCTGCAACCCACTACTTCCACGTTAGTGTTGGAAACGGGAGCTTTATGACCAGATAACATTTTGTCTGAGGCTTTGCAAAAATCTGTGCCCCGTTGCCTTGAATTGTTCTGGGCTCTGGTAGCTCATGTTTTGGTGGGGATGGCAGAAGAAAAAACAGCCTGTCCACCCCAGAGATGTGGTTAGCATGGGTCTGTGTGCAGGGCTGTGCCTCTTGCAAACCGGAACCCAGTGGTTACTCTTCCTTGCCAAGCCAGGCTTGCCAGCCCATGTGCATAGCTCAAAATCAAAATAGCTGGTTATTCAAAATTAAAATAACTGGTTATTTCAATGGGCTGACCTATTGCTGGGGAGGGGATGGGGAGAAAGATGCTCTGCTCAAAAGCACCTTGCCTATGAGAGATGTGCATAAGCTCATGAAAGGTTCAAATATGGCATCCAGAATGACTTCTGCTGTTCATGGGGGACAGCAGAGCCGAACCCCTCCATCCCCTCTCTCCCCTGGCTGCAGTGATGCAGCACCATGTCCTGTCAGGTTGGGGAGCAAGTGGTGGGCAAGGGCCCCCCCTGCAACCTCCTTCTGTGTGGCACAAGCAAAACGAGCTGGTACCAGGACTTCAAACATCATTATTGTGCAGGCAATTCACAGATACGCTAGAAATTAAAATAACCCTTACAAAGCCATGCAGGTTTATCCTAATGCACCAGGAAGACCAAGCTGAGGCTGCTGCTGTTTCTGTGCTTTCCGTGGAAGATGGGCTGGTAATGTCGGCTTCACAAACCTGCTTGTTTTGCTTTCTTTGCCTTTTTCCCTATAAAGGTTCCTACTCCCACGCTGAGAGCTCTCTGTGCACACACCAGGCAGCTGCTTCCACACATCGCAGTCCCTTGGGGCTTCCAGTTAATATCAAGGTGACTTTTCTGTTGTTAGTGGGGGGACGTGTCCCCTGGGCGATCCCAGGGTGATGGGTGCAGGTGGGACATGTCTCTAATGCACCAACAGCAGAAGGAAAGAGCTCGAGAGCAAAACCAAGAGGTGTCAAATGAGCCCAAACACCACATGGATCCATGCAGGGCTTCTGGAGTCCTCCAGCCCCCAGCGCGACAGGAGCAAGCACTGGGGCTGGGGAGCGGGGCTGGGTTTCCATCAGGTGGCCATTTGGCTGCTTCGTTTTCGTTTTTTTGTTTGTTAGTTGTTTTTGGTTTTGTTTGGTTGGTTGGTTTTGGCTTTTTTGCTTCTAGGAAAACCAAACCTGGTCAAAACACACAGGAGGATGAAGGGGGTTCATCTGAGGCTGGGCTGCCTGCTCCGGGGTTTGCTGAGGGAGACAGAATGGCAGGAGCGAGTGTGTTTTGGATTTGGAGACTGTGGGTTTTGCTCTATGCAGTTACTGTGACCAGCCTCGCTCAAAATAATCAGGTTATGCTTTTTCCATTTAAAAACAAGGGAAAATGCTATGTATTTTCTTGCTTTCAGAGAGAGGATTTGCTTGAGCTGAAATCCTTGTGTACCATGCCAAGTCCCTGCATGCTGGGTGCTTTCCAGAGGCCAGAGGGACGCTGGTAATGCAGAAGATCCCGGTGTGACACCACCTGAGTCCACTCAGTGCACCTGAAAGCAATGGGCTGATGATGATGATGGGCTGAGCAATGTGTTTGTGTAAAGGGGGATCAGCCTAGCACAGGATCTGGGTGAGACCCTGCTGCAGACTGAGCCCTCCTGTTCTTTGGGTGATACTTAAACACGGCTGGATGCAGAAATCGAGTGCTCCTGGGCTGCACCTGGATTCCCCATCATCTCATCCCCTTGGGAGCAGCTTCCAGAGGCTTCTGCCTTGTTCCGAGGTGATTTCGCACACTTGTGTCCCCCCAAGCCAGTGGGGCCGCCAGCCACTCTGCTCATGCTGGGGTCAGAGGCAAAGGCTGGTTCTTTCCATTGGGTCACAATTTTACATCCATCCAAATGCTCATTAACTCAATGCTGTTGTTTTTCTCAGCTCCCGGTTTCCTTCCCACAACTGACCACACTGGGGAAGTGTTTTTCGGATAAGGGGGATGGTAAAACACTGGCCCTGGCTCCCCAATACTGTATTAAATCCACCTCCAAACCAGTTTTCCCAGCCCAAATGGTGCAGCAGCTGCTTTGGATGTGATGCAAACCCCCCTGTCCCAGACCACATGGAGCTCCCAGGACAGCACCCACCTCTCCTGCACCTCAGCTTGAATGTCAAAGTCTTGTTATGACATCTCAGGATTAAACCTCCCCTCTGTTTTCAATTTGAGAAAAATTTGCTTGCATTTTATAGGGAAGCTGCCACCCAAGAGGGGACAAATCCATGTCCCCATCCCTCCTGCCAGGAACGCTCCATCCCCACAGCCAATCAATGTGGGACCAGGATGAGGCCGTGGGATTTAAATCACCGGAGAGAGCATTTAAATGGGAAATCAGTAAGTGTTGCACGAGAGATTGATTTTAAATAATTTTTATGATCGGGGACTTGATGCCGTTGTCAATATTTCTGCATAAATAATGAAAAACATTAAAAGAGGGGAGGTGTGTCTAGATAAACCTGGGGGCTGGGGGGGGGGGACCGCTGCAAATCTCGCTGCTGGCAGCCAGAGCTGCTGACACCCCGTTTATTTTCCTGTGCTGACAGCACCAGCCCCTTCCTCACTGGCACTACCAGCAGCCAGGCGCTTATTAAAGCAGTGCTGATTTAAAGGAAGGGGAAAGGAAAAAAAATAAAGAGGTTATGATAGGAAATGATGAGCTGGGCAGATTTTATATCCCATCCCTAAGTGGCATTTGTGGATTTGTAGCAGCAGCAGCACGGCTGCCCTGGCTGCAGAAAGCCAACGGGAGCATCCCAGGGGATGCGGTCCTGGCCACTGGATAATGTATATTATGTATGTTATATGGAGAGGTGCCCACTCTCACATCATCCTCCATCCTGTCACAGCCTCCCCAACAATAACCAGGCGGTAGCTGGCACCCGATCGAAAAACATCCATTACCTTGGTCTCTGCAATCAAAAGCCATTTATAGTAAATGTGTTTGCTTTGTACTGAATTACTCACAATGCTGCCAAGTACAACCACACCAGCTGTTAATTAGAGTTTAGCTTTTATTACCAAAAAGTCTGCTCTGTTGATATGGAAAATGGGAATAAAAAGTCATTTAACCTATTGTGATGTGAAAATAAACGATGACTTGTTGGTTTAATTAAATAGTCTATTTATCTAGCTGTCAAAGTGTTTGAACACACAGATTATGAGCAGCATTACCCTGGCTTGTCTCCCGTTGTCCGAATAATCTGTGTTGTTTGTAGTGACAGTTACCTGCTAAATGGCCCATTGAACTCCACATGAATCTCTCACAGAACAGTCTGATGCATCACTTGGCTTATCTGAGGTTTGTTGGTTTTCCTTTGCACCCAGGAACTGCCACCTCCTTCCCCGTATCCATGTGTGTGTGCACATATTTTCTGCTTCTCAGGAACGTTCTGCTGGGCTCATTTGGGATGTATTGCATGCAATAAGTCCTGCTGGTGTTTCCAGTGTGGGCTCCATCTTCATCTTTTGCATCCTGATATTTAGGAGAAAGCTGATAAAGGAGTTTTTCCATGATCAGATCCGATGACCTTTATGCTTTTTTGCCTTTTCTTTGTCCCTGCAGTGCTGTCTTGGATCACCAAGAAAAAGCACAACGAACTGGAGAACTGGAATACAGGTTTGAACCCAGTGCATCGGGACCTGCCCAGGGTGAGGCTGGGATGGCAGCCGTGGGGATGGAGCGGCGCTGGTTTTCCTGGTGGAAAAAGGATGAGGAGCAATTCAGGTGCTGAAGGGAAAAATTGATTTTGAGGCCCAAAGGGAAATGTGGTGGTGGGAAAGTACCGAGGATCGCCACGGTGCTCCCAGGAGGGTAAGCAGCTCTACACGACGGCTCCTGTGACAAAGTGGCATCTCTCTGCCAGGGCACTGAGCAAGGCAGGAAGGTAAATCCTGGAGTTGCCAGGGCACAGCTCTCAATTACAACAAGAGATGGACACAGGGAGCTGGTGCTGATGTGATTCAGGTGACTTAGGAGCAGGCTTGGGGTTCTGGAGCGGTCAGGAGCGGTTCAGGAGTGGTCTGGTGGAGTGTTAGAAGCTGCCCAAGGACACGGTGCCTCTTCCTGGAGGGAATTCAAGGATCTTTACTCATCCGTGGCAGAAATGCCTTTGTTATTGCTACTTTTCCTTCTTCCTCTTATGGAGTATTTCACCGTCTGCCAGCGCTGGAGGGAGGATTTCTTGCTGGCCAGGCCAGGGAGGAGAGTGGTGGGTTCCACCAGGGCTGTGGGGAGATGCACATGATTTTCTGTCTCAGGTGCCTATTTGTTTAACACGAAACAGACGAACCAGTGCCACTGGGAATGTGTTTTGTTCCTGGGGACAAGGCTTTGTGCTCCTGGCATGGCTCAGGGGCTTCTGTCTGTCCCTCCTGCCACATCTCCACCTGTCAGTCCTTCCCTGGCTCCTGGAGCTGCTGTTGGGATGTGATGGTGATGAGCAGCCTTGGCAACTGCTTTCCACAATGTGGTGACACATCTGCATGTTGCAGCTCGGCCATGGTGCTCCCATCAAACAGGGGCTGTGCTGCTGGCCCCTGTGTCACCTCCAGCCCTGTGCCCGGCTTGGCTCAACCCACAGCTGGTGGCAAACATCCCTGCTGTGGTGGCAGGAGACACCAGGCGGAGGTGGCTGCCCTGTGTCACCCCGCTCCTGGCTTTGTACCCAGCTGAATTAGCACTGGCAAGATCTGGAGCGGGGTGTTTGCCTGGGTGGATTTGCAAGAAGCAGCTGCCAATTGACAGCAATGACTCTTTAGGCAGAAATTCAACTAATCTTGGTTTTGCAACATTTTCCCATCCTGGGGAGCTGGGAGAGGAACTGCCTGAAGATAAATGCACTGTTGATGCCACACACATTGTCCATCGATTGTTCTTCCAGACACGGGATGAGCAGGATGCTCTGACCCTGTGCTGTGCAGCTGGCTAAGGAAAAGCTTAATTGTAAATGGCTCTTTTTGGTGTCAGCTCGATGCTTCCTCTTTAAACCCTGCAGCAGTGGCTGGGAGCACGAGTCCGACGCAGAACTCTGTCTCCAGGAGAGCGCTAAACTTGTCACGGCTGTTTACTTATGCTTTCGCACTGTTTGTGTAGTCAGAAGTCTTGATCTCGTATTTATCTCCTATTAAAACAGCTACAGTTTATAGTTTAAACACATTAATCATTTCCAAGCTTTTAAAGGGCTTTTAAGTGGAGACACTGCTTGTTTGCCTTTTAATTTTTATTTCAAGTCTCCCTTCTGTATCAGAAGGCAAGTGCTTTAAAGGACATTGAAGGAGTGCAGTTGCATATAAACTGCAAGCTGATAAGTATGGCCCCATGCTAAAAAAAATTGAAAAAAAAAGTACTGCGGGAGGTCATGCTTTGGAGGTTTGGCTCTGGTTGGGACCAGCGGACAGGTCCCCATTGCTGGGGCTGGTTTGCTCTGCTGCAGCCTCACCTAGGGACAGGTCCCTTTTGGAGGGTGCAGGGCTCCTTGGGGTGCTCCTGGGTTCCCAGTGCTGCATCTCCAGCCCTGGGGAGTGATTTGTGGCCTTGCGGATGGTGTCATGGGTATGTTGGGGTGATGCTGCTGGCTGGAGTTTGTGTGGTCTGAGTGCCAGGGAGGTGCTGATGTATTCGGTGGTTGGCTTGGCTGAGCTGCTCCAAGGCTTCAATTTAGGTTTTTGCAGTCCCCGGGTCTTATAAAAAGACGTGGTGTTTTAGCTGAGGGTTAGAGCTGATCAGAAGTGCTGGCGAAGCACAACCTGTCTAAGGAGATAACTAATTGCTGTTTGGGGTCTGCGTTGCTGTTTGGTTTATAACCTTCCCACCCCAGCACTGGCAGAGAGGTACAGGCTCTGTCACCATGGGCAGGGACATCGTCACCAGCTCAGGTTGCTCAGAGCCCCATCCAGCCTGGCCTGGGATGTCTCCAGGGATAGGGTATTCACCACCTCTCTGGGTGACCTGGGCCAGGCTCTCACCACCCAGGGATCCCTTAGGCTTTTTTTGGGAGCTCCACCACTCCTCAGCGGGACATGCAAAGCCCTTCTCCTTTTGCAGCAGCCAGTGTAAAATGACACAATAAAGGCTAATTGCATTTAAAGGACATCCCAGAAGAAGCAAAGCAAAGTCCGCATGTGTTTCATGCAGGACCTGAGAATTCCCCAGTGATGGTCCGGAATCAGCTCAAACCGCCTGTCTCAGCCCAGGAGGTGGGTTGGTGGGTGGGCAGGGGAATGATGGGGGGAGATGAGCAAGCAACGATCCCAGCAGGGATCCAGCGGTGAGATCTGGCGGGCGGTGTGGGTTTGACATGCTCACTCGAGGGCTGTGGGTTCCCAAACTGGCACATAAATCACAGTGAGGCTTCGCAAACCCGGTGCTCGCGACAGCTGGAGGCAGCGCTGTGCCAGCACTCTCTGTGCCTCAAACCAAAACCAGACCCTGCTCAGCACGAGGAAATTCCCAGCAAGAACAAGATCCTGCTGAACTGAGGGCGGAACCCAGCAGAAACCCAAGGTGTGGGGTTTGACATGGCTCTTTCCACCCCAGATACCGATGAGTAAACTCATTAAGTTTCTTATTAAAAATATGATTGCCTAATTATGCTTTTGCACCAGCTTTTCTGTGCTCCTTTGGTGTCTGCAGGGAATGTGACCTGAACGCTGGAGCTGTAGTTGGGAGGTGGGAGCAGTTTCTCCCCTAGAAAGCTTTATACACCTGAGAAACTGAGAGTGGGTGAGTTTGTCCCATAAATTCCCTTTTGGCCCAAAGCAGGGGAAAAGCCCAAATTTCTGTTTCATGCTCCAGTTTCATGTTCCAGTTGCGTGACTGCTGTTTGTCAGGGTTTCTCCACTTTTGTCTCTTTCTGTAGTTCTCCTTGCAATTTGGATAACACTACGGATATCTTTATTAACTACTGTACCATAGGCAGCTTTTCTCCAAAGTGTTGCCAGTCTTCTGAAGTTTTCACCTGCAATGTTATAATGGGAAGACAAGAAATGGTTTGAGGACCAAGTCTGTGGGTGCTGGAAGCACCTGAGGACTGCACAGCGATGGTCTGGTGGGAGGAGCAGCTGGTGCGTGGGAGGAGAGCACATCCCTCCACATGAGAAGGTTGGTGCTGTTCAACTTCTGCTCCTTTGTTCCTCACGTTTGCCCCTGAATGAAGCACTAGTTGGTCACTAACTGGTGTACTTGTGCTGTTGATGGAATTGGTGTTGTAGCTCCCTGAGATGCCAAAATGGAGCGTCTGAGGCAAACCACCTCTGCATCCTCCCACTTCTGAGCTGCATCCTCCTGCTCAACATTTGGATTAGCTATTGGGAACAAATTCTTCCCCAAAAGGCTGTTGGGCACTGGAACAGGCTGCCCAGGGCTGTGGTGGAGTCACCATCCCTGGAGGGGTTGAACAGACGAAGATGAGGTTCTCAGGGACGTGGGACAGGGGTGGGGGAATGGTTGAACTCGATGAGCTTGAGTGGCTTTTCCAACCAAAATTATTTTGTGATTTTATGATCTGTTTCCGGAAGGCAGAGCTCAGAAGGTGACTTTCTGGTGGGAGAACCAGTGAGATCTGCACCTTCCCGGGCGATCCCACAGCTGGCACAGCACCCCCCGAGGAGGGACTGGTCATCTCCCACCCACCATCGATGCTGAGCCTCAGGGGACCTGTCTGCATCTTCCCAATGCTCTGCAAATATCAGCTAATTAAGTGGTAGCAACCTTATCTAAAGGACACTTGTGCTGTGACCACAGCAGGTAACAGGGAGCATGAATTCCCAGCACTCATTAAAAAAAAAAAAAAAGAAAGAAAGAAAAAGAAAAAAAAGGTGGTGTTTGAGCTGGAGAAGGATTTTTGCGAAGTTTTTATTGGCAGATTTTGCTGGTAGGACTCCCTGGTGCCTGGTGAGGGTGGCCTGAGGGTGCACAGCCCTGGGCATGGGGACACTCCCCTGCGACTGACGCATCCTTGTTCTGCCTGTGAACTGGATGGCTGCTCTCTGTGATGTTTATTTTAAGCGGTTTTGCTAAATATTGTGAATTATTCCTGTTTATTCACTGGTGATGATCCTGAAAGCGATCTAAGAGGTTCAGATGAGCTTCCCTATAACTTGCAGCGAGATTACTTCTGCTTCTCTGCATAAATCTCTTGTTTATAAAAGGTGATGGGCAAACTGGAGCCTGGGGATGTTCAGCTCTCTCTGGGCTGGTGATGCTGCTTGCAGATATTCTTATTTTACAGAGTGAAGGACAAAGTGGCTGTTTGCCACGGGGCTTTAGTGCAATGAAGGGCCATGTGCATGTTGTTATCTTGTGCCTGGTAGCTCAAGATTTCCTCTTGCTTCCTTCATTAATTTTTAGCAAATTGTTGAGTTTGTTTCTTTTTCTTGCAGTAGAGGTCTGTCAGTGCACTAAAAGACTTCTTATTTTTTTTAATAAAATGATCGGAAACAAGTGCAACTGGAGGTTAAGTGGTAGGTTTGCAGCTACAAGACATCTGGGTTGTGCCAAGCAGTGAGGGGACTCAGAGTCTCACTTTACTGCTTTAATTGCAGAGAAATGTCGTTGTGTGTTTGTTTGTTTCACAGCTCATAGCACAGCATACAGAAACAATTTTATTAGGAGAATATTTGCAACAAAATTCAGACCTCTACGTTGAAAAATCTGTCCTTTCAAGTGCCTTCCCAGTTCCTGCAGCTCTGCAATTGTAACAAATGCTCTTTCCATAAGATGTCAGTGTGGCACAGGAGTTCACATGCTTGTTTGTTCGCTGTGCAGTAATCCGTCACCAGCAAGCCACGCAAAGGCATCTTCTGGACCGTCACCAGGTTTCAGCTCATTTATGGCTCCCAGCATTAATTTTTTCCATCGGTGGAGGAATTGCTCTGCAGACCTGGTGCTGTGAACAGACGATCGCTCACCCACAGTGTTAAAATGGATTGAGATGTGTCTGGTCAGCCCAGGTCTCCCCTTGTCCCTTCGCGTGTTGGGGTCTTCATCCTGCAGATTCCATTGGGCTTCATTCACACCCCAAAAAATCCAGCCTTGAATGCTCTTTCCACCATTCTGTGCATTTGAAACAATAAGCAGGGAAAAATGTTGATGTTATAATAGTATTCTGGATACATTTTATGCACCAGATGTAACCAAAATAGGGAGGAAAAAAAAAACCCCTTACTTAGTGATGCTTTTGGCTGCTGTGTGACTCCAGTGGTCTATGAGGAAGGGAAGACAGGACTCCCAAAATGTGGGTAAATGTGGATATTTGGGCGATGTTTTCTCTGACCCTTTCCTGAGATATTCTCCCCCAGAAGCTGAGGTGTGGGGACAGCTGGAGGTGGCCTCGTGTCGGGCCAGTTGGGTACTTCACTGCCTGAGACATTGGTGAGCCCCGGGAAAGAAATGAGACTTATTAGGAGAAATGCAGCCATAGAGCGATCGGGGAAACCAGCCAGGGCTCCAAGCCACGAAACACAAGGAACAACCCCACAAGGCCGCGGCTCTGACGCAGCAGGAGTTTTGTTCAACTGCGTTGTGCTGTTTTCACGCTAGAAGGGTTTTGGTATCAAGATTTGGCTCCTAATGTGGGACCGAGCTTGTCACTAGAGCTCTGTGCCAGCTTCTCCTGCTTGCGCCAGCCCCGGTACTCCCGTGGAGATGCTGGGGTGATGTCCATGGTGATGTCTGTGTTGGTCTTCATGGTGATGGCCATGATGCTGTGTGACTCTGTCCATGACTCTCTCCATGATTGTTTGCATGGCAATGTTGGAGTCATTATCCCTGGAAGTATTTAAAAGACATATAGATGAGGTTCTTAGGGATACGGTTTAGTGCCAGGATTAGGTTAATGGTTGGACTTGATGATCTGGAGGGTCTCTTCTCCATGGGCTGTGGCCACCAGCCCTAGCAAAGGGACAAAGGCTGCTTGTTCTCCCCACTTGGCCACCTGCGGGCAGGTGGGCTGGTGGCAGCAGCTCCTCCACTCCCGGCATGGGATTAATTGCCTTGCTGGCGAAGCTGTGCATGTCTGAGGGTTCTTAGCTGTGGATTTGTTAGGAAGGAGCAGCTCCGCAGGCTGCTGAAGCCCGTGGAAAGCCTCCTGTTGACCTCATTAAGGGCTGGATCGATGCCGAACGGCAGACAAAGGGCTCTCCCTGTGCAGCGCTCAGCCCCCCCTTCCCACAGTGAGGACTCCGGGGGCCGAGGGGATTTATTTTCTCTCCGGGTAATGGGCACACTTGGATAGCTCAGATATTGGATAGTCCTTTTCCTTCTCTAGTTTCAATTCGATATTTAAATCCAGTAATATGTGTAATAATCTGCATGTCTGGGATTAATATAATGTTATATGTTTCTTGAAAGCCTTTCTGATCCCACAGTTAATTTGATCTTTTATTAACATTAACTAGCTCATGTGGTGTCCAGCAATCCCGGGAAGCGCGCTTTCCAATACCAACAGATGACAAAGAGATGAAAATATAATAGCAGATGAATTCCTGCTTTACCACAAAAGCAGCAACGACAACAAGACTCCAGCAAAGAGCCTTCTCCTGCTCGGAGAGTATTGTCTCACAGGCAGAGCACGTACTGCTGCGAACGGCAAGGAATACTTATTGTTGAGGCTTTGAAATGGTGAAGGAACTGATTATTGAAAGGCGGATCTCTGGCCTAGGAGCAGCCTGCACTTAACAGCTATCAATGCACGAGTGCCAAGAGGAAAATGTTAACCTCCCTGGTGCCAAAGAGACTCCACGGATCCATTTTTTGGCTGCTGTGCAACATTATAAAATGGAAACAATGGCATGCTGGAAAATGGCCATTTCACTGCTAGAAACACTGCTCCTGTGCAGATGCCAAGGCTCTGCCTCTGACAGTGGCACGGTTCTGCTGGACCTGGCTGACGAGCAGCGCTGAGCCCGTTCCTGCCCACCTGGGTGATGGGGCAGCATGGATTGCACCGGGCTGCACTTCTTGGGGACTGCGGCACCCGTCCCGCTCCAGTCATCCCTGCGTCGCCCATCCCTGCGTCGCCCATCCCTGCGTCGCCCATCCCTGCGTCGCCCATCCCTTCATCGCCCATCCCTGCAGCGTCCATCCCATTGCAGGCATCCCCTTCAGCTGCCACATCAGCCCAGACCCCAACAGCTCCGAGGAGCAGCGCGTACATGAGGGTGGCTGGCAGTCCCTGCTACCAGTGTCCTCCTGCTACCCCACGCCACTCGGCCAGCTCAGCACATCCACCCGCAAGCTACAGTGAAACGTGGAGAGATCCAGCAGTTTCATTAATTTCCAACTGAATTTTTGCTGGTGCAGCTCACTTCTCTCACTAAACCCAAGCGGTTCGGCGCAGTTTGCCGTCTCTGACACGTCCCCATGTGGGGATAACGCCGGCATTGAATCCAGATGGGGAAGGCTCTGCTCCGGCCGCACAGAGGGAACCCATTAACAGCACACCGTATTCCAAGGAATTCCTTTTCAATTTCCTTCCCAATTATACCACTTATCCCCAAGCACTGAACCCTTCCCTGATCTCCCTTTGTTTTTTTTTCCACACTAACTCTCCTGAACTTGTGCGTTTTCTTTTCATCCTATTTTGGCAGTTTTGCAGCCTGGATGGTCCGTGCCCATGTGGAGCAGGTCTGTGTGGGGTGGTCTGGTACCTCTTTGGGGGTGTGCTGGATGATGGACCATGGGGTACATGGATCACAGAGGCCTTTTGGGACAGATTTGTCTTTAATACAGAGTCCTACAAAAACATGGCACCCACATGGTGCTCACTTTCCATAGAATTGTTTTGGTTAGAAAAGACCCTTAAGATCATCAAGTCCAACCATAACCTGAATTTAGCAATAAACCATGTCCCTAAGACCCTCTTTAAAAGTCTTTTAAACATCCCCAGGGATGGAGACTTTTAGTTGCAAATTTGGCCTTGAATATCCAGCATGGGCATTTTATTCTACATACAACCAACCCTGCTCTTGCAACTGCCTGAAAATGAGCACCGTAAGTGAATTTCAGTGAATTTTGGTAATAGTGGAGGCCGGCAAAGTACTGGTTAAAAACCAGCTTCCCCAGGGCAATGCATCCAATTTGCACGCTATGAAATCAGACCAGTGCAGGCTGTAAATGCAGGAAAATGGCATTAAAAACGGAATCGGTATAAACAGGATGGCAAATGGGGTTTTCACTGGTTTAGTGAGAAGTTAGCAAATGAGCTGGAAAAGTCTGGGCTCTGTTTTCTGAGCTGTATGCTACAGTTAAAAGTAAACTTTCGGAAAGTGTGGTCTCCTCTGAGGTCTGTGCTGTGGTGCTTTCCAAGCCTCAACTGTTTTTGCTGGGCTAATAAAAGTTATAAGAAGCGAAGGAAAAGACATAGTGGAATTGGGTGATGTGGGAGCCAGGACCTGAGCTGAAACTTCAGATCTAGGCCCAGCTTTAAATAAACCAGACCAAACCCCAGCTTGTGGTTTCAGCATGGGCAACATGCAGCAAAGAGCAGCAAAAGCCATGAAACTGGCAGCCCCAGGAATCTCCATCCCCTGCCGATTTCCCGCAAGGTCTTTAAAATTTTTCGGGTATGGGTCTGGTTTTAATTTGGGTTTTGTGCTTTGAGAAAAGATGCACCAGTGTGCGCTCAGGGAGGTGTAAGGGGAGGACAGGTTGTGGTGGCAAAGCAAAGGCAGAGGAGGTGAAAAAATTATAGTCTGGGGGAAAAAAATGACTTTTGCATATGTCTGGGGAAGGTAGCTAATTAGTGCAGAGTCACCACACAAGGGACCACGCATGAAAGGTAGAAATCAGCAGTGCTTGGGTTCAAAGTTCAAGGGAATATTAACGAGAACCACTAAACATCACCTTAAGACAAACCCATGAAGAAATTCAGGATTTAGTGCTGAAAAACTCTCCTTGAACGATGCTCCTGTCCAGCTCTCCAGACAGGGAATGCAGGTCGGGATGGGACAGGACGGACGGGCTGTGCGAAAACCTGCCCGAGCACTTGGGCCTGGTGCTATAGTTAAGTCTGGGCTTTAAAATAACCCACTCCCAGCCCTCGTGTGCTCAGCACTTGCACTGGCTTTCAGGATTCTGTGTGTCTGTGGGTTTATGGACATCTGAGTGCTTGGGGTGCAGGTTTTCCCCACACAGGGGAGCTGAGGATGGCAGCACCGAGCTGGGCTGAACTTTTCTTCGCTGGAGTTGTTCCTGTAAGTAAGAACTTCAGTGCATGTAGAATCGGGGTTTGGGGAACTCTTGTGTGTTACCCAAGCAGGACTGACCCTCTCCCCAAACCCATCGTTGGGGTAAAGCTGCACAAAAGGAGCTTTTCTCATCAGCAGCATCATTGCTCAAACTCAACCCGGTGTGTCTTATTGCTCCAATGCACACACACCCTGTTACGTCTTATTGTTCAACGGGTACTTGGCACATCCTTGGGACAAGACTGTCTGGGACCCATCGGAGATAAACTCTCCCTCCATTAACATCAACTGGAAGTTTTTATGGGGTTGGTGAAAAATATACCTGGGACGAATCATTGGTTTATGTCTTAGAGAAGTAAGAGCTAAGAGGCCTCCAGACAGGCGATGAGAGAACTATCAGCCATTAACTGGAAGGTGTAATTTGTCTCTTGTCCTCCTTAACACGGGGCTGAGGAATACTTTCTAGGTAAATACAACGTTCAGCTGTCATCTTGGCGTGGTGGATAAGGGCAAATCCACTTCCTCGGCAGATTATAATGATGTACATTAGCCACCCAATTTAGTGAAAAATATTGTTTTCTCCTAATTAAGCAAATTGTTGCAAGCTAGGTCGCTGACTCCTGGGGAAGTTACAGTTTCTGCCTTCTAGGCTTGCTGACAAGAGAATAGATTTATCTCCAATTCAGATCACTGGAGAGGGTTCTTGGTATTTTATTACCACATGCAACTTTCTGGCTGTTACTAGGAGATTAATGAAGAAGGGAGGGCGGGGGTGAGGGGAGTTCAGCAACAGTCTGTGCATGACAAATATTAATTATATTTCATTTCATATGCAGATGATGCAATCAGCTGTGCAACACTGGAGATAACACGTTTGTTTTTTGACCTTGAGAGGCCATGTTTCCCCCCGCTTTCTTCCTACACATCAGAATTCACGTCTTAATTACGCTCTGTGATCCAAGTTCACTTTTGCAGGCACAGATTAGCGGATGTTAACACACGGGATAGACATGATAGTAGTTACCTGTGGGTCAGCAAATCCTGCCCTGGAAGGAAAACCACGCAGGACAATCCCGCTGCCCCGGGGAGAAGGAACCACAGGATCACAGGATGATTTGAGTTGGAAGGGACCTTAAAGATCATCTTGTTCCACCCCTTGCCATGAGCAGGGGCATCTTCACCCGGATCAGGTTGCTCAGCGCCCCATCCACGCTCTCCCTTCATATGTCTGTTATGCGTATATGTATCTGTATGTACACATATGTGTAATTAGAAGTGTCTTCAAGTGTCCCATAGCAAAAATGGAGCTGGTGAAGGGCACAAATTTTCTTAATATTCCAGCCAAGCAGCTCTTGGCTGGAATTCTGGCTTTTTATTAAAATTTGATTCAAAACCTTCATCCACGGTAGTATTTTTTTCTGTCTTTAAGATCTTAGTGCTTATAAATGTCAACACCCCTGGCTTTTATTTTGTTCCGTGAACTCTCACAGACTCTGGAAAGCGACGGTGGTTTATTGTTCTAAGGAGCTGCCGGCCCCGGGTAGTGCCTGGCGAAGCCGCCCTGGTGCTGATGCACTATAAATAATCATAATGTAAAGAGACGCTGTCAGCTTAAATACATCAGGCTTGTTTGCTCACAGAGTGGCAATTTGTTCTGTCATTTATCGTTATGCAAAGTAAGGGTAAAATAGCAATATCCTCATCTGCTAATAGCTTACAAGCGGCTGGGCAGAGGGAGGTGGCCGGGCGGAGGTGGGTGCAAAGAGCCGGGAAACTCCTGGTGTCTGCACCGCGGGCTCCGAGAACTGATTAGCGTTTAAAACTCCTCCACCCGGGCGTTTTTCCTCACTGCTTGTGTTTCCGCAGCCTGTTTAATTTGTTTTTCCAGCCCTTTGCACCCTGGGCTCCTAATTTTTCTTGTGCTCTTAGGTGAAGTTATTGTGTGATGGGATGGTTTTATATTAAAGCTCCTTAAAGCTGCTTTGCCTTGCATTTTGTCTGTAGCTATCAGTGTTGCAAAAATGCTCGGGGTGCTTAACACGTGAATGTTGAAGTTATTTCTTCCTGCAGGAGTCCGCGGGTCACCCATCTGCTCTCAAAGCCCCCAGAGCCACAGGACCGATGTTCCCAACCCTGGCACTCGCACCCTGCAAGATGCTGGCGGAGGTGAGAGGGGGATTGTTACCCCAGCGAGGATTTTGAGATGTAAGAGATGCTGCATATCAGCTAATCACCTGGCAGGCAAACAGACGAAGTGGCTCATTAAGTAAGGAGGGGTTCGTCCCGTCAGTGTCAGCGTGGGTGATGCTGCCCGGGCACTCGGGGAGGATGAGGTGCCGGGGAATGGGTGGATTACACTGAATTTCTTCCTTATTGTCCTGACCTACCCCATAGGGATCCCAGGCACCACGTGGGCTGGATCTGACCGTTTCCAGCCCGTTCTGGCTCTGATTCCCCAGAGGTTTTTTTCCAGGTAAATGTGAATGTGAGTGCCTCTGGGATGAGCTGATGCTCCTCGTTGCCCGAGGGATCTGCTGCAGGCGATGCTGACAGGGTTGTTTAAACTGTACCTGCAAAAGTGGCCTCGGCTTGTGTGAGGAACCCCCCAGGTCCTGCCACGTGCCCACCAGCAGAACCAGAGGAGTATTTTGGCTCCCATTGCTCTTCTCAAGGTCAGAGTGAGGTGGGTTTCGGGGCCTGTTTGGTCTGAGAATGTGTGTTTCTGACAAAAAAAAAAGGAGGGTTTAAGGCCACACAGCGAATCTCCTGGTTGTCACTTTGCTTCAAAGTGAATCTACAGCGTGTGCTTGATATGCAGAGCCACCGGCATGTGGGAGTGGGATTTAGTGTCAAACGAGACGTAAGAAAACAGCAGCAACAGCCCCAGCTTCCCCATGGTGCTGGGCAGCGGCTGGGATACAAACCCAAGCTCCCAAATCGGTGTTTTTTCCACTGTTTCTCTCCAATGGATGTCCTGGTTGAGCATCCTCCTGCCTGGCTCTGCCCCGGGTTTGATCCCCAGCCCTTACCTCTGAGCATCCCTCGGCAGCATCAGGCTCATCCCTTGGAACACTGCTCCCCTGGGAGCAAACTAATCCATCGAGTATTTAATAGATTCCTCATTTTCTGCCTTCCCCTCATAGGTACAAGTGTTTTCCTAACCCGTCTAATTCATGCAGGCTTGTTTTTTCCACTGTGGATTTTTTTTCTCCCCTCCTCTGTGCACAAACAGACAAAATAGCTTAAGAGCTCTTATCTGCAAAGGGGAAAAAATAGTCTTAATCCCCATTTAATAACGTAATATCAGCAGGTAACATGTTCAATATGGCAAAAGAACTCCAGCACCAGGTCAATAGGGTAGCTATAATTTTTAGCAATAAACAAAGCCTGCTTTTAATTACTTCTGTGAAATTGCTTGATCCATGCATGATTAAATATTCATTCTGTGTAACTAGACAGTTTCTTTGTATATAGATCCATATTAAATTTAGCTGGCATCCTGCCCACACAACACATCTAATAAATTCCTTTTAATGTGCTGCAGCTTTGAAGATGTTTTCCCTCCCCTCCTACCCCCATCTAATTTGTATAAATAGCTGATGTCTCTGCTTTACCTGGGCGACTGCGCACTTGGGATACACATGGAATCTTTTAGGAAGGGAAATGATGGAATTTAAGGGAGACATGGGAAAAATAAACCTTCTGATCGCTCGGTGATGGATCTGCTAGGGGAAAAAGTGACTCTCAGACCTTATTTTTTCACTGGCTTGCCAGCTAACTACTTTGGCAGCATGTGCAGGAGGGAAAAAAAACCCACCTCCTTTTAAAGTAATGCCAGGGCTGATGTAAATATTTATGTAATATTTTATTACAATCTGAATTTACTTCTCGATTGAAAACATTTCCTAGAAACCTTCTGGAAAATCAAATTAATATGTAATTTAAGTGTCTTGATTTTATTTATTTATTTTTAATAGTGGTTTTACTGGGAATGCCGGTGTCCGTAGGTAGGGCAGAGAAGTTGGGCGATCGGTGCGGGGTGCCCGTGGATGTGTGGACCGTGCCTGGATTTCAAACCCTGCTCAGGAACAAACCGCATCCTTGGGGACCCTCGTCTTCTCCAGGGCTGGGGCAGCTCAGTGTCACCAGGAGCAAAGCTCTGCTGCCTCTTTTTAATCCCACGAAGGCACACTGATTGATATGACACGATGCTGACCTGAGCCAAGTGCAAGCAAGCGGCCACACGCACCTCACCCGCGGGCTGTGGGAATTAATGGGTTCGGGATGTTAATCTAAACACAGCCAGCGCAGCCTCCCTCACTCTCCCTTGGCACCAGGACGGGGCTCCCGGCTGGCACCGGGGGCTGTTCCCCTGCCAGAAATGCCTTCAGCCCTCTCTGCCAGGTGTGTGGGCTCCAGTTATTGTTGCTGCTGCCAGCCCCAAAGGTGTCAGGATTTGCAGGAAAAGGATGACAGGTAAGCGGCAACAGGGGGGACAGCGGGTGCCAAGCTGGGCGAGGAGCAGGGGGAGCACTGGGCGTCACTCTGTGTCTGATCGTGGTCAAGGCACTTGGAGCCAAGTCTGGTATCAGCTGTTTGGATGGGCTAAATTCAGGCGTCAGACTTTGGCTGAAAACCATTGACTTTTCATTTAGCCCAGTGAATCCCTCACACCTCTGATTGAAGGCAGTGGGCTGTGCCTGCATCCCCCCCTGCATCCCCCCCTGGGCTGCCTGTCCATGCCATCACCCCACTGGGCATGCCCGTGGATCTGGTGGGACCAGGAGGTCCTAGTTTAGGAGGACTTTGAATTCTCCCCCCACACCAGCAACTGGGGCTGGTTGGGAGTGTGAGCAGCTTTGAGATCTTGAGCTGATGGGAATTATGGAGCATAACAATCTCCAGCTAAGTATGGTGCTCTCAGGATCCCTTTTGCATCTCCCATCCCACCTGTGGCATGAAGGAAACCCTCCCCTTCACCTTCACCTTCCTCCCCTTCACCTTCCTCCCATCCAGCCACTGTGCAGGCAGGGAGCAGTGATGAAGACACCCAGCTGTGACTTAAAGTCTTCAAGTGATGACAAAATCATATGCCCAAGCAAACTGCAGCTATGATTTGTGATTCTGTGTTTCCAGAAAGAACAACAGGGTGGCCGTGCGATCAGTCGGTTGTTTGGAGACAGAGAGAACCAGCTGGCTGAGCAGCCCCAACATCAGTGATGCCTCCAAGCAGCAGCCGGGGGTCCTGCAGGTACAATCCGGTACTCAAGGGTCTCTGTGTCACCAGCACCCATCACTTCTCCTATGGAGATCTCCAGGTGAACCCTCCCTCCGTCTGCCTTTGTTTTTCCAACACAAGCCTCTTTATTGATATTGCAAATTGAATGAAATAGCTAGCAGATTTTAAAATTAATAATGTCTCTGTTGCTGTCATCAAGACTGCATTGTTTAATGAAATCTAATTCAGGAGAACATAATTACTCAATGGGAAAAAAAATTCTCTTAAATAATCAAATCTGTGCTGATAAAGCCACATCCAGTCCTGCTTCCCAGCACACCTGCCGAAGCAGCGATTTGTACCCGCAGAGCTCCCCTGGCCCATGGGACGGGGCTGAGCACGGAGCTGCTGCCACAGCACATCCCTGCTCACCCTGCACAGCGACACTGAGCTGAGGAACAGTCCCGTTTCTGGCTGAATTCACAATATTAATTAGCGAGCCTGCATTTCAGACTAGAACTTGTTAAGCGTTATCTTCTGTGGCAGCAGCTTCTATAAAAGACTTTCTGTGCTTTTCTCCTCCTTTACTTTTAATCTCATATTCAGGCTTTTCCAATCAAAACAAAAGAATGTTTCATCTAATGAGGATGCCACTAGTGTTTAGGAAGCATTATTTTCATTGTATGGTACAAAAAAAAGAAAAAAAAAATCCTTGGAGGCCCAATACTTAAAGCTGGAGTAACAGGCTGCTTTTAAATTCGCCTATAAGGAAATATAGGACTTGTAATGAGCAGGCAACTGAACTAAATGGCTGGCAAGCCAATTAGCTTGCTTTAAAACATTGTATTCATTAGAATGAAAATAAAGCCAAACTTTTTAAAGATAATTGCATCTTTTAAATATCAGTATTCTTGATCCACGCTTGTCTCATAAATATGCATTGTTGTATAATCCTTTAAAAACACATGCTCCCATTAACAGGAGCACAAAAAGTACTCTAAGTGTTTGAATTTATGACATGAAATGAAACAAAACAAAACAAAAGTAACAAAAGCAAAGAGATCTGATTTTAAAATCTCAGGCTGGCACTTGGCTCTCCTGTGACACGCCTGAGCATCGTGGCGTGCCCGGCGCTGGAGGAGGAGACATTGGGAGGTGTTGCGGGGACAACGGTGGAAGGGACTGATCCTGCACCCTGGAGCCCTTGCTGAACTGTGCGGGATGGACTCAGTGGCACCAGGACCTGGATCAGCACTGGGAACCACAGGTAAGGGACCATTGGACTTCAGCTACTGCTGGCAGCACTGGCCACGTTGGCTCTTGGTGCATCCCACCTGGTTTTGGTCACCCAACAGCCACTGAGTCCCCTGCAGTATCCCCGTCCCATCCCTGCAGCAAGACCCGTGACCTTTGTGAGCATCCTTGCGTTGTGAGCTTCTTGTGCTGGGAGTCTTCAGCCCAGCTTTAGCAGACTTAGTCCTGAGCCTGAATATGCAATTAGTAGTGCAATTAGCAGCTGGCATATGTGGGGGTGACAGGGGGCTGCTCTGGATGATGGCTGATGGTGGCTTCACAGCCCTGTGACTTTCGCTGTCCCCTTGGGGAGGGGATGGAGGATTTTCATCTCTGCAAGGGTTCTGACCTGACAGAGCAGTTCAGGGCTCCCTCTTTGGGCTGTAAGGTTTTTTCAAGAGCACACTGAGGATGTTTTGATGCTAAAAATGTGATTTGCAGCCACAGAGCCTTTCCCAAGGGCTGGGGGCTTGGGGGCATGCTGTGCCCAGACCCTGTCCTGTATGGCCAGGACATCTCACACCCTCAGTGAGCAGGAGCAAAACCAAAGGTGTCACATGTGTCCCTGTGCTCCAGCCAGGTCTCCGTGGCTACGATGGGGAAGCCCAGGAGCAGAAACATGGTAAATTTGGGCCAAAGTCGTGGCTTTTCTCTTGCCAGACCCGCTGTGGGGCCAGCTGTAGCGTTCATAAAATCATAGAACAGTTTGGGGTGTTTATGCTCTGCTGTGTCATGCCTGTCTTCCCTGTACCGAGCTGAAGGCTTGACCTTGAACCTCAGAAGGAAAACCTGATTTTCCCCAATGCTCCCTGTCTGTTGCAAGCATTCTTACCTGAACCCTGGTATCCTGGAGAAATACATGATAGAAGTTGGCAAATGCCGCTGCCAAAAACCCGTCTGTGGGTGCAAGGGGAGCAATGTGGGTTTGTTGAAGCCAGTGGAGCTCGAGGGCCAGTGGCTGCGGGTGCCCTTGATCTGATTAATTTGCTCAGGGGGGACAGAGAACAACCCCCCCTGCACCACTCCAGGCAAGCACAGCTCCGCAGCTTCCCGCTTGCTCAGACAATTTCCTGATTTTATAACCCAACAGAGAGCATGTGATAAATTAACTGCAGTGGGAAAGTTTGAAACAGTCTTAATTTTGCAGTTGTGCCCAAGTTCGCTATGTCTGGCATGACACCAAAATGAAGGTGGTTCCCAACCCATTCTTAAAGCATCCCTATATGGCAATTAGGATGAGCAGGAACTAATCAGATATTTTCTTTTTTTAAAAAAAATTTCTTCTTCTTTTGCTTGTTTGCTTGGTTTTTGTTTGAAGAGAGAAAATATAAAGGGGGTTCTATTCCTTACGAGAGAGTACAGGTTCTGTGCATGAGGATGATGGTCAGTCCCTCCGGCGAAGGGAAATATTTTTCAGGCGGGATTTCACATCACCTGGCAACCGGAGGGGCCAATACTGCATCAATCAGCAATGCTAAACACAAAAGCGTTAAGGTGAATAAAGACAGAAAGGTAAATTTAACTTCTCTTTCTATCCTGGAGGTGATAAGTGCTCCAAGCTTTGCCGGAACATTGCGCTTTAAAGACTAAACTAATGTAAGTTGCTAGCATGTGCAATTTGGAGCTTACGCTGTAAAAACTAAAGTATCCCCGGTGGCTTTTTTTGTGTCTCTGGGAGAATTAACCTGGCAAACGAAGGGTGTCGTGGACAGAGAGTGATCTGCCTTACCTGGGGATGCTCAAACCGCCCTGGTGTTTCAGTCCTGCTGACCCTGCACCCTTAGTGATGGGTGAAGGTTTTTACCCAAAACAACCCTGTGATTTCAGGCTGATGTCCACCTCCCTCTGCTCTTGGTGCGGTGTTTGGAGTTGGTTTTCACATCAAAATTACACATGGCTGGATAATGCCATGAGCGTCTTTAGGCACTGTCCTGCTGCTGGTGAATCCCGCGGTGTTCAGTCTCTTATCCCCCAGGACTGGCCTCTCCACAGCTTTTGCTGCACCAGGAGGTAGTTTCCCTCCTGCTCTCTCTGTTTACCTGCAAAAATCAAGGTTTAAAAGACTTATTTAGTTGCCAGATGATAGAGGAGTTAATCAGCATATGTCTGATATTTTGAGAACATAAAGCACGCACATTAATAAATTATCGTTCTATTATAACTGGAGGTTCAGCCTGACAAGGCAGCACGACGCCGACCAAGTGCAGCGGGATGTGGAACCAGCAACATTTTCCTGCTGCTTATTTTTCCTCATTATTCCGTTAATAAGTTGTTGTTATATGATAAAACAGGATAATTACCAGCTACCTTTTGGAAGGCAGCTATAAGCAACAATTGCAGACTATATAGCGGATTGAATTAATTTTTTTGCGATTTTGCTTTCTTTCCCAATCTGTCTCAGGGTAAATAGTTTCCTGCAGTTTCTGCCATTTTCTATTCATTCTGGGCTTTGTGAGGAAAATGAAGCCTCGAAATTGAACATCTTGTCTATTTGGTGACTTGAAAATGTGTTGAAAATGTTCCCTTGGCTGGGAATGAGTCGGCCCTGGACAGAAGGACGATGCTCGTGGGGCTGTGTCCAACATCAGCTTCGGCATCGAGAGAAGATTTCTTTCCTTCTTTCTCCCCTTTTGGCATCTCCAAAAGTGAGTTTGTGGTGAGAGGGTCAGGCTGGGCCAGGGCAGGAACAGGGCACAGCGTGGGGTGGCAGCACCGTCCATGGCACTGGGCACCTGGAACCGTTGTTGCCTCAAATTCCCCAGGAATTAGCCATGCAAATTCTGCTAGCAAAACACATGCACAATTGGCTGGCCAATCTACATATGCAGTTACCAAGACTGCATATGTAAATGGCGCAACTGTGTGGGAAAGCTTCCTGTGTGGCTCTGAGGAACACGTGCTCCTGGCCATTGCTCCACACTTCTCTTCCCAGCTACTGGGTTTGCAAAACACTTGGCTATTTCGAGAAATTTAGCTCAAAGCTTTTCTCATTTTTGGTTTGAAACTCCCAGAAAGTGATTTCCTGAGAATAACAAAGCTCGAAGAGTTGAGATCCCCGGTGATAGGATCTCCCTCTCACAGGGGCTGGCCTGGGTAGCCCAGCAAGGTGTTTAGCCCACACCAAAACATGGATGCTTTAACAGCAAAATCATCTTGTTCTTAGCTCCTGCTGCTGGAGGAGGTGGTGGGGGAGATGGATTATTAGATTTCCTTCCAGAGACATTTTGCTTTACGGTTGATTTTGTGAGCTGGTGTCGCTGGAGCCACCTTCTGCATTGCTGAGTGCTACCTACGGAGGGCCTGGCGTTAAAGAATAATGTTAATTTTTCTGAAGAGTTGGCAGTGCTAATGACTTTTTTTGATTTGTTCTTCTTGGCCAGCAAAGAACAGACATTTCCTAAGTGAACATGCAGGACTTTCTTGGAAGGAGGGGAAGGGACAGGGATGTGACAGCTATGGTGATGTGGCATTTTCAGGTGGGTCACCCCTCCTCAAAAAAAATCTGTAAATCTCACTTTTTGTCAAACAGGTCTTATCTTGGTTTTTCCCTGGGGTCACTGGGAATTTTCTGGTGACTCGTGGAGCAGGATGTGATCAGGATGGTGCAGGGCGAGGAACAGAGCAAAGCTCTGAGCGTGGAAACCATCCCAAAACCCCAGGACTTGGCACATCCTGAGCTCTGCCGGCTCTTCCCAGGCTTTGTGCAATTGTAAACCTGCGCTACTTGGGTTTAATAATTAGTCAAGGCTTTATTTAAGTCCAAGTCCATCACTACACTGTGCTGCAGTAGTGACTCATCAGATACGTTCTTACAGTGTGTACACTGTAATTTTTATTAGAAGGTACTTCTAAAGCAAAAAGCTGATTGTTACTTGTTTGTATTCAAACCCGTCATTAGTTACTATGTATCGTGGGTCAATACACGGGCATAAAACAATTCCTTTTCTTCTCTTTCAATGATTAACCCATCTATCAACAGCGTCTGTTTAATATCTCTTACTATAAACAGTCGTTATTTGCAAGTATAGCCAGATGGGCAGATAATTTAAAACATAACTTAGAATCTATTTTAGTTTTTAGAGGCCTAACTTAAAAAGAAAAAAAAAAATCACAGAAATGCCCATGCAATCACACGCCCAATTTGTGTGCGTAATTACCTTGATTACATGTGTGCTTGTGGTAATTGTCACCACAGATGGTATTGGGATGCATGAACGGTCACTTGTGCATGCAAAACCTCTCCGCATACCACACCAGGGTAATTGCAGATGCAAATTAAATGTATATCTGGGGCTGCAGAGTGTGGCATGCAGGGCAGGAGCCGGGGCTGTCACCTGGCTGTGCTGGGGTGGCTGGTTCACCGCGTGGGGACATCCTATGGAGAGGTGACAGGTGGCTGCAGGGGTGTCCCCGAGGCAGTGGATGCGCGTCCCGGCTGGGAAATGCCATGGGCAGCAAGCGGGTGCTGGGGTGGTGCTGCCCTTTATGATAGGGGATCACCCTGTCTGCCCTTTGAGTGACAGATTTGCCTTCAAATCCCTTTTTTGAGGTGTTTTCCCCCGGAGAGCATGCAGGGTAGCTGCAGGGAGCGGCGGCTCTGGGTGCCCTGTGAGCAAGAACAGCCCTGTCCCTCCCTGGGGACCAGCTCTGGGCTGGGGACCTGGACGGACCTCTGGAGATGGGCTGTGCCCTAGGCTGTGTCACCCCATTAGTGCATCCCCATGCCACCCTATTATTGCATTCGTGTCCCACCCTGTTGTTGCATCCCTGTTCCACCCTGTTAGTGCACCCCTGTGCCACACCACTGGCACATCCACATGTCACCCTGTTGGTGCATCCACGTGTCAGTCACCTCATTAGCTCATCCCTGTGTCACCCGTTAGCGCATCCCTGGGCCAGCAGCTCTCAGGCTCCTGCTCACGGCAAGGCCCCGTTCTCGGCTTAAAAGCATTAAAGCTGCCTCATGCTGGACTTAACAGGGGAGGGGGAGAGACTTAGGAGGCAGTCTATCAAAAAGTTATTATTAATTTTTATTGCTGCATGGATTTAGAGATTTGGAAGAAGATAAATTCCAAACAGCCATCCATTACTAACATGACAGTGTAGCTTAAAGATAACATTTACATTCTGACGGTGTTTATATATATCTGATCTCACTCAATCTGCTCCCTGTGCAAACTTTTTGCCACCTTCAGAAGGATCAATACCTACATCAAAGGTTATATGAAGGTGGCCAGATTCTTTTAAGCTGTTTGCATAGCCCTCAGTTTACTGTGCTAACACAGCCTGGTACTTCTTCCAATAACTCTGTTTGCCTTGTATTAGGGCTGTTTGCTGAAACACCTAGCAGAATCCAATAGAGGACAGACTTTCTAAACATTTGGTCACATCTGTCAATCAATAACACCAATCGGTTTCCTGATACAAACAGCAAACTCTGCCAAATCTAATATTTGCCCAAACTTTTACTGACTCTTGCTGGTTTTAAACAGTAAAAGGCAACTGAGGAGACATTAGTGCAGAAAGGTTCTTGCTAATATTTAACTCTGGGCAAACAGAGAATAATTCCAGCAATGAAAGGAGCAAAAACAAACAGTGTAATTATTGTTCCCTTTTTATTTAAGATAATTTGCTTAAATGTACAGCTATTATCTGTTAATATGGTGAGGTGTAATTAGAAGGGACCAGCCCGGGGTTTGGCTGAGACACACATAGGCACACAGTGGGGCAGATTTCAACTCTTGAACCTTGCCCCTTGGGCTGAGAGCGTGTTTGTGCAGGTGATCTTGGAGCAAACAGGGAGATGTTATCGGGCTGGAAAACACCTGACTCGAAAACAACACATGCACACAAAAAAAGAAAAAGTACTGGGAGGACTCCAGGCAAATCTGAATTACTAATTAAAACAAAGAGGAACAATAGAGGCCAAATGTTTTTCTGGAGTGACTGCCAGGCTGGGGTGGCCAGACAAAAATTGGCCCAAGTTCATGCCATAAAACCGGGAGATGCTTTTCATTTGTAGCCAAAGGAAATCAGAGCCGGGCTAGCACTGATGCCTAAGACATGAGCAGGGCCATGGGCCAGTGGCTGGATCCAGCCCGTGGTGGGGAACTGGGGACCCACACGGGGACCTGGGAATGGAAACACCTTCATGCTGGTCCCGGTTCCTGGTAAGGGGTCCCCAAACCGTGACACCAACCCTAGGGGATGCCCACACTGTGACACCCCCCTCCTGTCCAGGCGGCTCCTCGTGCTGATCGGGAGGTGGATTGTGACAGCGTGGTTCATTTTTAATTCATGGTGTTTTGGAAGAAGAGCAAGTGGAACAGGTAACAACCTGCAGAGCTTTGCTTTTTTGTAACCAAATATATCCTTGTGATAAGTGACAATTATTCTAAAAGCTGCTCTTTACAGGTAAGGTTCTCCAGCTCGGCTGCCTCAAAGCGTCGTTTTCCCCAGAAAAGGAACTAGATGGGCTCTGATCGAGAGCAGAAAACACCTGAAAGATGCAGAGAACAATATTTTATCCAGCTAACAGCCTTTTAATTTTGAATGCATGGAGTAACAATACATGCGCCATGTAGTTGCATCTCTAACGCTTTGTTTATCGCAGTGCTGCTAAATATTAGATAATGGTAGTTAGAGAACAGGTTTTCTGGGGGAAAACAACAGAAGCAGAGAGGAGACTGCTGCCTGGCATGGAGGGACAGTCACAATTCAGGGATGGGGACAATGGTCCCCAAGGCATGGCCTCAAGTTGCACCAGTGGAAGTTGAGGTTGGATCTTGGGAACAATTTCTTCCCCAAAGGGCTGCTGGGCATTGGAACAGGCTGCCCAGGGCAGTGGTGGAGTCACCATCCCTGGAGGGGTTGAACAGACGGAGATGAGGTTCTCAGGACATGGGGTAATGCCAGGGGTGCTCAGAATGTTGCAAAATTTGGGGTTTTGGGGACCTGAAATGAACTCTCTCCTTTTTGTTCAATGTCAGGTGGAAGAATTGACACATTGGGGATGTGACACGTGTCAATAGTCACACGTGGTGCCCTGACACATGTGTCAGAGGCTTCTGCAGATGGGCGTGGGAGAAATACTCACCTGTAGAGACGTGGGACCCCTGATCTGAGCCCCAGCCACGTGAGTGAGAGCCTCATTATTGTTTATATCCAGACTGTTCTCATCTGCACGTTGAAAATTGGCTGCGTTGCACCTGATTTCCTTACCAGTTTGTTGCTGGGATAGTTTTCTAGACACCAAGATGAAACAGACCATTGCATCTCATTTTATACCATCTACAACATATCTCCTGAGGAATGTTCAGTGTTTTACTATTGAGCAATTAAGTTGGCTGCTCTGGGTTAGGAGCTGCTGAGCATCCATCAATCACATGAAAACTTCGCAGACGGGAGCGGGGAGGCCGTCGGGCACTGGTGAGAGCAAAGTGGGATTCCTTGTTCCTGTGCAGGCAGAGGGAGGCTTGGGCAGAAAACCACCCATCGCTTTCTTCCCTGAGCTTTGCCATTTGGCCAGGATGCAGCTTGCACAAGAGGATAAAACCCCAGCCCTGCTGAAGTTGGTTGTGAAACAGTTTAATTGAGTAAGCCTGACTGAGGTTTCATCCTGCCCCGCTGCTCCCTGGTGTGTCCTGACACGTGCCGGTCACCACACTGGTGGCTGCACCAGGATGGGCTCCAGGTCCTGATCCCGCAGCCCCAGCACTGCTTGTTCCAATGGATTCACCCAGGCAGACGCTGGCACTTGGGTCAGGACCAGAAACTAGAGGTATGTTACCTGGTGTCACCCCTGCTGCCCTCATTTGGCCTTTAATCTTTGAAATTATTTTTCAGAGGTGCTTGAAAAAAAAATAATCTGAATTCTTCATTAAAATATATTTTTCTGCTTAAATATATATGAAGATCTTCAAAAGTGCACACTTTGGAAATATTGGCTACAGGAGGTGATATCTCCCACCAGCTGGGATGCTTTCTCCAACCCATGAGCAATTTTACTGCTCCAGAACTCTTCCCCATCCCAAATCCAAACTATTAACCAAGAAATGTCCGCAAACTACAAAGCCAGCGTAGAATATTTTGCGTTTTTCTGGAGACAGTTGGTCAAAAAGTCCAATTTCTGTTTTGACTTTCAAATATGTTGAAACCTGATTTCACTCTGGAAAACCCCCACCAGCCCTCATGCTGGTGGCTGCTGGTGTGGGAGCACATGAAGCCGCTGCCTCGTGGAGTTGCCTCTACAAACATGGGTTTTGTTGGGTGAACTGGTGCAGATGCTCTTTCTGTCCCAGGGGAGAGGGATATATGTGCCACCCCCACGTGCCACCCCCACCTTCTCCCCAACCAAAGGCTCAGAGCAGGAAGAGCTGGGTTATTGTTACACAGCATCTCTCAAAGGTTGCTGTGGATTAAGGAGAGAAGCACAGAACTGTTTTCCTGATGTTCTTCCTGGTCTCTGTAAGCAGACCTGCACCCTGGTTTGCCTCACATCACTTCCAGCAGACTCCCGAGTGATGATGTGCAACGTCCCAACAGACCCAATACTCCAAATACTACTGGGCTGAACCCCTTTCCGTGGAGAACGGTGAGTGACCGCTCTACATGGAAAAGACATTTGGTTCCCAATCTCCAGCCAGCCTGGAGGAAAAGTAGAAGGGAAAGATCTTGGGTTTCACAACTGGGACTCACGAGATGGGTGGGGAAGGCTGGGCTGGGAAGGGCCGTCACCATGAACCCCTCCTGCCTGTCCAGTCTGGGAACATGTGTCCCCATTTGCCCTGGATTACACTCCAAGGCTGTGCAGGCAGTCATGAGATTTCTAAGCCTTTAAATGCCACTGCAAGGCAATTTGTATTACTATTTTCACTATAAGTAGGATGCAATGCTGCCCAAAAAAAAGCTCGCAGGCGTGTCCCACAGGAGCCAGGCCAAAGAGCGGGGACAGCCAGTGCGGGGGGTGCAGCTGTGCCAGGAAGGTCATGAGTAGTAATGGAGAAACCCCTAGTAATTAATAATCGGAGGCAATTGCTCTTCTGTGGGTGATGTGAGCTCAGAAATAGGGAAAACACCATAATCCGGAGGTGGTGGCCATGCCAGATGTTGACTTGAAGCTCTGGTGGTCAAAGATGGTGCCCACCAGCCAATGCAGTGGGTGCAGAAAGGGCTGAGCTGGCTGTGAGGAGAAGGTGAACAGCAACAAGAGGAAACAGCCTCAAGTTGCTCCAGGGAAGGTTCAGATTGGATCTTGGGAACAATTTCTTCCCCAAAGGGCTGTTGGGCATTGGAACAGGCTGCCTAGGGCAGTGGTGGAGTCACCATCCCTGGAGGGGTTGAACAGATGTGGAGATGAGATTCTCAGGGACATGGGGTAGTGCCAGGGGTGGGTTATGGTTGGACTCGATGATCTTGAGAATCTCTGTAATTCTGTGATTCTATGAACCCCAGGCTGTGCTGGAGCAGCCGTGGGGAGAAGGGGTGATGGGGGTCTTGTGGGGAGGGAAGAGGGCAGGGGGTACCTGCCCCTTCCCCCACAGCGAGGTGCAGGCCACAGCATCCCTCCTGCTGGAGCTCTGCCAGCAGCCTTGTCTAGATAAAACCCTTGTGGAGGCTTCCAAACCACAGCAGGCTAATTGTAACTAATTATGAAATGTAATTGTTTGAACATGGCACAGTGCTTTGACCTGAATAATAAGGAGGGACACAGCATCATTCCTGTATCCCTCCTGCATCCCAGGCTGAGGGGCAGGACCCCGGAGCAGTGGGGGCTCCTGCCACATTTCAGTACAGCCAGGAATGAGTCCCATGGGAGCACTTGGTGTTTTCACCTTGAGGCAGATTGAAAATCTGAAGCAGGCACCGAAAGTTTCCCCTGTGATGGTGCAGATACAAAACACTCTGGGCTGGGGGTGGGAGAGTTCGATTGCTCCAATCATTACATGTGATGGTGTAAAATGCAATGGGAGTGTAATAGAAGGAAAGACAGGTCCAACACCCATCAGCCCACTCCTCACACACCAAATCCTCCCCTCTGCCACATGCTTTTGCTTCACCCCAACAAACGTGCTTATTAAAACCCCCAGAGAACCCCCAAATTAAAGTGCTTTGCGTATTTTCCTACACACAATCGCTGTCTTTGTGGCAGGCAGGGACTGGAGGCATCAATGCTGGGATTTCCTCTTCCCCTCCCAAACCCTCCCCCATCCCTTCTTTTTTTTTGCCTTTGGCAAAAATTCCAACATTGGTTTAATGTTTGTAAAGCAGCATGAGACCTGAAATGAAAGGTGCTACATAAGCACAAAGCACAATTGAGAGCCTGTGTGATGGGCTCTATAGAAATACGTGTGTAATAATCATGACATTAATAACAGGCTGTTATTTGTCACTGAGCAGATCCAAGGCCTAGACACGCCCAGAACAGGCTAATAAAGAGCAGAAAGATTCGTCTACATGCTGGTTTAAAATAATATCATATAATAACACCAAAATTGCTCTCCAAACCCTGATACAGGCCTGCTCGGGGCTCATGTACAGCCAGTGAAGTTTCCCTGGGCCTTTTCCCGGGACACAAACAGCTGCAAACACGGTTTCATGAAACCAGATACCTGCTCTTCTCCTGCTTTTGTTAATAAACTAGTGCTGTTATGAGTCATGCATTGCCCAACTGTTTTTGTTTCTCCTTTTTTCTACCAAAAAATGAAAGGGAGACATCTGTCTCCTCTGACAGTTGCAGACACCTGGAGCAGAAGGTCACTTCCATGTCTAGCCTCTGTCATGTGCTGGAGGCGCATGTCACCCTCCCAGTTAGTGATTCCCAAATGAAGTGCCAATGGTTCCCCAAAACAGGGCGCTAATTTCATCAAAAAATATTAATTTACTCTGGCAACATCCTGCCATCATCACATCTGCTTCCTGCCTTTGCATTCAGCCTGTTTTGCTCATCAGCAGGTTCATGCAAGTGGAAATGAAGCTGCTGCCATGCTTTGTGGAGATTGTGGAAAAAAAACATCTCAAGTCATCTGTGCTGCATTGTCCTGGAGTGGACATGAAAACGTACCTGAAAATACTGCAGGACGCATGTGGGTGCTGGGAGACGCAGGTCAGGTAAGAGGCAGGATTTGGCCCTTTCTCCTGAGTTGCATGGCCCGGGGGTGATAAAAGCTGCTGGGAGGTTTTGTGAGAACAGATTTGGCACGTTTGGCTGTCCAGGGGGTGAAGTGCAAAATGGGAGATCAGAGCAAAGGAGTGTGCAAAGGCCTTTCTGCAGCATCGCCAGGGCTCGGGTGCAGGGACAAGCTCCCCGCTGCTGAGCACAGGTTGGTGCCACACCTGGGGTTTGCACATCCAGGGGGTGCTGGGGACACCATGTCAGGCTCCGACAGTGGATGGACCACCCCCCTGGTAGCTCAGCCTTCCCTGGGACAGGAGCCTCTCTGGAACCGTGTACTGATGAGGAGGACAGGGCTGCAACAACTGCATGTCTGGTTGATCCAGAAAGCAAACCCAGCAGAGATTCGCTAGAAAGGGGCACATAAGAAAGATGGGGACAGACTTTTTAGCAGGGCCTGTTGCAATAGAACAAGGGGTGACGGTTTTAAACTAAAGGAGGGAGATTCAGGCTGGACACAAGGAAGAAACTGTTGCCCCTCAGGGTGGTGAGAGCCTGGCCCAGGTCACCCAGAGAGGTGGTGGATGAACCATCCCTGGAGACATCCCAGGCCAGGCTGGACGGGGCTCTGAGCAACCTGAGCTGGTGAAGATGTCCCTGCTCATGGCAGGGGTGGCACTGGGGGAGCTGGGAAGGTCCCTTCAACACAAACCATCCTGTGATTCTGTGATGAAGGCAGCAGAGGGAGGGGAGCGTGGTGCTGGAGGCAGCCCTGGGGCTGGCCAGGGGGTCTCTGCAGGACACACAAAACCCCTCAAGCCCTCACTATGGTCCTTTGAGAGGTGATGTCTCCTCTGTGCCCAAACCAGAGATGCCGGGTGCTCTGTGTGGTGATGATTCAACCAAAGCAAACAGGAGTGCGTGCCCTTCCCCAGCAGCCCAGAACCCATAATTACCTCTTTGTTTCCTCCTTTTGAGGTTATTTGCGACAGAAAATATGTTTGCCCTTTTCCGTTTGTTCACATGGTTGGTTCTCCAGTGCTCTTCGGGCCTCCATGCCTTTTGTTGGTGGTCAGAGGATGAGGAAGACAAGGGTCTCTCCCCTCTACTTTCCCCCAGGCAGTATCAGCCCCTGTCACAGGCTGCCGAGGGTCCTCTCTGCCCACCCAGCTGCACCAGTTTGAGCTGTACTGGGAAGGGGGCTGGCTGATGGGCACCTGCTAACCAGGGGCTGCTCTATGTACATCTGATCCGCATGCACGGCTGTTTTATATCAACTGGTGGGTGCACGTGGGAAGCAGAGGGCAGCAGGTACCTGCGGGACCCATGGCATGTGTGTCACCCCAGGTGTCACCCACTCTGGGCAGCGTGGGGTGCTGGTACCACCCATGTCCCTAGCGGGATGCTGTGCTGATGATCCATATCCCCCAAAACCCCCAGCAGCCATCCTTGCCCCTTCCATGGCTGCTCTTGCTCCTCTTCCCAGCGCAGAGAGGTCTCCTCTGTCCATCCATGTGTCCATCTGTCCATCTGTCCATCCGCGGTGTGGAGCCGCTCTCCCGCGATGCCAGGAGGCACGAGGGTGCCTTGACATGGGGCAACGTTCACTGACCCAGCCCGAAACAACTCCCCTTGGGGTCCCACCCAAGGTGACAAGCGGCAGCGCAGCCTTTCCGGAGTGTTTGCTCTGCGCGAGTGCACAATAACGCGGTAACCTTGGGCTGTTTGCACTAGCCAGGAGTGTCATTGCCAGCATTACATTCAACAGTTGTACTTGACTGAATAAGCGGACTTTTTTTTTTCCTTTCCTCCCTGTCATAATGGCACTATCCCACGGAGGGGTGATGGATTGCTTTTTCGGTTGCACATGCTGTTATCGCTGTGCTGTTCTAATGCTAGTCAAACATAATTGTGAATAGCCAAACTCAATAGCAGCAGTGTTAGGCTGGAAAGTCAATATTAGCTGAGCAAACAAAGCAAATAAAGAGTTGCTATTTGCGTAGCTATGAGTATTTGTATGCTCTGCTGCTGAACAGGGTACTTTGAAATAATAAAGAAAAAAAATGTTTTTTCTTCAAGGCAGGGAATGTTTTTTAGTTAGGGTAGAGAAATCGGCTTTTATTAAAGTTCACGTTTGCTTGCTTAAAAGTTGTGGCAGCCCCGTGAGCAGCACAGGCACGGCCAGCTCTTGGGGAGCAAATTCAGGTGTGCAAGGTGTCTGCTGGCACTGCCAAGTCCCCAAGAAAGTGTGGGAATGTGCTGGGGCAAGCGAGCGCTGAAGCAGCAGATGATATTAAGCTATCCACTCGAATCCCGCTGTCCCAAAGGAGCAGCTCCAGGTTTCGACGCTGTCTCCCATAATTGCTCCTCGGCCCCGAGGATGCTCCGCTGCTCAGGGAGCGGGGCCGTGCGTGGGAGCGCATGTTTCCTTCACATTTAATTTGCATTTCCCTGTTTCTTGTTAAGTTGCTGGCGCTTTTCAAGGTTTGCTGCGTGACCTTCTAAATGACACACGCCTATTTATAACCCGCTGGCTGTGGCCCTGTGCCATTTTGAGAAGCCCTGGGAACAAAATCCAATAAACTTCATGAATATTGTACAGCCCAATGTGTGTGCCCAACATGTATGCTAAAGAGGGGATGCCACAGCCCATGTTTGTCCCAGGCTTGTTTTCCTATAGAAAGTTGTAAAATATCAATGTTGAGCAGGTTATTCCAGGGCAACAGGTCCTGGTCCTGGGGTGCCCTGTGCCCCCGGGGCCCCTGCCTGGCTGGGGATGGACGTGCTGCATTACTGGGTTATTCTGTGCAGCATTTTCCATGCAAACTCCAGCCTTGGATACTTTGAAGAGGTAAATAACACAGCTGGGGGATTAAATAATTAATTTGAAAGAAGAAGAGTAGCTGTGTAGTTTTGGCTGAGCTGAAGTGGTGAAGCGCAGGCTGCCCCATCCTGGGAGGTGCAGGGAAGAGGATTCTGGTGCTGGGAAGGGTAATAAAACCCAGAGGAGTTGAGATGGGGAT